>NC_073378.1:26182138-26482138 GCF_028641065.1 Leucoraja erinaceus | reverse complement strand
TCTCCGCCTTAAACATATCCATTGACTTGGCCTCCACAGCCGTCTGTGGCAATGAATTCCACAGATTCACTGTCCTCTGGCTGAAGAAATTCCTCATCTCCTTCAGTTTAGTTTAGAGATACAGCGCGGAAACTGGCCCTTCGGCCTACCGAGTTTGCACTGACCAGCGATTAACATATTAACACTACCTGACACTCACTAGGAGCAATTTATCAATTATACCAAGCCAATTAACCTACAACCCTGTACGTCTTTGGAGTGCGGGAGGAAACCAAAGATCTCGGAGAAAACCCACGCTGGTCACGGGGTGAACGTACAAACTCCGTTCAGACAGCACCCATAATCGGGATCGAACCCGGGTCTCCCGTGGTATAAGCGCTGTAAGGCAGCAACTCTCCCACTGCGCCACCGTGCCGCCCCACTTATGGGCACTATTACTTGAAATTAGGGAATTCAATGTTCCCCAGTATACCTGAAATGTTAATTCAATGTTGCTGTTTTGTTGTAAATATTTTGTTTGAACGATATTTTAAGCGCCACTGTTTCAATGAAACGTCAATTTTATTCACAGGAACTGGAGAAAAAGTTCCAAGAAACTGCCGCTTACCGCAATATGAAAGAATTATTAACGAAAAAGAACGAGCAAGTGAAGGAACTGCGTAAACGCCTCTCACAGTAAGATGACGTCTGGAAAATAAAATTGCCGTTTTCAATTCAGGTTTGGAAGGGTAGCGATCCTTAGTTACTTTCCACGGTACAGGTTGGAGATGGACAAGCTATCAGCTAGGAGCTTGAAAGCGCGCACCACTAGACTTGAGTTGCTGCCTTACAACTCTTGCAGCGCCAGAGACCCGGGTTCGATCCCGACTACGGGTGCTGTCTGTACGGAGTTTGTACGTTCTCCCCGTGACCACGTGGGTTTTCGCCGAGATCTTCGGTTTCCTCCCACACTCCAAAGACCTACCGATTGTAGATAAATTGGCTTGGTATAATTGTAAAACTGTCCCTAGAATGTGTAATACAGTGTTTAATGTACGGGGATCACTGGTCGGCGCGGACTCGGTGGGCCGAAGGGCCTGTTTCCCTGCTGTATCTCTAAACTAAACTAAACAGCGACTTCCCCTCTGTTATCAGACTTCTGAACGGTCCTTCCATAAGCTAGGGTACTGTCCGATTCACCTCTAACCCCATTGCGGACATTGGACTTTGTCTCTGGAACTGATGCGCTACAATGCTGAGAGCCACAGTGCATTCAGAAAGTATTCAGACCCCTTTTTCCATATTTTGTTACGTTACAGCCTTATTTAAAAATTGATTAGTTTTTTAATCATCAATCTACACACAATACCCCAGAATGAAGAAACGAAAACAGGTGTTTAGAAATTTTTGCAAAGTAATTAAAAAGAAATAACTGAAATATCACAGACCCTTTGCTATGACACTCAAAATTGAGCTGAGGTTCATCATGTTTCCATTGATTATCCTTGAGATGTTTCTACATTTTGATTGGAGTCCAACAGTGGTAAATGACCAGTGACTAGTGGGGTACCGCAAGGCTCGGTGCTGGGACTGCAGCAACATACATCAATGATTTAGATGAAGGGATCCAAAGTAACATTAGCAAATATGCAGATGACACAAAGCTGGGTGGCAGTGTGAACTGGGTGGCAGCATCACCCGGCGCGGCGTTAATGGCCGCGGGACATTTGCCATCGCCCGCCGGGGGCTTTGACTCTGACATCGGGAGGGAAATGGGGAGTGCAGGGGAGAGATAAGTTTTTTTGCCTTCCATCACAGCGAGGAGGAGATGCGCTGTGATGGATGTCTGTGTAAATTGTGTTGTGTCTTGGGTCTTTTTTTCTTGTGTGTATGACTGCAGAAACAACATTTCATTTGAGCCTCTATGAGGTTCAAGTGACAAATAAATTGTATTGTGTATTGTGAACTGTGAGGAGGATGCTATGAGAATGCAGGGTGCCATGAACAGGTTGGGTGAGTGGGCAGATGCATGGCAGATGCAGTTTAATGTGGATTAATGTGAGGTTATCCACTTTGGTAGCAAAAACAGGAAGGAAGATTATTATCTAAATGGTGTTAAATTTGGAAAAGGGGAAGTAAAACGGGATCTGGGGGGGGGGTCCTTGTTCATCAGTCAATTAAAGTAAGCGTGCAGGTACAGCAGGCAGTGAAGAAAGCGAATGGCATGTTGGCCTTCATAACAAGAGGAATTGAGTATAGGAGCAAAGAGGTCCTTCTGCAGTTGTACAGGGCCCGAGTGTGACCATACCTGGAGTATTGTGTGCAGCTTTGGCCTCCAAATTTGAGGAAGGACATTCTTGCTATTGAGGGAGTGCAGGGTAGGTTTACAAGGTTAATTCCCGGAATGGTGGGACTGTCATATGCTGAGAGAATGGAGTGGCTGGGCTTGTACGCTCTGGAGTTTCGAAGGATGAGAGGGAATCTTATTGAAACATATAAGATTATTTAGGGATTGGACACGTTAGAGGCACGAAACATATTCCCGATGTTGGGGGAGTCCAGAACCAGGGGCCACAGTTTAAGAATATGGGGTAAGCCATTTAGAACGGAGTTGAGGAAACACTTTTTTCACACAGAGAGTTGTGAGTCTGTGGAATTCTCTGCCTCAGAGGGCGGTGGAGGCCGGTTCTCTGGATACTTTCAAGAGAGAGCTGGATAGGGCTCTTAAATATAGCAGAGTCAGGGGATTTAGGGAGAAGGCAGGAATGGGGTACTGATTGTGGATGATCAGCCATGTTCACATTGAATGGCGGTGCTGGCTCAAAGGGCCGAATAGCCTACTCCTGCACCTATTGTCTATTGTCTATAAGTTACATTGGACATGATTTGGAAAGGCACACATCTGTCTATATAAGGTTGACAGTTGACAGTGCATGTCAGAGCAAAAACCAAGCCATGAAGATGTAGGAATTGTCCGTAGACCTTCGAAACAGGATTGTGTCGAGACACAGATCTGGGGAAGTGTATAAAACAATTTCTGCAGCATTGCAGGTCCCGAAGAGCACAGTGGCCTCCGTCATTCTTAAATGGAACCACCAGGACTCTTCATAGAGCTGGCTGCCCAGCCAAACTGAGCAATCAGGGGAGAAGGGCCTTGGTCAGGGAGGTGACCAAGAACCCGAGCTCCAGAGTTCCTCTGTGAAGATGGGAGAACCTTCCAGAAGGACAACTATATCTGCAGCACTCCCACAGTCAGGCCTTTATGGTAGAGTGGCCAGACGGAAGCCACTCCTCAGTAAAAGGCACATGACAGCCCGCTTGGATTTTACCTAAAGGCATGAGAAACAATATTCTCTGGTCTGATGAAACCAAGATTGAACTCTTTGGCCTGAATGCCAAGCGTCACGTCGTGAGGAAACTATGCACCGCTCATCACCTGGCCAATACTATACCTACGGTGGAGCATGGTGGTGGGAGCATCATGCTGTGGGGATATTTTTCAGCGGCAGGAACTGGGAGACTAGTCAGGATTGAGGGAAAGATGAACGGAGCAAAGTGCAGAGAGATCCTTGATGAAAACCTGCTCCAGAGCGTTCTGGATCTCAGACTGGGGCGGAGGTTCACCTTCCAACAGGACAACGACCCTAAGCACTCAGCCAAGACGTGACAAGTCTGTGAATGTCCTTGAGTGGCCCAGCCAGAGCCCGGACTTGAACCCGATCGAACATCTCTGGATGGACCTGAAAATAACTGTGCATCGACGCTCCCCATCCAACCTGACAGAGCTTGAGAGGATCTGCAGAGAAGAATGGGAGAAATTACCCAAATACAGGTGTGCCAAGCTTGCAGCGTCATACCCAAGAAGACTTGAGGCTGTAATCACTGCCAGAACAACAAAGTACTAAAGGGTTTAAATACTGATGTAAATGTGACATTTCAGTTATTTCTTTTTAATTACTTTGCAAAAGTTTCTAAACACCTGTTTTCACGTAGTGCAAGGTAAAGATCAATCAAAGATAGTCCAAGGGTCTCCAATGAGGTAGAGAACAGTTCAGCACGGCTTTCTAGATGTTGGAAGGATGGTTCAGTTGCCTGATACAGCATGGTTAAGTTTTAAATTGACCTTTTATTAGCTTGTAGCTCTAGTCCTTCTGTCCCGCCCTGAGGAAAGGAAAATATGTTGATCTGAATGTCTGGGGAGTAAACCCTGAGCAAAACCAACAGAGTAAGCAAGGTTACGGCAGAATATTTGTGGTTTTGCAGCAGGTTAAATGATTTCATTGCTGATGTCAAGATTAAAAACGACACAGTTGAAATGCCTTCACAATACCTGCTGCACCACTTGTTGCGGCGTGGACTCGTTAGGGCCTGTTTCCGCGCTGTATCTCTGAACTAAATTAAACCAAACCAAAGCTGTTCACTGTACCTCGTTGCTAAACCAAACTAAACAACACTAAACTGATTGGAACGATCTTATCGAGGCCTCTCCTAACACGTTGCTGCCACCAGCTCAGTGCCATGCATTCCACTGTATCTATTTCATCCTTCAAAGATGAGCACACAATTAGAGTCACAGCCATACAGTGCGGAAACAGGCCCTTCAGTCCACACTGGCCAATATGCCCCTTTTAGAGAGTTGTGAGTCGGTGGAATTATCTGCCGCAGAGGGCGGTGGAGGCAGGTTCTCTGGATGCTTTCAAGAGAGAGCTAGATAGGACTATTAAAAATAGTTGAGTCAGGGGATATGGGGAGAAGGCAGGAATGATTGTGGATGATCAACTATGATCACATTGAATGACGGTGCTGGCTCGAAGGGCCAAATGGCCTACTCCTGCACCTATTGTCTATTATCTATTATCTACATCAGTCCCACCTGCCTGCATTTGGCCCATATCCCCCTAAACTTGTCCTATCCATTAACCTGAATCCATGTAGCTGTTTCATAAACGTCGCGATAGTCCCAGCCTCAACTACATCCGCTAGCAGCACGTTCCATATACCCACCACCCATTGTGTGAAAAAGTTACCCCTCAGATTCCATTAAATCTTTCCCCCCCTCACTTTAAACCAACGTGCTGTGGTTCTTGATTCCCCTGCTCTGGGCCAAAGACTCTGAGCGTCTATTCCTCTCATGATTTTGTACCCCTCTGTAAGATCACTCCTCATCCTCCTGCGCTCCAAGGAATAGAATCCCAGCCTACTCAACCTCTCCCTGCAGCTCACACCCTCTAGTCCTGGCTCAACGCTACATCGCAGTGTTGAGATGTTTAGCAGCAACTGAGCGCTATGCGGGCACGTAGGCCCTCACAGGCCGACATCAAATGAAACACCTGCATGACACTCCAGTTGAGTTAGAGTCCTGGAGTCATACAGCACAGAAACAGGCCCTTCAGCCCAATCCATCCATGCTGACCCAGTAACTGACCCGCTGAGTTACTCCAGCACTCTGTGAAACTTCACCTATCCAAGTTCTCCACAGATGCTGCCTGACCCGCTGAGTTACTCCAGCATTCTGTGAAACTTCACCTATCCAAGTTCTCCACTGTTGCTGCCTGACCCGCTGAGTTACTCCAGCACTCTGTGTCCTTTTACGTATTTACCAGCATCTGCAGTTCTTTGTTTCTACAAATAGCTTCCAACAATTGTTTTAAAATAACAACCTAGGAAGTATTGTAAATGTAATGACCAGCATGTGTTTAATTGCGTGTGGTAGTATTGGTCTATGCTGGGAGTGGAACATTAACTGTGCATTTAATACTTTCAGGTATGAAGCAGGGGACTAAAGTTGGACTCTTGTCAAGGTGCTTCAGAAAATCATTTTACTTCTTTGCCGTGTTTGGGAGATTTTATTTAGAACTGTTTCTTTTAATGTTTTTGCTTTAAATTAAAAAAAAATTCTGTGACATTTATTTTGAATGCGTTCTGTCCGCGTCATTTACTTGCAACTCAGTTTTGTCTCTAGGTGCATTCACGTTAGTGAAGTGGTAACCAATGATACCAGTGGTAACCAGACTGATTCCTGGGATGGCAGGACTTTCATACGAAGAAAGACTGGATAGACTCGGCTTGTACTCGCTAGAATTTAGAAGATTGAGGGGGGATCTTATAGAAACTTACAAAATTGGATTGGACAGGCTAGTCAGTGGTTCCCAACGTGGGGCGTACGCCCCACAGGGGGGCAATTTGATTTTTAAGGGGGGCAATTGAGCACGACTGAGGAGGTCTGGGTCCAAATTTTCGATTTTTATTTTTTTGGATTTTCCATCAGGTAAACATATGTAGTTTATGTTTCAGATGTTATTTTGAGTAAATATTTTTTTTTGGGTAAAAAAGGTCTTTATTGTGTAGTTATTACATAATCACCGCGCCATCGCTCTTCATGCACGTCGCACGAAGCGCGCGAGGTCAAGGGAGAACCTTATTTATTGAATTGGATTTAGAAATGCGATTCAAAGAGCTTTTGCTAAGTTACCCTTATAATATCTATTTCCTCTGTTTTCTCTCAAGGGAAAGCAAGGGGGGGCATCAGGATTTTAGAGGTGATTAGGTGGGGCATGGCCAAAAAAAGGTTGGGAACCACTGGGCTAGATGCAGGAAGATTGTTCCCGATGTTGGGGAAGTCCAGGACAAGGGGTCTCAGCTTAAGGATAGAGGGGAAATCCTTTAAGACCGAGATGATAATTTTTTTTTCACACAGAGAGTGGTGAATCTCTGGAACTCTCTGCCACAGAAGGTAGTTGAGGCCAGTTCATTGGCTATATTTAAGAGGGAGTTAGATGTGGCCCTTGTGGCTAAAGGGATCAGGGGGTATGGAGAGAAGGCAGGTACGGGATACTGATCAGCCATGATCATATTGGATGGCGGTGCAGGCTCGAAGGAACGAATGGCCTACTCCTGCACCTATTTTCTATGTATCTATGATCATCAATGACCCAGAGAGCAGGGTTCCATCCTGACCAAGGGTGCTGTTTGTGCGGAGTTTGCACGTTCTCACCGTGACCATGTAGGTTTTCTCTGGGTGCTCCGGTTTCATCCCTCATTCCAAAGACATCCGGGTTTGTTGGTTAATTGGTTTGGGTAAAAATTGTAAATTGTTCCCTAGTGTGTAGAATAATGTTAGCACATCGGATGATCGCTGGCCGGCGCGGACTCGGTGGGCCGAAGGATCTGTTTCCGCGCTGCATCTCTAAACTAAACTAAATTTTAACTGTCGATAGAATCTTTTACTGTTAGTGTATGGGGTGGTCGCTGGTCGGTGCGGACTCAACTTTATAAATTGATAAGTTCTAGGAGCAGAATGAGGCTATTTGGCCCATCAAATCCACTCCGCCATTCTATCATGGCTGATCTATCTTTCACTCTCAACCCCATTCTCCTGCCTTCTCCCCAAAACCCCCGACACCTTTACTAATCAAGAATCTGTCAATCTCCACCATAAAAATATTCATTGATTGGGGATGATCAGCCATGATCGCATTGAATGGCAGTGCTGGCTCGAAGGACCAAATGGCCTACTCCTGGGGGGAGTAGGCCATATAGTTTAGCATCTTGGGGCATCTTGTTTAGCATTGGCGAGTTGGCCCAAAGGGCCTGTTTCTGTGCTGAATGACTCTCTTATTGCAAACATTTATAAAATTGAGGGAAACAGATATGTCTTTTTTCTCAAGTTGACACTCGTGGTAATATTATGGTTATATGTTTAAGAAGGAACTGCAGATGCTGGAAAATCGAAGGGAGACAAAAATGCTGGAGAAACTCAGCGGGTGCGGCAGCATCTATGGTTATAACTTAGTTATGACTACCAATCCCACCAAGGGTGAGTAGGTTAACCTATGAGGAGCGTTTGTCGGCACTGGGCCTGTTTACGCTGGAGTTTAGAAAAATGAGGGGGGGACCTCATTGAAACATAAAGAATAGTGAAAGGCTTGGATAGAGTGGATGTGGAGAGGATGTTTCCACTAGTGGGAGAGTCTAGGACCAGAGGTCATAGCCTCAGAATTAAAGGACGTTATTTTAGGAAGGAGATGAGGAGGAATTTCTATAGTCAGAGTGTGTTGAATCTGGAATTCTTTGCCACGGAAGACTGTAGAGGTGAAGTCAATAGATATTGTTAAGGCAGAGCTAGATAGATTTTAGTCGGCACCCTTTACGTAGCGACTCTTTGTATACCATGTGTATGGAAAACAAAGAATCTCACTGTGACATGTCTCCCAGGATAATAAAATATAATTCATAATAAAGTATCATTCATTCATAATGATAAATGTGGTGTAATATACAGTACAGTCTTTTGCAATACTTTTAATTTGCAGAGCCTGCTCCAAAAATAAAACTTATTTAAGAACTTTCTTATATCATTCCCACAACAATATTTTGTCCCACATTAAGGATGTAGTCAGTGCTATTGAAGAGATATTATTAACCCTATTTTCTCCATCAGTTATGTAGACTTCAGTGCTGTCATGGAATTTATTTTCAAATTCAGACTGAAGAATGGTCTCGACCCAAATCGTCACCCATTCTTTCCGTTCAGAGATCCTGCCTGTCCCGCTGAGTTACTTCAGCATTTTGTGTTTATCTTTGGTTTAAACCAGCATCTGCAGTTCCTTCCTACATATATTAGGTACAGAAGTTGGGAGGTCATGTTGCAGTTATATAAGATGTTGGCCAGGCCACATTTTGAGTATTATGTTCAGTTCGGGGCACCATGTGCCTCTGTTGTTCAGTCTAAGGAAGGATCTGGACTCGAAACGTCACCTTTTCCTTCTCTCCAGAGAAGCTGCCTATCCCGCTGAGTTATTCCAGCATTTTGTGCCTTATCTTCTGTACTCAATAATCTGACTGATGAAGACCAATGTGCTAAAAGCACAGTAGGCCAAGGAATGGTAGATGGAGCATAATTCAGATAAATGTGAGGTGTTGCATTTTGGTAAGATAAACCATGACAGGACTTGCTCAATAAACAGTGGCATCAATGGGGGAAGCTGTAGAACAGAGACTTGAGCCTCTGTCCCACTTAGGAGACCTAAACAGCAACCTCTGCTGACCTTGCTCGCCACCCAAAAAAAAGTAACGGTTGAGACGACCTGCAACCTCCTACCACCTCCCACGCATATGTTGAAAACCTTCCTCGACTAGGAAGAAAACCGGCTTCGACTAGACCCGCGACTAAAAAATGATCGATTTTTAAAACAGCAACCTATTTTAGTCGAGGCCGGTTTTGATCATGATGAAAAAATAGCAGCAACCTAGATGAAGCCTCGACCACGCGGAAACCACTCTCAACCATTAGGGAGAGTGACCAAAACCTCCGGTGACCTCATGGAAACCTTGGGTGGCGGGCAAGGTCACCAGAGGTTGCTGTTTAGGTCTCCGAAGTGGGACAGGGGCTTTAGGAGTACAGATACATAATTCCATGAAAACGACCATTAATATAGGCAGGGGAGTGAGTAAGGCATTTGGGACACTTGGCTTCATCGGTCTGGGCATTCAGTATAGGACAGGCAACATGTCTGGATAGAAGATGCTGCCTGCCTGTCCTGCTGGACTACTCCAGCATTTTGTCTCATCTTTGGTGTAAACCAGTATCTGCAGTTCCTTCAGGGCCTGTCCCACTTGCATGCGTCTGGAGCGACCAAACGTGGTCGCTTGAGGCGTACGGGCCGCACGGGGCCGGTCCCATTTCGAAGCGCGGAGGCGTGTGGAGCTGTGTGGGGCTGGTCCCGACATTGCGCGGGGCTCCGAAAATCCCGCACTGTCCGAAAATTTTGCGCACCAACAGCCTGTCGGCCCGCAGGCACATTGAGGGCGTACGCAGCGTCTTGACGGCGTAAGCCTGGCGCGTGGCGTTGCGTGATGACGTCACCGCCCGATGCCGTGCGATGCCCAAATTCAATCGGCCCGCCTCCTGCCCAGCTGATTGGTAAGTATGACGCAAATTACGTCACGCGTGCGAACTTAGCGCGTAATTACCGCAAACTTAGTGCGAACTCCGCTTCCGTTTGGTCGTGCCAAACGCATGCAATCGAATGCAAGTGGAACAGGCCCTTTCCTCTACATTAAGTACCGGAGTCGTTACAGCTGAACTTAGGCGCTGGAGTATTGCGTACAGTTTTGGTCTTGAGGAAGGACATTATTGCCCGAGAAGGTTCACCAGACTGATTCCTTGGATGTCAACTTATGAAGAAAGACGCTACTCTCGGATCTTATAGAGAAACTTACAAAATTCTTAAGGGGTTGGACAGGCTAGATGCAGGAAGATTGCTCCCGATGTTGGGGAAGTCCAGGACAAGGGTGTCACAGCTTAAGGATAAGGGGGGAAATCCCTTTAAAACCGAGATGAGAAGAACCCTTTTCACACAGAGAGTGGTGAATCTCTGGAACTCTCTGCCACAGAGGGTAGTTGAGGCCAGTTCATTGGCTATATTTAAGAGGGAGTAGATGTGGCCCTTGTGGCTAAGGGGATCAGAGGGTATCATGTTACTGAGCTGTACAGCCAGACATATTGGCAAGGCTCGAAGGGGAGTACCCTGCATGTTTCTATACCCTGCACCTTCCACAAAGGTTGTCATTTAACAAGGCTGAGTGCGAAAATAGGATCTATAGGATGTTACCAGATCTGAATGATAGTTGTAAGGAGAGGCTTGCTAGGCTAGGAGATTTTTGAGTCATAGAGTGATACAGTGAGGATACAGGCCCATCGACCCAACTTGCCCACACCGGCTAACAGTGTCCCATCTACACTAGTCCCACCTGCCTGCGCTTGGTCCATATCCTTCCAAACCAGTCCAATCCATGCACCAGTCATGTAATTGTTTCTTAAACATTGTGATAGGGTAAACACGAGTACTGACATCCCCACCATCGAAGGGATCTACGGAGAGTGGTGAACACTGCCCGGTACTGACCTCCCCACCATCGAAGGGATCTACAGGAGTAGGCAGCCAGCATCATCAGAGACCCGCACCACCCTGGCCACACACTCATCTCAACCCTGCCATCGGCAAGAAGGCGAAAACTGCAAGAGCCTGAAAACTGTGACGTCCATCAGGCTCTTAAAGAAGACAACCTCCATATAAGCTCTGAACTACACAGACTTGGTGCCATTGGTTTTTGTGGGGTTTTTTGCACCATTTCAAGCTGGGAAGGGTACAGGGAAGATTTACGAGGATGTTGCCAGGATCTCGAGCGTCTGAGCTATAGGGAGAGGTTGAGTAGGCTGGGACTCTTTGCAGTGCAGGAGGATGAGGGGAGAACTTATAGAGGTGTTGGTGAGAGGAATCATGAGAGGAATAGATCGGGTCGATGCACAGAGTCTTTTACCCAGAGTAGGGAAATCGAAGACCAGGGGACATAGGTTTAAGGAAAACAATGAATGGGAATCCGAGGGGGATCTTTTTCACCCAAAGGGTGGTGGGTGTATGGAACGAGCTGTCAGAGGAGGTAGTTGAGGCAGGGACTATCGGGAAGTTTAAGAAACAGTTAGATAGGTACAGTACATGGATAGGACAGGTTTAGAGGGATATGGACCAAATGCAGGCAGATGGGAGACGAGTGTAGCTGGGACATGTTGGTCGGTGTGGGCAAGTTGGGTTGAAGGGCCTGTTTCCACGCTGTATCACTCTATTTTTTGTTTTTATATGTGTGTATGCACTGTGTGTATATATATATATATGTGTGTGTGTGTGTGTGTATATTTATATATGTGTGTTAGAGCTCTTAAAGATAGCAGAGTCAGGGGATATGGGGAGAAAGCAGGAACGGGGTACTGATTCTGGATGATCAGCCATGATCCCATTTAATGGTAGTGCTGGCTCGAGGGCTGAAAGGCCTACTGCACCTATTGTCTATTGTATGTGCGTATGTATATAGAAGTATGTATGTGTATGTATGCACACGGTACATAGAAACATAGACATAGAAAATAGGTACAGGAGTAGGCCCTGTGAGCCAGCACCGCATATGATCCCTTGATTCCGTTAGTCCGAAGAGCTATATCTAACTCTCTTGAAAACATCCAGTGAATTGGGCTCCACCGCTTTCTGTGGCAGAGAATTCCACAGACTCACAACTCTGTGGGTGAAAAAGGTTTTCTTCATCTCAGTCCTAAATGGCCGATTCCTTATTCTTAAACTGTGACCCCTGGTTCAGTACTCCCCCAACATCTGGAACATTTTTTCTGCATCTAGCCTGTCCAATCCCTTAAGAATTTAATATGTTTCCATAAGATCCCCTCCCATCCTAAATTCCAGTGAATACAAGCCCAGTCGATCCATTCTTTCATCATATGACAGTCGTTCTATCCCGGGAATTAACATGGTGAACCTACGCTGCACTCCCTCAATAGCAAGAATCCGTCCTTCCTCAGCGAAACTAGGAGACCAAAGCTTCCTCAAACACAATACCTGCACACGACTTTTTCCAGCATCTGCAGTTCCTTCTTAAACACAGTACTTCAGGTTTGGTCTCACCAGGGGCCTGTACAACTGCAGTAGGACGTCCTTGCTCCTAAACTCAAATCCTCTCTCAATGAAGGCTAACATGCCATTGGCTTTCTTCACTGTTACCGGCATGATTATTTTCAGTGACTGATGTACAAGTACACCCAGGACTCGTTGCACCTCCCCTTTTCCTAATCTGACACCATTCAGATAATAATCTGCCTTCCTGTTCTTGCCACCAAAGTGAATAACCTCACATTTATCCACATTACACTGCATCTGCGATGCCTCTGCCCACTCACCCAATCTATCCAAGTCACCCTGCAGCCTCATAGCAGCATCCTCGCAGCTCACACTGCCATCCAGCTTTGTGTCATCAGCAAACTTAGAGATGTTACATTTAATTCCCTCATCGAAATCATTAATGTAT
The DNA here is from genome assembly GCF_028641065.1 of Leucoraja erinaceus. Taxonomy (NCBI): domain Eukaryota; kingdom Metazoa; phylum Chordata; class Chondrichthyes; order Rajiformes; family Rajidae; genus Leucoraja; species Leucoraja erinaceus. Next base: position 26,469,289 of record NC_073378.1, on the reverse strand, counting down.
ATTGTAAATAGCTGCGGTCCCAGCACTGAGCCATGCGGCACCCCACTAGCCACTGCCTGCCATTCTGAAAAGGACCCGTTAATTGCTTCCTGTCTGCCAACCAGTTCTCTATCCCTGTCAATCCCCTACCCCCAATACCACGTGCTCTAATTTTGCACACTAATCTCACATGTGGGACCTTGTCAAAGGCATTTTGAAAGTCCAGATGCACCACATCCATTGGCCCTCGCTTATCCATTCTACTTATTACATCCTCAAAAAACTCCAGAAGATTAGTCATGCATGATTTGCCCTTTCAGTAGTTGTCACTGTTGTTTGCTTTTTTTTACATGTGTATCAATGTGTGTGTGTATGTATGTGTATATATATGTCTGTGTTTGTGTACACACACAGTACATGTGTGCATGCGCGTGTATATACCTCGCCAACTCTCTTCATCCTCCTCTCTGGTTCCCTGGTTTTCGGGGGAGAGCAAGGGTCGGGTTTAAATAATAGACAATAGGAGCAGGAGTAGGCCATTTGGCCCCGCCAATCACTGTGATCATGGTTGATCATATACAATCAGTATCCCGTTCCTGCCTTCTCCCCTTACCCCTTGATTCTGCTAGCCCTAAGAGCTCTATCTAACACTCTCCTGAAAGCATCCAATGAACCGGCCTCCACCGCCTTCTGAGGCAGAGAATTCTACAGACTCACAACTCTCTGGGTGAAAAAAGTTTTTCCTCATCTCCGCTCTAAATGGCTTACCCCATATTCTTCAACAGTGGCCCCTGGTTCTGGACTCCCCCAACATCGGGAACATGCTTCCTGCCTCTAACGTGTCTAATTTCTTAATAATCTTATGTTTCAATAAGATCCACTCTCATCCTTCTAAATTCTAAGTGTACACAATCCTAGTCGCTCCATTATCTCAGCAAATGGCAGTCCCACCATCCCGAGAATTAACCTTGTGAACCTATGCTGCACTCCCTCAATAGCAAGAATGTCCTTCCCCAAATTTAGAGACCAAAACTACACACAATACTCCAGTTGTGGTCTCACTAGGGCTCTGTACAACTGCAGAATGGCCTCTTTGTTCCTGTACTCAACTCCTCTTGTTATGAAGAGGAGTGGCTTGGTGGTTGCACTCACTCCCCTCCCCTTACCCAGCGTGTGGCTGACCGGGCCTGGTGCCGGGATACAGCCAGGGCTCACCGGGACCATCTCACCACATCCCCCCAGCCAGCAACAATAGAACTGGAAAGCTTTCCCTGCGTCTCAATCCACGATACGATAGAACTTTATTTATCCCAGGAGGGAAATTGGTCTGACAACAGTCATGACAGACACAGACACAATGGACAATAGACAATAGGTGCAGGAGTAGGTCATTCGTCCCTTCGAGCCAGCACCGCCATTCAATGTGATCATGGCTGATCATCCACAATCAGTACCCCGTTCTTGCCTTCTCCCCATACACCCCGACTACGCTATTTTTAAGAGCCCTATCCAGCTCTCTCTTGAAAGCATCCAGAGAACCTGCCTCCACCGCCCTCTGAGGCAGAGAATTCCAGACTCACCACTCCCTGTGAGAAAAAGTGTTTCCTCGTCTCCATTCTAAATGGTTTACTCCTTATTCTTAAACTGTGGCCCCTGGTTCTGGACTCCCCCAACATCGGGAACATGTTTCCTGCCTCTAGCGTGTCCAAAACTTTAACAATCTTATATGTTTCAATGAGATATCCTCTCATCCTTCTAAAGTCATGACTGACACAAACACAAAATACATTACATGAAATTAAAGTGACAAGTGGAAAGGATTTGGGGATGCGCAAGAATTTGCGGGGGGGGGGGGGTGCGGGGAGGGGAGTCAGTCACTATTTTTTGTTTTTATATGTGTGTATGCACTGTGTGTATATATATATATACATATATACATATATATATATGTGTGTGTGTGTATATTTATATATGTGTGTTAGAACTCTTAAAGATAGCAGAGTCAGGGGATATGGGGAGAAGGCAGGAACGGGGTACTGATTCTGGATGATCAGCCATGATCACATTTAATGGTAGTGCTGGCTCAAGGGCCGAAAGGCCTACTGCACCTATTGTCTATTGTATGTGTGTGTATGTATGCACACGGTACATAGAAACATAGACATAGAAACATAGAAAATAGGTACAGGAGTAGGCCCTGTGAGCCAGCACCGCCATTCAATATGATCCCTTAATTCTGTCCAAAGAGCTATATCTAACTCTCTTGAAAACATCGAGTGAATTGGGCTCCACCGCCTTCTGTGGCAGAGAATTCCACAGACTCACAACTCTGTGGGTGAAAAAGGTTTTCTTCATCTCAGTCCTAAATGGCCGATTCCTTATTCTTAAACTGTGACCCCTGGTTCAGTACTCCCCAACATCTGGAACATTTTTTTCTGCATCTAGCCTGTCCAATCCCTTAAGAATTTAATATGTTTCCATAAGATCCCCTCCCATCCTAAATTTCAGTGAATACAAGCCCAGTCGATCCATTCTTTCATCATATGACAGTCCTGCCATCCCGGGAATTAACCTGGTGAACCTACGCTGCACTCCCTCAATAGCAAGAATGTCCTTCCTCAAACTAGGAGACCAAAGCTGCACACAATACCTCGATTTTCCAGCATCTGCAGTTCCTTCTTAAACACAGTACTTAAGGTTTGGTCTCACCAGGGGCCTGTACAACTGCAGTAGGACGTCCTTGCTCCTAAACTCAAATCCTCTCTCAATGAAGGCTAACATGCCATTGGCTTTCTTCACTGTTACCGGCATGATTATTTTCAGTGACTGATGTACAAGCACACCCAGGACTCGTTGCACCTCCCCTTTTCCTAATCTGACACCATTCAGATAATAATCTGCCTTCCTGTTCTTGCCACCAAAGTGAATAAACTCACATTTATCCACATTACACTGCATCTGCGATGCCTCTGCCCACTCACCCAATCTATCCAAGTCACCCTGCAGCCTCATAGCAGCATCCTCGCAGCTCACACTGCCACCCAGCTTTGTGTCATCAGCAAACTTAGAGATGTTACATTTAATTCCCTCATCAAAATCATGAATGTATATTGTAAATAGCTGCGGTCCCAACACTGAGCCATGCGGCACCCCACTAGCCACTGCCTGCCATTCTGAAAAGGACCCGTTAATTGCTTCCTGTCTGCCAACCAGTTCTCTATCCCTGTCAATACCCTACCCCCAATACCACGTGCTCTAATTTTGCACACTAATCTCACGTGTGGGACCTTGTCAAAGGCATTTTGAAAGTCCAGATACACCACATCCATTGGCCCTCCCTTATCCATTCTACTTGTTACATCCTCAAAAAACTCCAGAAGATTAGTCATGCATGATTTGCCCTTTCAGTAGTTGTCACTGTTGTTTGCTTTCTTTTACATGTGTATCAATGTGTGTGTGTGTATGTATGTGTATATATATGTCTGTGTTTGTGTACACACGCATAGTACATGTGTGCACTCGCGTGTATATACCTCGCCAACTCTCTTCATCCTCCTCTCTGGTTCCCTGGTTTACAGGGGGAGAGCAAGGGTCGGGTTTAAATAATAGACAATAGGAGCAAGAGTAGGCCATTCGGCCCCGCCAATCACTGAGATCATGGCTGATCATCCACAATCAATATCCCGTTCCTGCCTTCTCCCCTTACCCCTTGATTCTGCTAGCCCTAAGAGCTCTATCTAACACTCTCCTGAAAGCATCCAATGAACCGGCCTCCACCGCCTTCTGAGGCAGAGAATTCTACAGACTCACAACTCTCTGGGTGAAAAAAGTTTTTCCTCATCTCCGCTCTAAATGGCTTACCCCATATTCTTCAACAGTGGCCCCTGGTTCTGGACTCCCCCAACATCGGGAACATGCTTCCTGTGTCTAATTTCTTAATAATCTTATGTTTCAATAAGATCACCTCTCATCCTTCTAAATTCTAAGTGTACACAATCCTAGTCGCTCCATTATCTCAGCATATGGCAGTCCCGCCATCACGGGAATTAACCTTGTTAACCTACGCTGCACTCCCTCAATAGCAAGAATGTCCTTCCCCAAATTTAGAGACCAAAACTGCACACAATACTCCAGTTGTGCTCTCACTAGGGCTCTGTACAACTGCAGAATGGCCTCTTTGTTCCTGTACTCAACTCCTCTTGTTATGAAGAGGAGTGGCTTGGTGGTTGCACTCACTCCCCTCCCCTTACCCAGCGTGTGGCTGACCGGGCCTGGTGCCGGGATACAGCCAGGGCTCACCGGGACCATCTCACCACATCCCCCCAGCCAGCAACAATAGAACTGGAAAGCTTTCCCTGCGTCTCAATCCACGATACGATAGAACTTTATTTATCCCAGGAGGGAATTGGTCTGACAACAGTCATGACAGACACAGACACAATGGACAATAGACAACAGATGCAGGAGTAGGTCATTCGTCCCTTCGAGCCAGCACCTCCATTCACTGTGATCATGGCTGATCATCCCCAATCAGTACCCCGTTCCTGCCTTCTCCCCATACACCCCGACTACGCTATTTTTAAGAGCCCTATCCAGCTCTCTCTTGAAAGCATCCAGAGAACCTGCCTCCACCGCCCTCTGAGGCAGAGAATTCCAGACTCACCACTCTCTGTGAGAAAAAGTGTTTCCTCGTCTCCATTCTAAATGGTTTACTCCTTATTCTTAAACTGTGGCCCCTGGTTCTGGACTCCCCCAACATCGGGAACATGTTTCCTGCCTCTAGCGTGTCCAAAACTTTAACAATCTTATATGTTTCAATGAGATTCCCTCTCATCCTTCTAAAGTCATGACTGACACAAACACAAAATACATGACATGAAATTAAAGTGACAAGTGGAAAGGATTTGGGGATGCGCAAGAATTTGTGGGGGGGGGGGTGCGGGGAGGGGAGTCAGTCTCTATTTTTTGTTTTTATATGTGTGTATGCACTGTGTATATATATATATATATATATATATATATATATATGTGTGTGTGTGTATATTTATATATGTGTGTTAGAACTCTTAAAGATAGCAGAGTCAGGGGATATGGGGAGAAAGCAGGAACGGGGTACTGATTCTGGATGATCAGCCATGATCACATTTAATGGTAGTGCTGGCTCGAGGGCCGAAAGGCCTACTGCACCTATTGTCTATTGTATGTGTGTATATGTATGCACACGGTACATAGAAACATAGACATAGAAACATAGAAAATAGGTACAGGAGTAGGCCCTGTGAGCCAGCACCGCCATTCAATATGATCCCTTAATTCTGTCCAAAGAGCTATATCTAACTCTTGAAAACATCGAGTGAATTGGGCTCCACCGCCTTCTGTGGCAGAGAATTCCACAGACTGACAACTCTGTGGGTGAAAAAGGTTTTCTTCATCTCAGTCCTAAATGGCCGATTCCTTATTCTTAAACTGTGACCCCTGGTTCAGTACTCCCCCAACATCTGGAACATTTTTTCTGCATCTAGCCTGTCCAATCCCTTAAGAATTTAATATGTTTCCATAAGATCCCCTCCCATCCTAAATTCCAGTGAATACAAGCCCAGTCGATCCATTCTTTCATCATATGACAGTCCTGCCATCCCGGGAATTAACCTGGTGAACCTACGCTGCACTCCCTCAATAGCAAGAATGTCCTTCCTCAAACTAGGAGACCAAAGCTGCACACAATACTTTGATTTTCCAGCATCTGCAGTTCCTTCTTAAACACAGTACTTAAGGTTTGGTCTCACCAGGGGCCTGTACAACTGCAGTAGGACGTCCTTGCTCCTAAACTCAAATCCTCTCTCAATGAAGGCTAACATGCCATTGGCTTTCTTCACTGTTACCGGCATGATTATTTTCAGTGACTGATGTACAAGTACACCCAGGACTCGTTGCACCTCCCCTTTTCCTAATCTGACACCATTCAGATAATAATCTGCCTTCCTGTTCTTGCCACCAAAGTGAATAACCTCACATTCATCCACATTACACTGCATCTGCGATGCCTCTGCCCACTCACCCAATCTATCCAAGTCACCCTGCAGCCTCATAGCAGCATCCTCGCAGCTCACACTGCCACCCAGCTTTGTGTCATCAGCAAACTTAGAGATGTTAAATTTAATTCCCTCATCAAAATCATTAATGTATATTGTAAATAGCTGGGGTCCCAGCACTGAGCCACGCGGCACCCCACTAGTCACTGCCCGCCATTCTGAAAAGGACCCGTTAATTGCTTCCTGTCTGCCAACCAGTTCTCTATCCCTGTCAATACCCTACCCCCAATACCACGTGCTCTAATTTTGCACACTAATCTCACGTGTGGGACCTTGTCAAAGGCATTTTGAAAGTCCAGATACACCACATCCATTGGCCCTCGCTTATCCATTCTACTTATTACATCCTCAAAAAACTCCAGAAGACATGAAATTAAAGTGACAAGTGGAAAGGATTTGGGGATGCGCAAGAATTTGTGGAAGGGGGGGGTGCGGGGAGGGGAATCAGTCTCAGTCTACCCCACAACAGAAGGGGGGGAAGGTGTTGTACAGTTTGATAGCCACAGGGAAGAAGGATCTCCTGTGGCGTTCTGTGCTGCATCTTGGTGGGACCAGTCTGTTGCTGATGGAGCTCCTCATGGTGCCAACCAGTGCGTCATGGAGTGGGTGTGAGCTAGTATTGTCCAGGATGCTAGTAAATCTGTGAAACGTCCTAAATCTGCCTAATCAGATCGTTTCGGACTGCTTTCTAAATGCCGTGTTTATCTCTGGTTCTCATCTACATAAGGTGGTTGGAGATGGAGCAAAAATGATGCATTATTATTGTGTGAGACCACAGTGTGAAGACATTTGCACAAATCGTTTGGTCGTATTACTGCTCTGAGTCAAATAGGTTTATCATTTCCTGTGCTGACTGAAACTGGCAGAACAACAAACTCCAAACCGATTAGAAAATGTGACTGCCGTAGGAAATGTGAGCAAACGGCACGAGAGGCTGTTTGTCAGAGAAATAATCGCACTGTGTGTCAGGTCGGGGGGAGTTACACCCCCCGCCCCTCCTCCGTCCCCACCGCCACGGGTACCATGTAATCCCGTGCTACCCGCTCCATGGTCAGATAGTCGGTGGCTAAACCGTCTCCCCCACTCCTGGTTTACCAGGTGAGGAGGGGGCTGTGGACCCCCAGCAGGACCAAAAACAAGACCTGTCAAAGGGCGGATGAGCTTCTAGCGAGCCAACGGCCGTCCACACTTCAGTAGAAGTTACGATCACTATCGTACACGGCATTGTAAGCGTCGCTGATGTTTTCAATGATGATGATGCATCCAAGACCCGCACGAAATCGCGCACACACACACACGCACACACGCACGCACACACACACGTACGCACGCACGCACACACACACACACACACACACAGACACACACACGCACGTGCCCCCTCCCCCCAAATCTTATACTTCCAGCGGCGGAAGTCCGCAGGAACTGTAGGACAGAGATGTGTGGTGCGTCCGTCACCGTTCCCATCGGAAACCAGCGCCACTGCGTCGCTAATGTTTTCAACGATGACGAATGAATGAATGAATGAATGTGTGTTAGCACTTCACACCTGTGACAATAAAATCACCATTGGCTATTGAAAACGCAAGCGATTTTTACACGGTGGCGCAGCAGGTAGAGCTGCTGCCTCACAGCGCCAGAGACCCGGGTTCGATCTTGACCTCGGGTGCTGTCTGTGTGTCTGTCTGTGTGTGTGGAGTTTGCACGTTCTCCCTGTGGTCACGAGGGTTTTGACTTTAGTTGGAGTTGAGTCCAGTTTATTGGCACGTGTACTGAGGTACAATGAAAAGCTTTTCTCCGGATTTCCTCCCACATCAATAAAGACATGCGGGTCTGCAGGTTAATCGACCCTCTGTAAATTGCCCCCCAGTGTGTAAGGAGTGGATGAGCAAGTGGGATAGCGTAGAACTAGCGTGAACTGGTGATCGATGGTCGGCGTGGACTCAGTGGGCCACAGGGCCTGTTTCATAGAAACATAGAAAATAGGTGCAGGAGTAGGCCATTCAGCCCTTCGAGCCTGCACCGCCATTCAATATGATCATGGCTGATCATCCAACTCAGTATCCTGTACCTGCCTTCTCTCCATACCCCCTGATCCCTTTAGCCACAAGGGCCACATCTAACTACCTCTTAAATATAGCCAATGAACTGTCCTCGACTACCTTCTGTGGCAGAGAGTTCCAGAGATTCACCACTCTCTGTGTAAAAAATGATTTTCTCATCTCGGTCCTAAAAGACTTCCTCCTTATCCTTAAACTGTTCCAAGCTGTTCCATCCTTTCCATGCTGTACCTCTAAACTAAAATGAAAAACTCAATCCAACTATGAAACAGAGTCGTCCACTTACAAAGATACTGCAACATGCATCACTAGGCAGGGGAATTGGTGATGAGAAGGAAAGATAGATCAGCCCTGATCGAATGTGTAATTCTTTGCCACAGACGGCTGTGGAGGCCAAGTTAATGGATATTTTTAAGGCAGAGATAGATAGATTCTTGATTAGTACGGGTGTCGGGGGTTATGGGGAGAAGGCAGGAGAATGGGGTTGAGAGGGAAAGATAGATCAGCCATGATTGAACGGCGGAGCAGACTTGATGGGCCGAATGGCCTAATTCTTCTTCTATTTCTTATGATCTTATGATCTTATACGAAATTCCATGTTTCCTAGGATGAGTCTAAAGTAGCTATGTTGTATTAACCGGAAATTGGAGGAGCAGCACCTCATATTGCGCTTGGGCAGTTTATACCCCAGCGGCTTAAACATTGACTTCTCCAATTTTTGCTGGCCCTTATTGTCTCCTCCCCTTCCCAGCTCTCCCTCAACCCTCTAGCTTCTCCTCTTCCTTTCGTCTTCCCCACCCTACATCAGTCTGAAGCAAAGATCCTACAGCGAGCAAGATAGATCACTCGACGAAAAAGACGTAGTACGGTCATGGGCCGATTCATGATTAATTTTTGGCCCCATTTCCGTAACCGGCTTCCGTCTCCGCACCAAAGATCCCACAGCGGAGCAAAGATAACTGGTGCGGAGACGGAAGCCGGTTACGGAAACATCCTCATAAAAATAAAAGTTATTTGGTAAAAATCTTCTTCTCATTTTCAGAATTATAATTTATTAACACAAACTGTTCCCCCGCAACGTTGATTACACTGCGGGCCGGGTCGGCTCTGGTTACAGTAATGGATGAAAAAAAGGCCCACGTTCCTTTCCGTTCCGTTGCGTACTACACGTCAGCCCATTGCATTTTGCAGGAGTGGTCTATCTTGCTCCGCTATAGGATCTACAATTCAATACAATACAATACAATACAATACAATTTATTTGTCACTTGAACCTCATAGAGGCTCAAGTGAAATGTTGTTTCTGCAGTCATACATACAAGAAAAAAAAAGACCCAAGACACAACACAATTTACACAGACATCCATCACAGCGCATCTCCACCTCGCTGTGATGGAAGGCAAAAAAAACGTATCTCTCCCCTGCACTTCCCTCTCCACCCGATGTCAGAGTCAAAGTCAGAGCCCGTCAGAGCCCCCGGCGGGCGACAACAATTGTCCCGCGGCGATTAACGCCGCGCCGGGTGCTGCAAGGCCGCGCTCCGGGTCTTGTTGTTGGAGCCCTGGGCGGGCGCTAGCAAAGTCCCGCAGCCATTGAAGCCACGCCGGGCGATGATGTCAGGCCTCGCTCCAGGTCATCCTCGACCCCGCTACTCGGGCGGGAGAAGTCGCCGTTGCGGAAGCCCCGAAAAGCGGTCTCCCAGCAGGGACCCGCGGGCTCCCGGTGTTACTGTCCACCAGACCTGCGGTTGGAGCCTCCGAATCCCCGGGGTCGGGTCGCAGCAGCGCGCCACCACCGCTCCACCCGCTCCGGGCTCGGCCAGCTCCACGATGGTGAGTAGCTCCGCAGCTCCGTGACTGGAGCCCCAGGTCGTTCCTGCTGGAGGCCGCTCCACGTTGCAGCCCCAACGACAATGGAGACCCGACAGGGAAAGGTCGGGTTCTCTGTGCAGGAGAAAAGATTTTAAAAGTTTCCCCCCCCCACCCCCCGCCCCCCCCACACACACACACACACATACCCCATCAAAAAAATAAAAACTACATTAAAACGGGACAAAAAATAACAAAAAAAACAGACAGACTGCAGAGGCCGCTGCGACGCGAGTCGCGCCGCCCACCGGAACTTTGGTCTGAAGAAGGGTTTCGGCCCGAAACACTGCCTATTTCCTTTTTTTTTATTTTATTTTTTTTATTTTATTTTTATTAGCAGTACAGTAAATTACATTAATACATCACATATATCTTATTACATTTTGTTGTACCACTTCATTTTTTGAGCTTTAAAAAAGATAGAAATAAAAGAAGTAAGGAAAGTGAGCAAGAATCGTGAAGGTGCAGGAAAGTGTTGGGAGAAGAAAGCCCCTTAGGGAAGGAATTAGAGAAGGAAGTAAAGAAAAGAAATAAGACCCTAGAAAGAAAAGAAAAAAAAGAAGAAAGGAAAATCAATCGCTCTATTGTAACACAAAACTCCGCAAAAAAGGATATACCAACCGTGTTTTTATTAAAAATTTATTTTATACCCCCCGTTACCAGATCCTGGTACCCTTTATGTTTTAACTTACTATTGCACCTTATGCTTGTAATAGTTCCATAAATGCAGACAACGTTGCCTATTTCCTTCGCTCCATAGATGCTGCCTTACCCACAGAGTTTCTCCAGCACTTTTATTTACCTTCGATTTTCTAGCATCTGCAGTTCCTTCGTAAACATGTTGTTATATTGCCCTTATTTGTCTCACACAAAGGGAGCCAGTATCATCAAAGACCCAAACCACCCTGGCCACACCAGGTACACGAGCCCCCAAAACCATGACCTGATTCAACCACACCTTCTTCCTGGCAACCATCAGCCTCTTGAGCACTGCACAACACCAACCTCAGCAACTGCGATCTGAAGCAGGGTCTTGACCAGAAACGTCACCCTTTCCTTCTCTCCATAGATGCTGCCTGACCTGCTGAGTTACTCCAACACTCTGTGAAACGTCACCTATCCATATTCTCCAGAGATGCAGCAAGCTAGAAAATATTCTTGCTACCAAAATGCATGACTCCACACTTCGCTACTCTATATTCCATCTGCCACTCCTCTGCCCACTCTCCCAATCTGTCCAAGTCCTTCTGCAGAGTCCTTGCTTCCTCTACCGCTGCCTGCCCCTCCACCTATCTTTAGCAAACTTGGCCACAAAGCCTTCAATTCCCAGCTTCCTGAGTGCAAACTGGGAACAAATTCAGATTCGCTCCACGCCTCTCTGTGACTAAGTAGCTAAACTCACCGAGGTGGCTCCAAACCAAGATGTGGTTTCTAATGAAAGCACACTCCGAAAATGAGTCACACCTTGTTGAACTATCCCGTGATTTACCAGAAAAAACTTTGAAGCCAAAAATACAAAAGATAAGAAGACTAAAGGCGCCAATTAGATCTAGACTTCGCGCTGTTAGGCATTGTTAAATTAAAATGCCCTAGTCTTGACGACTCCGAAGTTGATTAATGTGAATTAACGTTGGAATCTCTACGCTGATGCAGCGTGTGTGTTTGGATTTCTCTCCCAGCTGTCTCGTCCAAACTTGGTTAAGAACTGAATTACTATTAATACACAAAGTACTTGTGCTACCATATAAAAGGCTGAAGGGGTGACTCATTGAAACTTGCAGAATAATGAAAGGCATAGATAGAGTGGATGCGGAGAGGATGTTTCCACTGGTGGGAGAGTCTAGGACCAGAGGGTCACAGCCTCAGAATTAAAGGGCGCTCTTTTAGAAAGGAGGTGAGGAGGAACTTCTTTACTCAGAGGGCGGTGAATCTGTGGAACTCATTGCCACAGACGGCTGCGGAGGCCAAGTCAGTGGATATTTTTAAGGCAGAGATAGACAGGTTCTTGATTAGAACGGGTGTCAGGGGTTGTGGGGAGAAGGCATGACAATGTAATTAGGAGGCAGAGATCAGCTATGATTGAATGGCGGAGTGGACTCGATGGGCCGAATGGCCTGATTCTACTCCTATAATTTATGTGAATGTGCTAAATCACCAGGATAAGCACTCAAGCAAGAAAACCAGGCCCAAAGTACCGACTAAAACTGCTTGCACACACTTATGTTGTAATTGTAATTAATTTTATTAGCCAAGTATGTAAACATACAAAACATTTGATTTGTAAACAGTCATACAAAAAAAAAGCAACGAGAAACATTCTCACAAGGCTGTAGGAATGAAATTTTGTTCACACCTTGTCTGCTTGAATGATAATAAAAGGCATTCTATTCTATAGAAGTTGTGTGTTTGAGAATCCCCAGGGTTTTTAGGGGGATCTCACATTCCCCACTGTGATGGAAGGCAAATAACTTGTATCTTCTTTGCTCCTTTTCTCCCGCGGTCTGGGCGATCGAACCTCCCGCGGTCGGGGCAGTCAAATCTCCTGCGGTTGGAGCTCCCGCAGTCGATCCCAAACCAAGGGACCGCCAACTCCACGATGTGAAGGCTGCAGTGCGGACGGAGGTACGATACGGAAAATGTCTCCATCTCCATCGAGGAAAGAGATAAAATATCCCCCCCCAAACCCCCACATGAGACAAAAACTAAAGATACGCTAAAACATATAATTAGACACAGACCCAATCATCATCATCATCATCGGCGGTCACCCGGAACGAGCGTGACTGTCCTCTCATGGAGGACGCCAGCGCGTGACTTTGTTTAACGTGGGGAGACTGGTGCACAGACAGCCACCACACGGTCCTTGACAGATCTGGGTCAGGATCCAGTGGCATGGAGTCCAAGACGACCGGAACCCTTTTCTGCTGCAGCCTTCATCCGCCTTCCCAGCCGTTGTGACGCTCCACTAAGGTCAGCCATCGTCCTCCGCCTGTTCCACCGTTGAGGTCTTGGTTGGATTGGCTCTTTGTCTGAGACCTCCCCGCTCGTCCTTACTGCCATGGGTGACCCGCACGGAAACCTTGGGTGGGGCGCGAAGTCACCAGAGGTTTCCGTTCAGGTTTCCTAAGTGGGACAGGGGCATAACACACTCGCTCGGGATAGCTTACACTTACACCAAGCCAATTAACCTACAAACCTGCACGTCTTTGGAGTGTGGGAGGAAACTGAAGATCTGGGCTTGTATTATAGACAATAGACAATAGGTGCAGGAGTAGGCCATTTGGCCCTTCGAGCCAGCACTGCCATTCAATGTGATCATGGCTGATCATCCCCAATCAGTACCCCATTCCTGCCTTCTCCCCGTATCCCCTGACTCCGCTATTTTTAAGAGCCCTATCGAGCTCTCTCTTGAAAGTATCCAGAGAATCGGCCTCCACCACCCTCTGAGGCAGAGAATTCTACAGATTCACCACTCTCTGTGAGAAAAAGTGTTTCCTCGTCTCTGTTCTAAATGGCTTACTCCTTATTCTTAAACTGTGGCCCCTGGTTCTGGACTCCCCCAACATCGGTAACATGTTTCCTGCCTCTAGCGTGTCCAATCCCTTAACAATCTTATATGTTTCAATGAGATCGCCTCTCATCCTTCTAAACTCCAGAGTGTACAAGCCCAGCTGCTCCATTCTCTCTGCATATGACAGTACCGCCATCCCGGGAATTAATCTTGTAATTGTATTCTCTGGAATTTAGAAGGATGAGAGAGAATCTTAAAGAAACATATAAAATTCTTAAGGGATTGCACAGACTAGAGGCAGGAAACATGCCCCCCGATGTTGGGGGAGTCCAGAACCAGGGGTCACAGTTGAAGAAAAAGGGGTTGACCATTTAGGACTGAGATGAAGAAAAACATTTTCACCCAGAGAGTTGTGAATCTGTGGAATTCTCTGCCCCAGAAGGCAGTGGAGGCCAATTCATCGGATGTTTTCAAGAGCGAGTTGGATTTAGCTCTTAGGGCTGACTGAATCAAGGGATATGGGGGAAAAGCATGAACGGGGCACTGATTGTGGATGATCAGCCATGATCACATTGAATGGCGGTGCTGGCTCGAAGGGCCGAATGGCCTACTCCAGCACCTATTGTCTATTGTCTGAAATATTTCTTAAATATTGTGACAGTCCCAGCCTCAACTACCCACTCTGGCAGCTCGTTCCATACACCCACCACCCTTTGTGTGGAAAGGGTTGCTCCTCAATTTTCTCTTAAATCTTTCCCCTGTCTTAAACTTGCCTTTATGTATCTTAGTTTTGCTTGATTGTCCACGATATACCGTGGATTGTCACCTTGTCGTGGTGGAGAAGCTTGTGTGGTCCTGAGATCCTGAGAGCGATGCCGTCTGGAGCTATGCTCCTGGTAGGGCCACCCATGGCGGTAAGGTCGAGGGGGAGGTCTCTGACAAAGAGCCAATCCAACCAAGACCTCAAAAGTATGAACATAAATATGCGGCCTCTCCAACGCCTTGTACAAATGTGATGTCCCAACTTCTATACTCAATACCGTAAGAATAAGGTGTCGGCCATTTAGGACTGAGATGCGGAAAAACCTTTTTCACCCAGAGAGTTGTGAGTCTGTGGAGTTCTCTGCCTCAGAAGGCAGTGGAGGCCGATTCTCTGGATGCTTTCAAGAGAGAGTTAGATCGAACTCTGAAAGATAGCGGAGTCAGGGGATATGGGGAGAGGCAGGAACGTGGTACTGATTGTGGATGATCAGCCATGATCACATTGAATGGGGCTGCTGGCTCGAAGGGCCGAATGGCCTAATCCTGCACCTATTTTCTATGTATCTATGTGACTAATGATTGCCGATGTACAAAAAGCTTTACCGAAACATGGAACTGCAGGCGCAGGTTTATAAAAAAAAAAGATTCAAAGTGATGGAGTAACTGAGTCTGATCAAGGGGCCCGACCCATAACGCTTCCTATCCATGTTCTCCACAGATGCTGCCTGACCCTGTTTGAGCATTTTTACTCCAGCATCTTTGCATTCTACTTTGTGTAATTACAGGCAGCATCTGCAGATCCTATAGGTACTACTCACTGAGTGCAGGATTACTCAGCGGGTCAGGCAGCATCTGTGTGGATAGGTGACGTTTCACACAGATGGACTAGGTCAGGACGCATTTCACTGAGTGCTGTTTCACAGAGTGCTGGAGTAACTCAGCGGGTCAGGCAGCATCTGTGGAGAACATGGATAGGTGACATTTCACAGAGTGCTGGAGTAACTCAGCGGGTCAGGCAGCATCTCTGGGGAACATGGATAGGTGACAGAAAGGGAACGGGAGGAGGAATTAAAGTGTTGAGCCACCGGGAGATCAGATAGGTCGAGGCGGACTGAGCGGAGGTGTTCAGCAAAACGATCGCTGAGCCTCCTGGAACAGTTGCTAGGCTTCGGCTCCAACCTCAGAGTGTCACATCATATATTACATAGAGGGGGGTCCTACAGGAAACATCTGCTAAGCTTCTGTCAAACGTTGAGGGTGAAGCCGCATTCCGTTAACATGCAGGTTGCAGATGTCTGTGTGGGGAGAGGATCAAACCGACAAGCGATCTCATCGACACCCACGTTGACATTGTCTCTCTCTCAGTGATGTGATCATGGCTCGTGGAGGAAGTGGTGCAGCACACGTTGTCTCGGAGAGCCAAGAGAGTCTCAACGCCATATGTGCGGCAGCGAGGGAACGATTGCATTCCCACAAGAACAAAGACACAAACTTCTGTGTTCAATATTGACAAAAACACCTACAGGGAGACATCTACAAATATAGGAGCAAAGAGCTCCTTCGGCAATTGTACAAAGCCCTAGTGGGAGCAAAAAGGCAGCTTACTATCTAAATGGCGTCAAGTTTGGAAAAGGGGAAGTACAACGGGATCTGGGGGTCCTTGTACATCAGTCTATGAAAGTAAGCATGCAGGTACAGCAGGCAGTGAAGAAAGCGAATGGCATGTTGGCCTTTATAACAAGAGGAATCAAATATAGGAGCAAAGAGGTCCTTCTGCAGTTGTACAGAGCCCTAGTGAGACCACACCTGGAGTATTGTGTGCAGTTTTGGTCCCCTAATTTGAGGAAGGACATTCTTGCTATTGAGGGAGTGCAGCGTAGGCTTACAAGGTTAATTCCCGGGATGGCGGGACTGTCATATGCTGAGAGAATGGAGCGGCTGGGCTTGTATACTCTGGAGTTTAGAAGGATGAGAGGGAATCTCATTGAAACATATAAGATTGTTTAGGGCTTGGACACGCTAGAGGCAGGAAACATGTTCCCGATGTTGGGGGAGTCCAGAACCAGGGGCCACAGTTTAGGAAGAAGGAGAAAGCCATTTAGAACGGAGACGATGAAACACTTTTTCTCACAGAGAGTGGTGAGTCTGTGGAATTCTCTGCCTCACAGGGCGGCGGAGGCAGGTTCTCTGGATGCTTTCAAGAGAGAGCTAGATAGGGCTCTTAAAAATAGCGGAGTCAGGGGATATGGGGAGTAGGCAGGAACGGGATACTGATTGGAGATGATCAGCTGTGGACACATTGAATGGCGGTGCTGGCTCGAAGGGCCGAATGGCCTACTCCTGCACCTATTGTCTATTGTCTATTATTGGGTCAAATACAGAAAATAGAACTTGCTTAGATGGGCATCTTGGTTGAAGGGGCTTTTTTCTGTGCTGTCTCTTGGTTACTTGGTTACACATTCAAATCCTGGACCACAAACAAAATCAGAGCAAGGAGTGAAGAAAGTGATTCAAGCGGATTTCCCCCCCAATGGATGTTGTCAATTGTAATTTTTCAAAGCCAAATTTGCAAATCTTTTATTATGGGAATATTCAGGAGAATCCAATCCAATCCAACTTTATTTGTTAAGCACTTTAAAACAGCCAATGTTGACCAAAGTGCTGTACAGAAGAATAAACAAGACATCATAAACAGACACCATAACAGCTCACATGAGGCGCAAAAATTACATATGAAATACAACAATAAATTAAAAGACATAAAACATGAGTAAAAATAATAGCCACGGAATAAAAGCAATCAAAAAATAAGAAATTAAATCAAATAAATAAATAAAGTCGACATCTTACTGGGTATCAAAGGCCACGGAGAAGAGATGGGTTTTAAGAAGTGATTTAAAAACAGACAGAGAAGAGGCCTGTTTAATGTGGAGAGGCAGATCGATCCATAATTTGGGTGCCGACCAGTGGCGTAGGGTGGGTTTTGAGCGCCCGGGGCAGTTTAAAAGTTTTGCGCCTCCTCATTAGCCGGGGGGGTGGGGGGGAGAGAGGGGGAGAAGGGGAGAAGGGATGGGAAGGGAAGGGAGAAGGGGGAAGGGGAAGGGAAGGGGAAGGAACACGTTTTTGGTCTCTTCCTTCGGGGGATGCAACTTTTTTTATCGTATCCCCGTCTTCGACTGCGCCGAGGCCTAATGGCGGAGCTGGCGGCCTCGGAGCTGGGGCAGAGGCAGCTGGGAAAGCGGCAGCAGCGACCAGAACTCGGAGCGGGCACAGCGACAGCGGCGGCCTGGCCCCGCGCTGTTTTTATAGTCACAGCTCACGGTAACCCCTCCTCGCTCCAACGACTCCCCGGGCCTCTGTAGAAGCAAGCCCCGCGCTGTTTTTATACTCACAGCTCCAGGTAACCCCCCCTCCCTCCAACGACTCCCCGGGCCTCTTAATTTTATTTAAAAAATTTAATCAACAATTTTTTTGCGCCCCTAAAAATTTAGCGCCCGGGGCAACTGCCCCACAGGCCCCCCCCCCCCCACGCTACGCCACGGGTGCTGACACAGCAAAGGCACGGTCCCCTCTGAGCTTCAGCTTAGTTTTAGGCCCACTCAGGAGCAGCTGATTATCTGACCTGAGAGAGCGGGCGGGTGTATAAGGGTGTAGAAGCTCAGATAGGTAGGGCGGGGCAAGACCATTCAGGGATTTAAAAGCAAATAAAATAATTTTAAAATGGATCCTAAACTGAATAGGCAACCAGTGGAATGAAGCTAAAATGTGCGGAATGTGCTCATGTTTACGTGTGCCAGTTAAAAGACGTACAGCTGCATTCTGTACCATCTGGAGACGGGCGATGGAGGACCCACTAACCCCCACATACAGTGCATTGCAGTAATCCAGCCGAGTGGTAACAAAGGCGTGGATTACCGTCTCAAAGTGCTGCCTTGACAGAATTGGCTTTATTCTGGCCAGCTGCCTCAAATGGAAAAAGCTTGATTTAACAACAGCCTTGATCTGGCTGTCAAATTTAAGCTCAGGGTCCACTTCAACCCCTAGGTTTGTGATGCTTGGTCTGATATACTGGGCCAGGGAGCCCAGATCTACAGGGGGGGCCTCCAGTGGTGCCACCAAAAACCATTACTTCCTTCTTTTTATCATTAAAATTAAAAAAGTTCAGAGCCATCCAGGCCTTTATGTAGTTGAGACACTCAAGTAACAGTCTGACAGAGAATGAACAAAAGGTGGGTAAATGGAACAGACAAGCAAAACTACTTCAAGAGAGTCCTTGTTTAAGAAGGAACTGCAGATGCTGGAAAATCGAAGGTGGTCAAAAATGCTGGAGAAACTCAGCGGGTGAGGCAGTATCTACGGAGCGAAGGAAATAGGCTGTCGCCTATTTCCTTCGCTCCATAGATGCTGCCTCACCCGCTGAGTTTTTCCAGCATTTTTGACCACCTTCGATTTTCCAGCATCTGCAGTTCCTTCTTAAACGATTCAGTTCTGTAGTTATAGACAATGGACAATAGGTGCAGGAGTAGGCCATTCGGCCCTTCGAGCCAGCCCCGCCATTCAATGTGATCATGGCTGATCATCCACAATCAGTACCCCGTTCCTGCCTTCTCCCCATATCCCCTGACTCCGCTATCTTCAAGAGCCCTATCTAGCTCTCTCTTGAAAGTATCCAGAGAACCGGCCTCCACCGCCCTCTGAGGCAGAGAATTCCGCAGACTTCAGTTTGGTTTGCTGTCACGTGCAGCGTGAAAAGCTTTTGTCGTGTGCTGTCCAGTCGGTGGAAAGACCATACACGCGATTACAATCGAGCCGTCCACAGTGTACGGACACATGATAAGGGAATGGGGGCGGGAGATTGCAATCCTTCACGTGGTCCACCCTGTTTCGACTAATGCAATTAACCCGACGTGGCCAAACAAATAGATCAAATAGAACAAGTTGATCTTTAGGCTGTGCACGCCATGCGCAAGAAGAAAAAGATAACGGAATAACGTTTAGTGCAAGGTAAAGCCAGTGAAACCCGATCAAAGATAGTCCGAGGGTCACCAATGAGGTCGATAGCAGTTCAGCACTGCTCTCTGGTTGTGGTAGGATGGTTCAGTTGCTTGATAACAGCTGGGATGAAACTGTCCCTGAATTTGGAGGTGTGCCTTTTCACACTTCTGTACCTATTCTGCCTGACACACAGTGCTGGAGTAACTCAGCGGGTCAGGCAGCATCTGTGGAGAACATGGATAGGTGACGTTTCACAGAGTGCTGGAGTAACTCAGCGGGTCAGGCAGCATTTCTGGAGAACATGGATAGGTGACGTTTCACAGAGTGCTGGAGTAACTTCGCGGGTCAGGCAGCATCTCTGGAACAAAGGAATATGGTGACGTTTCGGGTCGAGACACTTGCCTCCAGAGTTGTCAGTTATATTAACTTGTCTAGACTTGGCACGGTGGTGCAGCAGTAGAGTTGCTGCCTCACAGCGCCAGAGATCCGGGCTCCATCCTGCCTACATCCTGACTTTGTACATTCTCCCTGTGGCAAGTGAACCGCTGTTTGGGTCCTTGGATGGAGCACCCCCTCCCCACATACTTGCCGCCTGCAACCGCAGGAGATGCAACATCTGTCCCTTTACCTCCCCCCTCAACACCATCCACCGACCCAAACACTTTTTCCAGGTGAGGCAGAGGTTCGCTTGCACCTCCTCCAACCTCATCTACTGCATCCGCTGTTCCAGGTGCCAATTTCTCTACATCGGTGAGACCAAGCACAGGCTCGGAGGGACAGCTCCTCATATTTCGCTCGGGTAGTTTACACCCCAGCGGTATGAACATTGACTTCTCTAACCTCAGATAGCCCTTGCTTTCTCTCTCTCTCCATTGAATTGAATTTCCTTTATTGTCATTCAGACCTTACGGTCTGAACGAAATTTCGTGCCTGCAGTCATACATACAATGATACAATAATAACAACAATAAACACAAATTAACTTCCACCACAGTGAGTCCTCCAAACACCTCCTCACTGTGGTGGAGGCAAAAATCTTAGGGTTGCAGTCTCTCCCTCTGCTCCCTCTGCGCTGAGGCGATTCCCCACCGGGCGATGGTATAAACAGTCCCGCAGCTCACCGAACCCCGGGAACGGGCCGGTTCAAACACTGCGGCCCGGGGTGGTCGAAGCCGCCGCACCTCCAGTCCAGCACACGCAGCCGCCGGCCCGCGGCTGAACCCAGGACTCTGGACACCGCCGCCAGAACGTCGTCCCAGCCACCGGAGCACCGTCCCAGCCCCCGGACCGGATCGCCCTCACGTGAGTACCGTTCCACCCTCAGGCTGGGCCACTCCGACGGGAGTGCCGTTCCTCCCTCGGGCTGGGCCACTCCAGCGGGAGTGCCTCCACCCTCCGGCTGGGCCACTCCGGGAGTGCCGTTCCTCCCTCGGGCTGGGCCACTCCAGCGGGAGTGCCGTTCCTCCCTCGGGCTGGGCCACTCCGACGGGAGTGCCGTTCCTCCCTCGGGCTGGGCCACTCCAGCCCCTCACCATGCTGCTCTCACGGGAGCACCGTTCCATCCCGGGCTGGGCCGGGAGCGAGCCCAGGACGAGTCCTGTCAGCTGCCTCCAGAGTTCCGAGGTCGCCGGCTCCGCTAGGCCTCAGTGTAGACGGAGGCAAAGAAGGGGGATACGGCAAAAAGGTTGTATTCCCCCGAAGGGAGTGACAGCAGCCCCCGTTTCACCCCCCACTCCCCTCCCCACATAAACACAGCCTAAAAACCAAAAACATAACTAGACAAAAACGAAAAAAAACAATACAAAAAAGTAAAAACCAACGGACTGCAGGCGAGCCGCTGCTGCCAGGGCAGCGCCGCCACTTCCATCCCCTCCCCCTTCCCAGTTCTCCCACCAGTCTTACTGTCTCTGACTACATTCTATCTCAGTCACGCCCCCTCCCCTGACATCAGTCTGAAGAAGGGTCTCGACCCGAAACGTCACCCATTCCTTCTCTCCAGAGAGATGCTGCCTGCCTCACTGGAGTTTAGAAGGATGAGGGGGATCTTATAGAAACATATAAAATGATAAAAGGACTGGACAAGCTAGGTGCAGGAAAAATGTTCCCAATGTTGGGCGAGTCCAGAACCAGGGGCCACAGACTTGGAATGGCCTGCTCCTGCACCTATTTTCTATGTTTCTATGTTTCTAATAAAGGGGAGGCCATTTAAGACTGAGGTGAGAAATAACTTTTTCACCCAGAGAGTTGTGAATTTGTGGAATTCCCTGCCACAGAGGGCAGTGGAGGCCAAATCATTGGGTGGATTTAAGAGAGAGTTGGATAGAGCTCTAAGGGCTAGTGGAGTCAAGGGATATGGGGAGAAGGCAGGAGCGGGGTACTGATTGGGGCCATGATCACAATGAATGGCGGTGCTGGTTCGAAGGGCCGAATGGCCTCCTCCTGCACCTATTTTCTATGTCTCTCTATTTCTATGACCCGCTGATTTGACTGCCATTTGAGTTCCAACAGACACTTGACTAAATGGTGGGGAGATTTTATTGGGCTACACGTGACCACAATGTAGTGGGCAGGAAACCATGATGAGTAAGAACAACGCAAGGTTCCTTATCTTTGCAGAGCGAGGGTTCGATGCCTTCTTGGGTTTCAGTGCAACATTGATTTTGGGTTGATGCTGACTCGCTCACTTCACAGCCACACCCTTCACCCCCCACAAGTTTATGTTTGAGTCACAGAGTCAAACAGTGCGGAAACAGGCCCTTCAGCCCAACTTGCCCACACCGCCCAACATGCCCCAGCTACACGAGTCCTGCGTTCGGCCCTCTATGGTTTTCCCTATGGGGAGAAGGCAGGGGAATGGGGTTAGGAGGACGAGATAAATCAGTCATGACTGAATGGCCGACTTGATGGGCCGAATGGCCTAATTCTACTCCGATCACTAATGACCTTATGGACATGTGAAAGAAGAGTCCCCACTTATCCATGTTCTCCACAGATGCAGCCTGACCCGCTGAGTTACTCCAGCACTCTGTGAAACGTCACCTATCCATGTTCTCTAGGGGCGCTGCACTGGCAGCAGCCTCTGCCTACAGCCTGTCTGTCATTTCTAATTTTTAGTTAGTCCAAAGTCTGTTTTAGGGGGAACTTCTCTATGTGGGGGAGGGGGGCAGGGTAAGGGGGAAACCGTCTTCCAGTCTCTTCCTGGCGGGGACGCGACTATTTCTCCGAGTCGCGTCCTCGCCCCCACCTCGCGGCCTACCAGCTGGACCGGAGCGGCCTTTCCTGCTGGGGACCGGGAACGGACCAGGGCTGCTACAGCGACGGCGCAGCGCTGGAGTCACCGCGGAGCGGGCGATACCTACCTGGGTCGCCGTTTGGACCTCCGGAGCGTTGGGCCGTTGCTCCAACATCGTGGAGCTCTGGTGCGGAGAGCTTCCAACGCCTTGCAGAGGGTCTCCAGCAGCGGGTCTCTGGACAAAGTCCTACGGACTTTGGAAGCCGCCGACTCCGGTAGGAGGGGGCCGACTCTGATGGCCACGCCGCTGAGGACGTCCCGCAGTCCCGACGTCGGACTTGTATCACCCCGGCGAGCGGTCCTGGTCATCGGGCCGCCCATAGCTGCAACTGCGGAGGGCTTGGGGAGGCCCTGACCACGGGGAACAGTGGAGGAAGAAGACTGACTTTGGTGCCTTCCCACACAGTGGGGAACTTTGATTCTGCTGTGTGGGGATGTTTTATGTCAAATTCTATAGTGTGTGTTCTTTATTTTTATTGTTTGGCTGTATGGGAATTTGATTTCACTGTGCCATCTGGCACATGTGACAATTAAATGTATCAAGAATCTTGAATCTTGAATCTCCACAGATGCTGCCTGACCCGCTGAGTTTACTCCAGCACTCTGTGAAACGTCACCTATCCATGTTCTGGTGGTGGGGGTTTGGGGGGGGGGGGGGGGGTGGGTTGGAGGGGTGGGGGAGTTGAATACTTTCTCAGGATGTGGGAAAACAGGCAAATACGGAGAGAGGTTTATATTAGTCGCCGTTTTATTTTTGAACCTGCTGGCTTCCCAGCAACGAGGCCAGACACCTGTTTTCACGCCCTCTGCCGCTCTGAGAAACAGGAAACCTCTCTGTGTGCGACTGTTGTCGCCCGTGAAGACTACGGGCCTGGAGCAGTCCCGACCTCATCGTCGTTTGGTTTAGTTTAGGTTAGAGACACAGCGTGGAATCAAGCCCTTTGGGCCCACCTAGTCCGTGCCGACCAGCGATCCCCGCACACTAACACCATCCTACACACACACACACACACACCAGGGACAACTTACATTTACACCAAGCCGATTAACCTACAAACCCGTACGTCTTTGGAGTGTGGGAGGAAACCGGGACCTCGGAGAAAACCCACGCAGGTCACGGTAAAAACGTGCAAACTCTGTACAGACAGCACCCGTAGTCAGGATCAAACCCGGGTCTCTGGCACTGTGAGGCAGCAACTCTATTGCTGCACCACCGTGCCGCCCTTTTCAAGTTACCCGTTAGATCTATATTACTAAAACTCTGTTCTTGACCGCGTTTGGCGATCTGTGCTGCGATTTCCGAGAGAATGCCGCCACCTACGGCTGTCATTTTTGGCCACCTCGCTCAGAGCCCCCCTCCGCTGCATGTGTGCCGAGGATTTTTCCCGTCGATTAAATATGACAGAGATATTAATGTTTTTACAAAATTCCCCATTCTCTCTGCTGCTCCTGCTGGTGGGATGGGGGAGGGACTATAAAACCAGGAAGTGGTGTGCCTCAATCAGTCTCTACAAGATGGAGGTCTCTCTGAATGACTGAACAAATGTCTACACAGCTGTGAGTAAGTACCCTTAATTTGGTTTGAAAATGAAAATATGGTTATGGTTAGTTTGAAGGAAAAAAGCACTGCCTGCAAATGGTTGTTTGGGGGTTTGGGTTCTCTCTCTCCCCCCTCTCCTCTCTCCCCCTCTCCTCTCTCCCCCCTCTTCTCTCTCCTCTCCCCCCCCCCCTCTCCTCTCTCCCCCCCTCATCTTCCCCCTCCTCCTCTCCCCCCTCTCCTCTTCCCTCTCTCCTCTCCTCCCCCCTTCTTCCCCCCCTCTCCTCTCCCCCCACCTCTTCCCTCTCTCCTCTCCCCCCCTCCCTCTCCCCCCCCCTTCCCCCCCTCTCCTCTCCCCCCCTCTCCTCTCTCCCCCCCTCATCTCCCCTCCCCCTCTCCTCTCCCCCCTCTCCTCTTCCCCCTCTCCTCTCCCCCCTCCTCTCTCTCCCCCCCCCTCATCTTCCCCCCTCTCCTCTCCCCCCCACCTCTTCCCCCTCTCCCTCTCCCCCCTCTCCTCCCCCCCTTCCCCCTTCTCCTCTCCCCCCCACCTCTTCCCCCCTCTCCCTCTCCCCCCTCTCCTATCCGCCCCCTCTCTCTCCCTCCCCCCCCTCTCCTCTTCCCCCCCCTCTCTCCTCTCCCCCCCCTCTCCTCTTCCCCCCTCTCCTCTCCCCCCCACCTCTTCCCCCTCTCCTCTCCCCCCTCTCCTCTCCCCCCTCCCCCCCCCTCTCATCTACCCCCCTCTCTCTTCTTCCCCCTCTCCTCTTCCCCCCCCTCCTCTTCCCCCCTCTCCTCTTCCCCCCTCTCCTCTTCCCCCTCTCCTCTTCCACATCTCCTCTTCCCCCTCTCCCTCTCCTCCCCCCTCTCCTCTTCCCCCTCTCCTCTTCGCCCTCTCTCCTCTTCACCCTCCTCTTCCCCCTCTCCTCTCCCCCCTGCTCTCCCCCCTCCCCCTCTCTCCCCTCTTTTTCCTTCCCCCCACCCCCCTCTCAGCACCCCCTTCTCTCCCCCCTCACTCCCTCGCTCTCTCATCCCCATCCCTCTCTCTCTCTCTGTCTCTGCCCCCTCTCTCTCTGCCCTCACTCTGTACCCCCGCCCCCCCCCCCCCCTCTCTCTAGATGTGACTGCGAGTTGGGGGCTATGCGTCAGTACATAGGGTGGTTATGGGGTAAAAGGAGCAAATTAATTATATTAATATAATATCAAGGGAGGTAATTAGCGGGGGAGGGGGTGGATAGTTAGTGTGTGACGCTGCATGCCGCCTCCCCCCCCACAACCGCACGTTGGGGGAACAGACCCAACGGGTCTGCACTTGGTCTAGTTCCTATTAAATATTACACTGTGTGTGTTTAGAGTTGAATGTGGGACAACTTCTAAGAGGAAGAAGAACTGGCTACAGGAGATGGGTCTCAATTTAGAAATGAACTTTGAGAAATTGGATTCCATCGAAAGTTGAAATTATGTTTAGTTTAGTAATTTAGTTTAGAGATACCGCACGGAAACAGGTCCTTCGGCCACTGAGTCCACGCCGACCAGCTTTCACCCCGCACACTAACACTATCCTGCACACATTTGGGACAATTTACGATTTTACCGAAGCCAATTATCCTACAAACCTGCACGTCTTTGGAGTGTGGGGGGAAACTGGAGAAAACCAATGCCGTCACAGGGAGAACGTGCAAACTCCGTACAGACAGCGCCCGTAGTCAAGTCAAGTCAAGTCAAGTCAAGTTTATTTGTCACATACACATACGAGATGTGCAGTGAAATGAAAGTGGCAATGCTCGCGGAACAACAAAACAACAAACAAATTATAAACACAATCATAACACATATTATTTTACATAATAAATAATAGAAGGAAAAACGTTCTGTACAGTTAGTCCCTGGTGAGAAAGGCGTTTACAGTCCGAATTGCCTCTGGGAAGAAACTCCTTCTCAACCTCTCCGTTCTCACTGCATGGCAACGGAGACGTTTGCCTGACCGTAGCGGCTGGAACAGTCTGTTGCAGGGGTGGAAGAGGTCTCTCATGATTTTGTTTGCTCTGGAGTTGCACCTCCTGTTGTATAGCTCCTGCAGGGGGGTGAGTGAAGTTCCCATAGTGCGTTCGGCCGAACGCACTACTCTCTGCAGAGCCTTCTTGTCCTTGGCAGAGCAATTCCCGAACCAGATGGTAATGTTCCCGGACAAGATGCTTTCCACCGCCGCTGCGTAGAAGCACTGGAGGATCCTCGGAGACACTCTGAATTTCCTCAATTGCCTGAGGTGGTAAAGGCGCTGCCTTGCCTTACTAACCAGTGCTGAGGCGTGTGATGACCATGTCATATCCTCGGAGATGTGGACTCCCAGATATTTAAAACAGTTCACCCTATCCACAGGATCCCCATTTATACTCAATTGAGTGTACGTCCTCGGATGATGTGCCCTCCTAAAGTCCATGATCAGCTCCTTCGTTTTTTTGATGTTCAAGAGGAGGCTGTTCTCCTGGCACCAGAGTGCTAGATCAGCCACCTCCTCCCGGTAGGCCTTCTCGTCGTTGTCTGAGATCAGGCCCACCACCACAGTGTCATCAGCAAACTTAATTATTGAATTGGAGCTGAACCTAGCCACACAGTCATGTGTGTACATGGAGTACAATAGGGGGCTGAGGACGCAACCCTGGGGCGATCCTGTGCTCAGGGTGAGGGACTTCGATGTATTCCCTCCCATCTTGACTACCTGGGGCCTGGCGGTGAGAAAGTCCAGGACCCAGGCACACAGGGAGGTGTTGAGGCCCAATTCCAGTAGCTTCCCGGCCAGTCTGGTGGGGACTATCGTGTTGAAGGCTGAACTGTAGTCTATGAACAGCATCCTCACGTAGCCCTCCTTCTGGCTGTCCAGATGGGAGAGAGCGGTGTGCAAGACCTGGGAGACCGCATCGTCCGTGGACCTGTTCGGACGGTATGCAAACTGCAACGGGTCCATGTTCCGAGGGAGGAAGGCGCAGATGTGATTCTTCACCAGCCTCTCAAAGCATTTCATGACTACCGAGGTAAGGGCCACCTTCAGGTCAGGATCCAACCTGTGGAGACCATGGATAGGTGACGTTTCACAAAGTGCTGGAGTAACTCAGCGGGTCAGGCAGCATCTGTGGAGAAAAGAAATGGGTGACGTGATAAAGCCTGACAAAGATTTTTGATCCAAAACGTCACCGATCCATGTGCTCCCTGTACGTTCTCCCTGTGACTGCGTGGGCTTTCTCCGAGATCCTCCTTTTCCTTCCACGCTCCAAAGACGGACAGGTTTGTAGGTTAATTGGCTAACTATAAACAATTAAAACTGTCCCTTGTCTGTGTTGGATAGTGTTAATGTGCGGGAATCGCTGGTCGGCACGGCCCCGGTGGGCCGAAGGGCCTGTTTTCCGCTGAATCTCTAAATTAAACCAAACTTGGTGAAGTTTTAGTTTAGTTTAGGGATACAGCAGACAAACATGCCCTTTGACCCCCTCCGGCCGTCAATCACCCATTCACACTGGTTCTATGTTATGCCACTGTCATCCACACTGATGGCAATTTACAGTGGCTGGTTAACCTACAGACCTGGACATCTCTGGAGTGTGGGAGGAAACTGGAGCACCACATCATGAAATGAAAGCCCACATCATGTCAGGTATTTTCCCCAAAAAAGAGAAAGCATGTCGGCCCAGTGTTAGGCCAAAGGGATAGGCTTAGCCGTTTACACTTTGCGACTCTTCTCCTATTGGCATGTTCTCCCTCCCTTGCGGCCTAACAGCTTGGATTGGAGCGGCCTTTCCCGGAGTCAGGTCTAGAGCTTCAGCAGCGGGCACAGCGCGGACTTTCCATCGCGGAGCCGGGCGATCCCTTGCCGGGGGTCGCCAGAAGAATTGCTCCGATCGCTGGCCTGCGGACTATGAAATCCTGAAGCCACGGTCTGCGGAACTTGTAGCCGCGGGCATGGCAAGGACTTTAAGAGCTCCGACCGCCGGCCTGTGGTCTATAACACCGTGAAGCCCCAGTCTCAGGTAGGAAGCGGCCGATTTGGGACCTCCAAGCCCCGGAGTGTCCGTCGGTCCCGACGTCGGAGTTTCGAGCATCCCGACGAGAGGGCCTGTACATCGGGCCGTCCGTAGCGGGCGACTGCGGATGGTTCATGGCCCCGACCACGGGTGAACAAAGGAGGAGGACTGGCTGAACGTTATTGCCTTCCACCACAGTGAAGAATGTTGATTCCACTGCGGTGAATGTCCATGTTATATTCTATTGTGTATTGTGCTCTTTTTGTTAGTATGTGGGTCGGTGGGGGCGCTGCAAGCCGGCGCCCTGTCAGCAGCGTGTCCGTTTTTTTCAACTTTATTTGTTTTTTTAGTATGTTTTTTATATTCCTTTGTGTGTCTTGTGTGGGGTGGGGTGTGGGGGGGTAAGGGGGAAACCGCTTCGGTCGCCTCCTTCATGGAGAGGCGACTTTTTCCAGGTCGCCTCCCCCGTGGCCTAACAACGAGGAACAGCGCGGCCTTTCCCGGAGACACGCCCGGGGCTTCAGCGGCGGGCGCAGTGCGGACTCTCGGCATGGAGCGGGCGAGCCCTCGCTGGGGCTCGCTGGAGGGGAGCGCTCCGTTTCGTTGGCCCGCGGCAGCCGGCAGCCTGAAGCCGCGGTCTGCACAGCTCAAGCTGGCACGGCGTCCGCAGCCTGGGATCCCTCGTGGGGGACCCGGGAGAAGAAGAAGCTCCGAATGCCGGCCCGCAGCCAACCTCTACCGCGGATCCGGCGTGGACTTACCATCACCCCTGGAGTCTGCGGTGCTTCTGGCTGCGGCAAGAACTTTAAATCTTCGACCGCCGGCCTGCGGCCTACACCAACCTAAAGCCGCGGTCTCAGGTGAGGAAGAGCCGATCCTGGACTGGCTCTGGACTCTGGTCCCGACCACAGGGGGAAATGGAGGAGGACTGGCCACATTTTGTGCCTTCCACCACAGTGACGAATGCTGTGGTGGATGTTTGTATTAAATATTTATTGTGTATTGTGTGTTCTTTCTCATTGTACCGCTGCTGGCAAATTCATTTCACTTGCACTTTATGTGCAATTGACGAATAAAACCGTATTGTATTGTATTGTATAATTTACAATTTAATGCAGAAAATTAACCTACAAACCTGGAGTTTCGAGGGGAGAACGTGCAAACTCCGTACAGACAGCATCCGTAGTCAGGATCGAACCCGGGTCTCTGGCGCTGTGAGGCGGCCAGGAGTCCTCATCCTCCGCCTCCATTCAGTTCGATTTAGTTTTCTCCGCAACTCAACAAGACTGGGGAGGCACGGTGCGTTGTTTCTCGATTAGATTTAATGATGAGTGCGTCTTTATTCTCAGCCTGAAACCATCTAGCCACATCTCAGCCTGTGAGGCAAGGGTGTGTCCCAAATCAGGGTTTCAGATACAGCGAAAACTGATGTCGTCGAGATAATGGAGCAAACTATTTGTGAAGGTCGGTAAGTTGTTTCAGAAACAATCTTTTGCGGTTTTTATTATTTACTAGACTAGGTCTGCAATATTCCACCACTCAACCACTCCCCAATGCAATATTCTACCACTCACCCGCTCCCCCAACGCAATATTCCACCACGCATCCATAGTCCCCAACTGCGCAGGTGCGGCTCATTTCTCCTCATCCCCAGCACTCTCTCCCCCTCTTCACCCTACCTCTTCTTTCCCCTCTCCTCCTCCCCTCCCCCACTCCCTCCCTCACTTCTCCCTCCCTCTCTCCGTTCCCCTACCCTCAGTCCCTCCCTCCCTCTCTCCCTCCATAACTCCTCTCCCCTCCCTCCCCCCCCTCCTCTCCCTCTATTCCCCCCTCCACCCCCACCCTCCCCCCTCACCTCCCCTAGATCTCGAGGTTGCCTTTCCCTCCTTGCGTGCCGAAGGCAGCAGCACCGCCGCTCGCTTCAGCGCCAAGGCCCCGGATCTTCGTGTGGCCTCTCCCCGTCCCCAGAGCTGGCCGCCACTGCCGCCGCGACCTCGATTCTGGAAAGGCCCCAACTGCGGAGGCGCGGCTGAGGACCCGTCGGGTGCACTTTGCGACGCCAGTAAAGACGCGCACGGGAACTCTCCCCCAACTGCGCATGCGCGGTTTTTAAGGTATTTAAACCATAATAGCTTTTAAAATATACCATCGATCTGAACCAAACTTGTTTCACTTACAGCACAGGATAATGGTGGCTAACGTGGGACAAATATAGTAGTGATATCTTGTACCGTGTTTGCACAAATAGAAAAACAACGCAAACCTGCAAATAAAAAAGTTGATAGTTTTAGTTATCTATATTCCTAAAAGTCTGATCTTGACCGCTTATGGCTTGCTGTAGTGTGATTTCTGAGAGAATGCCGCTACCTACAGCTGTCATTTTTGGCCTCCTCACTCAGAGCCCCCCTCCGCCTTCCGGGACTGGAGGATTTTTCCCATCAATGAAAAATCAGAGAGATAATAATGTTTAAAAAAAAATCCCCATTCTCTCTGCTGCCCCCAGGGTGAGGGTCTATAAAACCCGGAAGTGTAGTCCCTCACTCAGTCTCTGCCAGACCCAGGAAGCGAGAGGGTCACAGCTCTCTGAGCTGCGAATAACACTGAACGCACGTCTACTCCACGGTGAGTCCCCTCGATGCGGCTGTAAGGTGGCTGCTGCCCAATTGTTTGCCTCGCCTTTTTAACAAATTTGTGTTCACAAAATGAATTTTTGTTGTCGGGTGGCTCCAGCCAAATTGTTTGCCTTGGCTTGGCTTTTA
Organism: Leucoraja erinaceus; assembly: GCF_028641065.1. Classification (NCBI taxonomy): domain Eukaryota; kingdom Metazoa; phylum Chordata; class Chondrichthyes; order Rajiformes; family Rajidae; genus Leucoraja; species Leucoraja erinaceus. Next base: position 26,438,424 of record NC_073378.1, on the reverse strand, counting down.
AAATTGTTGCAACAGTTGGCTGCCAGCCCAAGAATCCATTCGGCCGACAATGTACTAGCCCTTTGGAAACCAGTACCTTTGGCCCGCAACACCCATACTAGCGCAACAGAAAGCCCCCACGTACCCCCCACTGGCGAGCAATTTTGGAATTGGTGGAGAGGTGGAATATTGCGTTGGTAACCAGCCCTGCCGTGTGATGCAGGGACCCAACGGGTCCCACTTAGTCTAGTATAATAATATAGATAGATAGATTTAAATGCTGCAGGAATGCATAATTAAGAAGTTGGCAGAAACTACACAATTTCCCCCTGTTGCTGAAAGACAGATGATAAACATAGTGCTGGAGTAACTCAGCGTGTCAGGCAGCATCTGTGGAGAACATGGATAGGTAACTTCTTAGGTTTTTTGGAGACACATCACGGAAACAGGCCATTCAGCCCACTGAGTCCGTGCCAACAAGCAATCGCCCCATAGACCATAGACCAGCACACTCCTACACACTAGGGACAATTTACAATTCTACAGAAACCAATTAAGAAACGGGAGCACCCAGAGAAAGCCCACACAGGTCACGGGGAGAACGTACAAACTCCGTACAAACAGCGCGCCCGTAGTCGCATGGATGGTAACCCGGTTTTTGGTGCTACATCACAGAAACAGGCCAGGCTGAGCCAACAAGCAATCGCCGCTAGACCACCGTGACCAGCACACTCCTACACACGTGACAATTTCATTCTACAGTGCTGATAGTGGTGGGTGAGAGGGGGGGGGGGGACGGGGAGAGCTGGAACTCCGAGGAGGGTCGCAGGACACAGCCTGGTGAGTGATCAGTGGATATGGGTGAGGGGGGGGGGGGTCGTTTTTTTGCTCGGTAGATGGTCGGACAAAGGCCAGAGATGAAGAGAGTGAATCAGGATCAGAACATGGCTATGGACCAGGTGATTACAGCAGGGGGGGGGGGGTTGTGAGAGAGGCTCACACAACTCCCGTCAGAGCGGAAAGCATGGTGGACGTATAGAGTCGCTGCCTCACGGCGCCAGAGACCCGGGTTCCATCCCGACTACGGGTGCTGTCTGTGTGGAGTTTGCACGTTCTCCCCGTGACCTGCGTGAGTTTTCTCCTGGATTTCCGGTTTCCTCCCACACTCGAAAGGATGTAGAGGTTTGTAGGTTAATTGGCTTCGGTAAAATTGTCCCTTGCATGTGTAGGATAGTGTAAAGTGTGCGGGGATCGCTGGTGGGCAGAAGGGCCTCTTCCCATGCTGTACCTCTAAACCTCCACCGCCATTTGTGGTAATGAATTCCACAGATTCATCACCCTCTGATAATAATAATAACAGACAATAGACAATAGGTGCAGGAGTAGGCCACTCGGCCCTTTCAAAGTGATCATGGCTGATCATCCCCAATCAGTACCCCGTTCCTGCCTTCTCCCCATATCCCCTGACTCCTCTATCTTTAAGAGCCCTATCTAACCCTCTCTTGAAAGTATCCAGAGAACCCGCCTCCACCGCCCTCTGAGGCAGAGAATTCCACAGACCCACCACTCTCTGTGAGAAAAAGTGTTTCCTCGTCTCCGTTCCAAATGGCTTGCCCCTTATTCTTAAACTGTGGCCCCTGGTTCTGGACTCCCCCAACATCGGGAACATGTTTCCTGCCTCTAGCGTGTCCAAACCCTGGACATATCTTATTATGTTTCAATAAGATATCCTCTCATCCTTCTAAACTCCAGAGTGTACAAGCCCAGCCGCTCCATTCTCTCAGCATATGACAGTCCCGCCATCCCGGGAATTAACCTTGTAAACCTACGCTGCACTCCCTCAATAGCAAGAATGTTCTTCCTCAAATTTGGAGACCAAAGTTGCACACAATACTCCAGGTGTGGTCTCACTAGGGCCCTGTACAACTGCAAAAAGACCTCTTTGCTCCTATACTCAACTCCTCTTGTTATAAAGACCAACATTCCATTCGCTTTCTTCACTGCCTGCTGTACCTGCATGTTTACTTCAAGTCAAGTTTATTCGTCAAATACACATACGAGATGTGCAGTGAAATGAAAGTGGCAATTGACTGATGAACAAGGACAACCATGTCTCGTTGTTCTTCCCATTTTTCCTAACCTGACACCATTCAGATAATAATCTGCCTTCCTATTTTTGCCACCGAAGTGGATAACCTCACATTTATCCACATTAAACTGCATCTGCCATGCATCTGCCCACTCACCCAACCTGTCCAAGTCACCCTGCATTCTCACAGCATCCTCCTCACAGTTCACACTGCCACCCAGCTTTGTGACATCTGCAAATTTGCTAATGTTACTTTTAATCCCTTCATCTAAATCATTGATGTACACTGTAAATAGCTGTGGTCACTGCCTGCCATTCTGAAAGGGACCCGTTAATCCTTACTCTTTGTTTCCTGTCTGCCAACCAATTTTCTATCCATGTCAGCACACTACCCCCCAATACCATGTGCCCTAATTTTGCCCACTAATCTCCTGTGTGGGACTTTATCAAAGGCTTTCTGAAGGTCCAGGTACACTACATCCACTGGCTCTCCCTTGTCCATTTTCCTAGTTAGTCAAGTCAAGTCAAGTCAAGTTTATTTGTCACATTCACATACGAGATGTGCAGTGAAATGAAAGTGGCAATGTTCGCGGACTTTTGTGCAAAAGACAAACAACAAAACAACCAAACAAACTATAAACACAATCATAACACACATATTCTTTTACATAATAAATAATGAAAGGAAAAACGTTCAGTAAAGTTAGTCCCTGGTGAGATAGGCGTTTACAGTCCGAATTGCCTCTGGGAAGAAACTCCTTCTCAACCTCTCCGTTCTCACTGCATGGCAACGGAGGCGTTTGCCTGACCGTAGCAGCTGGGACAGTCCGTTGCAGGGGTGGAAGGGGTCTCTCATGATATTGTTGGCTCTGGTGTTGCACCTCCTGATGTATAGTTCCTGCAGGGGGGCAAATGAAGTTCCCATAGTGCGTTCGGCCGAACGCACTACTCTCTGCATAGCCTTCTTGACCTTGGCAGAGCAATTCCCAAACCAGATGGTAATGTTCCCGGACAAGATGCTTTCCACCGCCGCTGCGTAGAAGCACTGGAGGATCCTCGGAGACACTCTGAATTTCCTCAATTGCCTGAGGTGGTAAAGGCGCTGCCTTGCCTTGCTCACGAGTGCTGAGGCGTGTGATGCCCATGTCATATCCTCGGAGATGTGGACTCCCAGATATTTAAAACAGTTCACCCTATCCACAGGATCCCCATTTATACTCAATGGAGTGTACGTCCTCGGATGATGTGCCCTCCTAAAGTCCATGATCAGCTCCTTCGTTTTTTTGATGTTCAAGAGGAGGCTGTTATCCTGGCACCAGAGTGTCAGATCAGCCACCTCCTCCCGGTAGGCCCTCTCATCGTTGTCTGAGATCAGGCCCACCACCACAGTGTCATCAGCAAACTTAATTATTGAGTTGGAGCTGAACCTAGCCACACAGTCATGTGTGTACAGGGAGTACAATAGGGGGCTGAGGACGCAACCCTGGGGCGATCCTGTGCTCAGGGTGAGGGACTTTGATGTATTCCCTCCCATCTTGACTCCCTGGGGCCTGGCGGTGAGAAAGTCCAGGACCCAGGCACACAGGGAGGTGTTGAACCCCAATTCCATTAGCTTCCCGGCCAGTCTGGTGGGGACTATCGTGTTACATTCTCAAATTCCAGAAGATTAGTCAAGCATGATTTCCCCTTCATAAATCCATGCTGATTCAGACCGATCCTGCTACTGCTATCCAAATGTGCCGCTATTTCATCTTTTATAATTGACTCCAGCATCTTCCCCACCACCGATGTCAGGCTAACTGGTCTATAATTCCCTGTTTTCTCTCTCCCTCCTGTGTGGGACTTTATCAAAGGCTTTGTGAAAGTCCGAAGTTGGACCTTATCGCTGTGACTGAAGTCCTCATGGTCTTGGCATAATGTTCGGCAGGGAGATTGCGGGCCGAATGGCCTGCTCCTGTGCTGTACCGTTCTCTGCTCCAGTGAGCGAGCCCTCTCTTAAAACAAGAGTGACACAAGACGTGGTTGAGAAGCTGCAGTGTGTGTATTGTGGTCAGTTGCGAGTGGGTGATTTACGAGCCTCTCTGGAGCGTATGTGACATTAGAGAGAGGAAATTTGAAGGGCGGTTGCATGTGTGAGGGGAGTGTGAGCCAACCAGGGACACCGGGACCCATCGCAGAGCAGAGAGAGGCAGGCACGGAGCAGCGGGCACTGCGCACTGGCACAGAGCACTGGCACAGACCACTGGCACAGAGCACGGACAAGGTAACGATCCATTTGTCACACAACTTTAATAGAGTGCTGGAGTAACTCAGCGGGTCAGGCAGCATCTGTGGAGAACATAGATAGGTGACGTTTCACAGAGTGCTGGAGTAACTCAGGGGGTCAGGCAGCATCTGTGGAGAACATGGATAGGTGACGTTTCACAGAGTGCTGGAGTAACTCAGCAGTTCAGGCAGCATCTTCAGGTCGAGACACTTCTTCAGACTTGTCTCCACAGTTGTCAGTTGTATTTTCTCCTTTAAAACCGAGATGAGAAGAACTTTTTTCACACAGAGAGTGGTGAATCTCTGGAACTCTCTGCCGCAGAGGGTAGTCGAGGCCAGTTCATTGGCTATATTTAAGAGGGAGTTAGATGTGACCCTTGTGGTTAAGGGGATCAGAGGGTATTGAGAGAAGGCAGGTATGGGATGCTGAGTTGGATGATCAGCCATGGTCATATTGAATGGCGGTGCAGGCTCGAAGGGCCGAAATGGCCTACTCCTGCACCTAATTTCTATGTTTCTATGTTTCTATGTTTCTATGTATTAACTTGTCTAGACTTGGCACGGTTGGCACAGCGGTAGAGTTGCTGCCTCACAGCGCCAGAGACCCGGGTGCGCTCTGTACGGAGTTTGTATGTTCTCCCTGTGGCCGTGTGGGTTTCCTCCTGGTTTTCTGTTTCCCAAAGACTTGCAGGACTGCCGTACTGCATCCATCACAGTGAGGATGTGCTTTGTGAACTCACTGTGGTGGATGTTAAATTTGTGTGTTTTTGTTATTTTTATTATGTGTATGACTGCAGGCACGAAATTTCGTTCAGACCAAAAGGTCTGAATGACAATAAAGGTCATTCTGATTCTGATGTTTTGTTTGGGCAGTTTACAGCCCAGCAGTGTGAATATTGATTTCTCTAATTTCAAGTGACCCTTCAGTCTGAAGAAGGGTCTCGACCCGAAACGGTGCCTATTTCCTTCGCTCCATAGATGCTGCCTCACCCGCTGAGATTCTCCGGCATTTTTGTCTACTATCAATTTTCCAGCATCTGCAGTTCCTTCTTAAACGGTTATCAGCTGTTGTCAGTTGCCTGATAATAGCTGGGAAGAGACTGTCCCTGAATGTGGAGGTGTGCGTTTGTTTTCACACTTCTGTACCTCTTGCCTGATGTGAGAGGGGAGAAGAGGGAGTGGCCGGAGTGCGAATGGTCTTTGATTCTGCTGCTGGCCTTGCCGAGGCAGCGTGAGGTGTAGATGGAGTAGATGGAAGGGAGGTTGGTGTGTGTGACGGTCTGGGCTGCGTCCACAATTCTCTGCAATTTCTTGCGGTCTTGGATGGAGCTGTTCCCAAACCGAGCTGTGATGCATCCCGATAAAATGCTTTCTGCAGTGCATCTGTAGACGTTGGTGAGAGTTTTCCGGGACATGCTGAACTTCCTAAGGGAGTAGACACGTTAGTGTGCTCTCTTGGTCGTTGCTTCAGTATGGGTGGTCCAGGAGAAGTCATTGGTGATATTGATCGGACGTTACTTGGAGAACTGATACGTATATAAAATGATCAGAGGTGTAGATAGGTCAGAAGCTTTTTCTCAGGTTGGTACATACGGAAACAGGCCATCTGGCCCTACAAGTCACATTTTGCCGATACAGAGGGTGTGTTTGTGCCTGGAACCCACCTGACAGCACTGGCAGTGTAGGCAGACCCTCCAGTGCCTTTTATTTAAGATGCCTTTTAGATTTATTTTGGAATCTGTTCAATGCCTCCACCACTTCCACTGGGAGCTCATTCCACACCGCCACCACTCTCTGCGTAAAGAGGTTCCCCCTCATATCACCCCTAAACTTCTGTCCCTTAATTCTGAAGTCATGACTTGACTTGAATCTTCCCTAAGTCAAAGGGAAAAGCTTGCAGGTCAACTCTGCCTATCCCGCTGATTTTAAAGACCTCACTCAGGTCCCCCCGTCACTTCTGCGCTATCCATGAATAAAGCCCTAACTTGTTCAACCTTCTCTGTAACTTAGTTGAGTTACCCAGGCAACATTCTAGTGAAATCTCCTCTGTACCTCTCTATTTTGTTGACACCCTCCTAAGATTTGTTAAACCAGAAAAATTTTACACCATGTTTCCAGGACTCGAGGGCCTGACCAATGAGGGTACAATTTTAACAGGATCCCAGCTTCTATACTCAATGCTCTGATTTATAAAGGCAAAATCTTATAGAGCTTTACAAGATCCTGAGATCTATACATCGGGTAGATTCACTGGAACTATGCCCGTATACCCAGATCGAGTTCAACTGATAGGTCAGAAGGTTTTCCCAGGTTGGTAAAACCGTTAATAGGAGATGTGCGAGGGGAAAACTTTTTTTATACAGAGGGTGGTGGACGTGCCTGGAACGAGCTGACGGGGTGGCAGTTCTAGGCAGGGACTATCGCCATTTATTTAAGAGTCTTTTAGATTGGCACCTGGATTTCTGTTCTGTTTCATTCCATTCTATTTGTAGTTTGTTTGTTTGTTTGTTTTTTTGCACAATCGAGCATGTTGGTCGGTGTTTCAGTTGTGCACATCTCGGCCTGTTTCTGACATAATAAACTTGACTCTACTTGACTCTAAGGATAAGTAGTCGAGTATAGCAGGCATGCCTGTCCCGCTGAGACTCCAGCACTCTGTGAAAGTCATCTATCCATGGCAACAACAGATTAATTCTGACCCGCTGCTGTTTCCAGCACTCTGTGAAACGTCACCTATCCATGTTCTCCACAGATGCTGCCTGACCCGCTGAGTTACTCCAGCACTCTGTGAAACGAAACCTATCAATATTTCCGGAAAGCAAATGTTGTTACGGCCAGTAAAAACATTTACAAGGATGTTTCCAGGACTCGAGGGCCTGAGTTAAAGAGGGTGGTTGGACAGGAGCTTTATACCCTGGAGCGCAGAATGATGAGGGGAAATCTTATAGAGGCGTACAAGATCATGAGAGGAATAGATCGGGTAGATTCACTGAGTCTCTTGCCCAGAGTAGGGAAATCGAGGACCAGAGGACACAGGTTTAAGGTGAGGGGGGGAAAAAGATTTAATAGGAACCTGAGGGGTAACTTTTTTACACAGTTGGTGGTGGACGTATGGAACGAGCTGCCGGAGGAGGTAGTTGAGGCAGGGACTATCGCAACGTTTAAGAGACATTTTGAAGAAGTGCATGGATAGGTCAAGTTTAGAGGGATCTGGGCCAAACGTGGGCAGGTGGGACTAGTTTCGATGGGGGCATGTTGGTCGGTGTGGGCAAGTTGTGCCGAAGGGCCTGTTTCCATGCTAGATGCCTCTATGACTCTAAGCATAGGAATGTGTCGAGTTTAGAAGCATCGAGTCACGTTAAGAATGTTTAATTGTCAGATGTAACGGCAACAAAATAATTAAATTCTTATTCGCTGCTGTTTGCCAGGTCTGTAAACGCGATATATTCAGATACATACTTTATTGTCATTGTGCAGTGTACAAGTACAGAGACAACGAAATGCAGTTAGCATCTCACCCAGAAGTGCAAACACAGAATAACGGAACAGTAAAAAATATATATGTATATACAGTAGCAGTGGGCATGCGATTTCGAGGGGGGGGGGGGGGTGATGGTGGAGATCAGTCACTGGGCGGAACCTGTACGGGGGGGGGGGGGGTAATTTAATTTAATTTAATTCAATTTAATTGTCAATTGGACCCCTTGAGGTGCAGAGTTTTAAGTACGGAGTTGCGTAACAAATAGTACACAAAATAATATAATAATTGAAAAAAAATTAAAACCACTTCAGTGCCAAAAATTGAAGTTTGTAGCGCAATTAAAGAAACAATTCATAGAATTTGGAAAGTACTATCGCAACCTTTCAGAAATATTTTGTAAAGCAATGGATAGGACAGGTTTGGAGGGCTATGGGCCAAATGCAGGCAGAGTGGCCATTCTAAGCCGCGCGGGGCGGTGATGTCAGGCCCTGCTCCAGGGGCTCTTCAACCCCGAAGGGCCTGAGAAGTCGCCGTTGCAGGAGCTCTATACGTTGATAGTTGACCTGCGGGCTCCCGGTGCCGCCGTTCAATAGACCTGCATTGTTGTATGAATCTCCGCTGGTCCCGAGCGCAGGCTGTTACAGCAGCAGCAGGCCGCTCCGGACTCGGCCAGCTCTCCGCGACGGTGAGGTGAGTCGGCACCAGAGTGTGTGGGGTCTCCTGATGGAGGCCGCTCCACATTGCCCCCAACCGTGCAGCGACTCCTGTAAAGTTACCCCCTCCCTGGCGGGGAGGTCAGTACCTGCACACCCCACCGAGGCAGTGTTTACCAACTTTTTTGTTATCTACTTCGTTCCTGGGCATTTGAACCAGGCCGTGATGCAACCAGTCAATATCCTCTCTACTGTACACCTGTACATGTTGAAAAGAGTATTCGTTGAAACAAGAGGAATCGAATATAGGAGCAAAGAGGTCCTTCTGCAGTTGTACAGAGCCCTAGTGAGACCACACCTGGAGTATTGTGTACAGTTTTGGTCCCCTAATTTGAGGAAGAACATTCTTGCTATTGAGGAAGTGCAGCGTGGGTTCAACAGGTTAATTCCCGGGATGGCGGGACTTGTCATGTGCTGAGAGAATGGAGCAGCTGGGCTTGTACACTCTGGAGTTTAGAAGGATGAGAGGAGATCTCATTGAAACATATAAGATTGTTAAAGGTTTGGACACGCTAGAGGCAGGAAACATGTTCCCGATGTTGGGGGAGTCCTGAACCAGGGGCCGCAGTTTAAGAATAAGGAGTAAGCCATTTAGAACGGAGACGAGGAAACACTTTTTCACGCAGAGAGTTGTGAGTCTGTGGAATTCTCTGCCTCAGAGGGCGGTGGAGGCTGGTTCTCTGGATGCTTTCAAGAGAGAGCTAGATAGGGCTCTTAAAAATAGCGGAGTCAGGGGGTATGGGAAGAAGGCAGGAATGGGGTACTGATTGGGGATGATCAGCCAATATCACATTGAATGGCGGTGCTGGCTCGAAGGGCCGAATGGCCTACTCCTGCACCTATTGTCTATTGTCTATTGATATACAGAATTTCCTCCATCTTCTCAGGGAGGCCGGACAGCCTTCCTTTATGATTGAATCCATGTGTTGCCATGGTAACACTCTCTAATCTGAATGCCACAAATCTGCTTGACATCAGATGTAAATTCCTGAGAGCAGAGATAGCGAACTGATAAAGACATGAATATAATATTATCTTCACTAAAATCATTTCGTTTCCTCTCTACAAGGCTGCAAGTTGAAACATGCTTTTTAGTTTAGATTATTTTAGAGATACAGCGCGGAAACAGGCCTTTCGGCCCACCAGGTCCGCGCCAACCAGCTATCCCCCCCACACACTTATATAGACAACAGACAATAGGTGCAGGAGGAGGCCATTCGGGCCTTCGAGCCAGCACCACCATTCAATGTGATCATGGCTGATCATCCTCAATCAGTACCCCGTTCCTGCCTTCCCCCCATATCCCCTGACTCCGCTATTTTTAAGAGCCCTATCTAGCTCTCTCTTGAAAGTATCCAGAGAACCAGCCTCCACCGCCCACTGAGGCAGAGAATTTCCGCAGACTCACCACTCTCTGTGTGAAAAAGTGTTTCCTGACACTACCCTACACACACTAGGGACAATTTTACATTCATACCAAGCCAATTAACCTGCAAACCTGTACGTCTTTGAAGTGTGGGAGGAAACCGAGGATCTCGGAGAAAACCCACGTGGTCACGGGGAGAACGTACAATCTCCGTACAGACTGCGCTCATAGTTGGGATTGAACCCAGGTCTCTGTCGCTGTGAGGCAGCGAGTCTACCGTGCCACCCTTTTACAAGACAAGCAAGAATGTCTTTCTTAACAAATTTAATTTATCAGTGCAATTTTAAAATACTCAAAAATGGTCAAAAAACACCAAGCCCTGAGGCACGCCGCTAGTCACAGGCCACCATTCCGAGGAGCAATCTTCCGCCATCACGCTCTGCTTCCTTCCATGGAGCCAATTTACTGTCCATTCAGCTATCTCTCCTTGTATAACATGCGATCTAACCTTCCAGAGCAGCCTATCATGAGGAACCTTGTCGAATGCTTTGCTGAAGTCCATGTACACAACATCTACAGCCCTGCCCTCATTGACGTTTTTGGTCACATTCTCAAACAGCTCAATTCAGGTTTGTGAGACACGACCTCCCACGTACAAAACCATGCTGACTATCCCTAACCAGCCCTCTAAATGCCTGTATAACCTATCCCTCAGAATACCCTCTAGTAACTATCCAATAACTTTCACGTTCCTATTAAAGCTTTTCCTTTTCACGTTAAACCAATGTGCTCTGAATCTTTATTCTTGGTTCTTGTAAGAGACTATATTAACACAGAGAAATGTGAGGTGGTCCCACCTGCCTGCGTTTGGTCCATATCCCTCCAAACCTGTCCTATCCATGTATCTGTCTAACTGTATATTAAACATTTTTTTATTTTTTTTTAAATTTTTTTTTTTTTTTTTTTTTTTTTTATTTTTTTTATTTTATTTTTATTAGAAGTACGGTAAATTACAATACTACACAACACATATATCTTAATACATTTTTTGTACCGCTTCATTTTTTATTGAGCTTTAAGAAAAAGATAGAAGTAAAGAAAGTAAAGAAATTGCGCAAGAGTCGTGAAGTGCAAGAGTGTTGGGAAAAGAAAGCCCCTTAGAAAAGAAGTTAGAGAAGGAAGTAAAGTGAGAAAGTAGACCCTAGAAAAGAAAGAAAAAGAAAATAGGAACAATCGCTCTATTATAACATTAAACTCTGCAGAAAGGGGACTACCAACCAAGTCTGTTTTTGTTGTTTTACCTCCCGTTACCAGGTCCTGATACCATTTATTTATTTATTTATTTATTTTTAAAAATTACTATTGCACCTCATACTTGTAATAGGTCCAGAAACATAGACCACGTCTTTTGGAATTGGTCTGCTTTACCTGCTAAGAGGAATCTCATCTCTTCCAGATGTAATGACTTTGACTCTGACATCGGGGGGAGAGGGAAGTGCAGGGGAGAGATACGTTTTTTTTTGCCTTCCATCACAGCGAGGTGGAGATGCGCTGTGATGGATGTCTGTGTAAATTGTGTTGTGTCTTGGGTCTTTTTTTTCTTGTATGTATGACTGCAGAAACAACATTTCACTTGAGCCTCTATGAGGTTCAAGTGACAAATAAATTGTATTGTATTGTATTGTATTGTATGTAATATTTCAAACATATTTGATATCCACATTTTTATTGTTGGTGTGGGAGCATTTTTCCAGAATTTAAGTATAAGCTTTTTTCCCATTATTAGCCCGTAATTAAATAAATTCTTCTGAAACACGTTTAGTTCAGGGTTACCTTCCGATATTCCAAAAATAATCCATTCTGGTTTTGGCACCAGTTTTATTTTGATTAATTTTGAAAAAATATCAAATATTTCATACCAGAATTTTTGGATTTTTGTACAAAAAACAAAAGAGTGCGCTATGGTAGCTTCTTGTTTATTAAACATTGTGACAGTCCCAGCCTCAACTACCTCCTCTGGCACCTTGTTCCATACACCCACCATCCTCTGTGTGAAAAAGTTACCCCACAGATTCCTATCAAATCTTCTCCCCCTCACCTTAAACCTATGCCCACTAGTTCTCGATTCCCCTACTCTGGGCAAGAGACTCTGTGCGTCTACCCGATCTATTCCTCTCATGATTTTGTACACCTCTATGAGATCTCCCCTCATCCTCCTGCGCTCCAAAGCATAGAGTCCCAGCCTACTCAACCTCTCGCTATAGCTCTCGAGGCCCTCGAGTCCTGGCAACATGCCCATTTGACTGCGGAAGGGGAATTGGATTGAAGAAGGGTTTGGACCCGAAACATCGCCCATTCCGTCTCTCCAGAGATGCTGCCTGTTCCGCTGAGTTACTCCAGCAATTTTGTGTCTATCTTCGGTTTAAACCAGCATCTGCAGTTCCTTCCTACACAAATAAAAACCTCACCAGATTAAAATACCTGAGACTAACACGTATCCTGAAACTACTTTGATTTGTTCACATCTTGCCTCAGACAAACAGCCGATTAGACTTTACTCTCTCTCGAAACTGCGTGAAAACAAAGTTCCAGCAGATTTTCACAATAAAATGTGTTTCTGCTTTTAAACTTGAAAAGAAAAAGATAAAAGCTGGTAATAGTGTGTGATAGATGTTGCAATAGATAAGGGTTAGTTCAGTTTAGTTTAGAGATACAGCGCAGAAACAGACCCTTCGGACCACCGAGTCTGCACCGACCAGCGATCCCCGCACACCAATACTATCCTACACACACTGGGGATAATTTACAATTGCACCAAGCCAATTAACCTATAAATCTGTACGTCTTTGGAATGTGGGAGGAAACCGAAGATCCCGGAGAAAACCCACGCAGGTCACGGGGAGAACGTGCAAACTCCCTACAGACAGCACCCGTAGCCAGAATCGAACCCGGGTCTCAGACGCTGTGAGGCAGCAACTCTACCGCTGTGCCACCGTGTTGCTTTGGGAACGTAAGCCTTTTAGTCCAGTGGGCGGCACGGTGGCGCAGCGGTAGTGTTGCTATCTTACAGCGCAAGAGACCCGGGTTCGATCCTGACTACGGGTGCTGTCTGTACGGAGTTTGTACGTTCTCTCCCCGTGACCTGCGTGGGTTTTCTCCGGATGCTCCGGTTTCCTCCCACACTCCAAACATTTGCGGGTTTGCAGGTTAAATAGCTTCTGTAAATTGCCCCATGGTGTGTATGACACAGAAATAGTATGTGGGGATTGCTGGTTGTTGTGGACTGTAGGGTCAATTGGACGGGCCGAAGGGCCTGTTTCCGTGCTCTATCACTAAACTAAACTAAGCAAAGAAGGACTTGATGGAGTTATTAAACGTTGATATAAATGGAAGTTGGAATAGACCATCATTATCCTTACCCTGAAACCCCTATCCTACGGTACCAGTTCATTCCAAGAGTTCTCCCTGATTCGAACTTGGAGATTTACGGTAATGGCCACTCGTCTGTACTCGGGGCTCTCGTGGACATTTTTCAACGTTGAAAAATCTTCACGAGTCTTCCCGTGCTTACCTGCCATTAGCGAGTCTTCCCGAGTACCTGCCGTTAGTGTTACGAGCCGCTAAGAGACGTCCCCGAGCTCCGACGTACCAGCTACGTTCATTCTCCGCGATTACCCCGAGTTTGATTGTTTTAAAACTCGGGTGATCTCTTGGAATGAACTCGTACCGTGGGATAGTGCTATTATAACTATAAAACTCTGATCTTGGATGTGTGTGTGTGTGTGTGTGTCTATTTGTGTATTTATTTGTTCATGTGCGATCACCTCGAAAGAACGACGCTCTAAAGGTAAATTTTTTACATATTCCGGTAGAGATTTTTCCCGTGAAGTCAAAGATCGCCTTATCTGAAAAATTCATGCATTATTCTTGAACTATTAATCAAAATGTTAAAATATCTGAAGAGACTTGGAAAAAAATGACTGCCTTTTCCCTATGCTTACTGTTGTGTTGTCACAATCGGATTGTAGCCCTGCTCGCAACATTGTTGCTATCCAAGTACACTGAGTCCTGCCAGCCCCAGCAAGTGCAAATGCATTTTTGTAAAGTCACAGTACACTGAGTCCTGCTAGCTAGCAAATGCACATGCATTTTTTTAAAGTTTAAAAATGAGGGAAGGTGCATAAGGCAAAATGAGCAGCCCCTGTGCAGTTGGGAGCTATGGGTGAGTGGTGGAATATTGCGTTGGAGAATGGGTTGCGTTGGGGGACCTGGCCTCCCGTGGGGGCTATGGGTGAGCGGTGGAATATTGCATTGGGGAACGGGTTGCATTGGGGGTCCAGGCGTCCCATGTGACAGGGACCCAACGGGCCCAACTTGGTCTAGTAGAACTTAGAACAGTACAGCACAGGAATGGGCCCTTCAGCCCACAATGTCTGTGCTGAACCTGATGCCAAGTCCATCTCTTATCTGCCTACACAAGAATGGTCTCGAGCAGAAACGTCACCCATTCCTTCCCTCCAGAGATGTTGCCTGTTCCCGCTGAGTTACTCCAACATTTTGTGTCTATCCATATTCTTGTATTCCCTGCATATCTATGTGCCTGTCTAAAGGTCCTTTTAACACCACCATGGTATCTGCCTCCACCACCATCCCAAGCAGCGCGTTCCGGGCACCCACCACCCAATGTGATAAAAAGAAAATACCTGCACATCTCCTTGAAACTTTGTTCCACTGACTTTTCAGAATTTTATTGGGATGCATCACAGCTCGGTTTGGAACAGCTCCATCCGAGAACGCAAGAACTTGCAGAGAATTGTGGACGCAGCCCAGACCGTCACATAAAAAACCAAACTCCCTTCGACTCCATCGACACCTCACGCTGCCTCGGCAAGGCCAGCAGCATCATCAAGGACCAGTCGCACCCTGGCCACTCCCTCTTCTCCCCCTCTACCATTGGACAAGAGGTACAGTAGTGTGAAAACGCACACCTCCAGATTCAGGGACAGTTTCTTCCCGGCTGTTATCAGGCAACTGAACCGTCCTCTCACCAACTAGAGAGCGGTCCTGACCTCCCATCTACCTCGTTGGCGAACTGCGTGGGTTTTCTCTGGGTTCCCTGGTTTGCTCACACGCTCCAAAGACGTACAGGTTTGTAGGTTAATTGGCTTCTGAAAAATGGTAAATAGGATAGTGTTAGTGTGTGGGGATCGCTGGTCGGCGTGGACTCAGTGGGCCGAAGGGCCTGTTACTGCACTTCATTTTCAGTTCAGTTTATCGTCACATGTACCGAGGTAGAGTCTAAAAAAGCTATTTGTTGCGTGCTAACCAGTCAGCGGAAGGACTATATATAATCGAGCCATTCACAGTTAAGAGTATGGAGCGATTGTAATATGTGATTTTCAGATCTGCTTCTGTGGTTTGCACGCAAATAGTCGGCTGAGTTGGGAGCAGTCTAGTTCAGCTGCATCTCTAAACTAAACACAAACTAAAACATCCTCAGATACAATAATACAGTGTAGCAAAGTGTGGAGTCGTGCATTGTGGTGGTAGGAATAAAGGCGTGGAATGTTTTCTAAATGGGGAGAGAATCCAGAAATCGGAGTTGCAAAGGGGCTTGGGAGTGCTGGTGCAGGATTCCCAAACAGTTAATCTGCAAGTTGAATCAGTAGCAAAGAACGCAAACTCAATTTCAAGAGGGCTTGTATACAAAAACAGGGATGTAATGCTGAGGCTCTATAGGGAGGTTTCACAGCAGTCGGGTCATGACCCATGACCCGTACTGTTGCTACACTACACCAAGTGGAGTACACGCGATGAACTGCAGGTTTACCATTGTTTCCTGCATAGCGGGCCCGTTAAAACCCGCCAAAAATGTCAATTTTTACCTGTAAATAATTATGGAAATCGGGATAAGCATGTGAGACATTTAGCCTACTTCAGAATTCCAAAAGTGAGGAGAAATGACGGTAGATAGAAGCGAGAGCTGAAGGGACAACAACAGACAGAGTGCTTGGCGAACATTGGCCGTTTGCTCACTGCATTTCATCAACAGTAAGGCATTATTTGTGTTTTTTCTTGATTCCTTTGGCATCTAAAAAGTTTCAGAAGTGATAAATCTGGCTGTAAATTTTTTAAATCGCCCATGGTTCTCAAGTGGGTTTTAACATATAAAATGAAAACGCATCTGAAGGAAAATTTACAGCCAGATTTATCACTTCTGAGACTTTTTAGATACCAAAGGAATTAATAAAAAAACACAAATAATGCCTTACTTGATGAAATGCAGTGAGCAAACGCGATAATTCCCAATATTTTCAATTCCGATATCTGCACGGCCAATGTTTACCAAGCACTTTAGCTGTTGTTGTCCCTTCAGCTCTCGCTTCTCTATACCTTCATTTCGCTTCACTTTTGGAGTTCTGGTTGGGTACATGTCTCTCACACTTCCCCCGACACCCACAATTTTCTTCAGTACAAAAATTGAACATTTTGGCGGTTTTTAACAGGTAGGAAAGTACGCGTTGCTTGCATTAATAACATATACTGGAAGTTACGGATGTCCTCCAGATGGTCCAGCCCTATGACCCAGTGACCTTACGTGCACACCCCCCTATAAGGCGCTGGTCAGGCCGCATTTGGAATATTGTGAGCAGTTTTGGGCCTCATATCTGAGGAAGGATGTGCTGGCTCTGGAGAGGGTCCAGAGGAGGTTTACGAGAATGATCCCAGGAATGAGTGGGTTAACATATGATGAGCGTTTGTCGGCACTGGGCCTGTACTCGCTGGAGTTTAGAAGGATGAGGGGGTGACCTCATTGAAACTTACCGAATAGTGAAAGGCCTGGATAGAGTGGAGAGGATGTTTCCACTAGTGGGAGAGTCTAGGACCAGAGGTATCAGCCTCAGAATTAAAGGACGTTTCTTCAGGAAGGAGATGAGGAGGAACTTCTTTAGTCCAGAGGGTGGTGAATCTGTGGAATTCTTTGCCACAGAAGACCGTGGAGGCCAAGACAGTGGATATATTTACGGCTGAGATAGATAAATTCTTGATTAGTACGGGTGTCAGAGGTTATGGAGAGAAGGCAGGAGAATGGGGTTAGGAGGGAGAGATAGATCAGCCGTGATTGAATGGCGGAGTAGACTTGATGGACCGAATGGCCTATTTCTGCTCCTATTCCTTGTGACTTTATGAGAGCAGAGATAAAATGCAAACGAGACCCAGTGCAAGGCTTCTCACTTGGGTGGTTATCAGTTAAACATTGTGTTTTTAATTGAAACCACAGCCAGCCAAAGATCGGCATCAGTCAGGTGCAGAGCTAGTGACGACAGCCCACGGGCCAGACCACATCCTCAACCAATTCAGAACGGGGATCATCAAATCTTGCTACGCCTCGTGTAAACAAGAAAACAGATTCAATCAGTCCCCGGCCCCCACCACCAACTCCCGTAAACACCAGCCCTCGTCCATCACGCAAACCAACCTCCCTTCCATTGACTCCATCTACACCTCACGCTGCCTCGGCAAGGCCAGCAGCATCATCAAGGACCAGTCTCACTCCCGGTCACTCCCTCTTCTCCCCTCTCCCATTGAGTGATAGTGATACAGTGTGGAAACAGGTCCTTTGGCCCATCTTGTCCACACTGGCCAACATGCCCCACCTACACTCGTCCCACTTGCCTGCGTTTGGTCCATATCCCTCCAAACCTGTCCAATCCATGTACCTGTTTCTTAAACATTGGAATAGTCCCAGCCTCAACTACCACCTCTGGCAGCTTGTTCCATACACCCACCACCCTTTGTGTGAAAAGGTTACTCCTCGGATTCTTAAATCGTTTCCACTGCACCTTAAACCTATGTCCTCTGGTCCTCGATTCCCCTACTTTGGGCACGAGACTGTGCATCTACCCGAACTATTCCTCCGTTGATTTTGTACACCTCTATAAGATCACCCCTCATTCTCCTGCGTTCCATGGAATAGAGACCCAGCCGACTCAACCTCTCCCTGTAGCTCACACCCTCTAGTCCAGGCAGCATCCTCGTGAACCTCATCAGGCAAAAGGTACAGAAGTGTGAAAACGCACAGCTCCAGACTCGGGGACAGTTGTTATCAGGCAACTGAACTGTGTTATAGTTGTGTTTCCTTACTGTAAACTGCCACATTACAGCTTCACATCTAACTATCGGAGGCATTACAATCGTGACTTGGGCTCAGCCATCTTTATTCAGGATCCATCATGAGTACTGCGCCCCAGGTGGCGCTATTCCCATTAAGGGCCTGTTGACCCGGCGACCAGAGAAACATAGAAACATAGAAATTAGGTGCAGGAGTAGGCCATTCGGCCCTTCGAGCCTGCACCGCCATTCAATATGATCATGGCTGATCATCCAACTCAGTATCCCGTACCTGCCTTCTCTCCATACCCCCCTGATCCCCTTAGCCACAAGGGCCACATCCAACTCCCTCTTAAATATAGCCAATGAACTGGCCTCAACTACCCTCTGTGGCAGAGAGTTCCAGAGATTCACCACTCTCTGTGTGAAAAAGGTTCTTCTCATCTCGGTTTTAAAGGATTTCCCCCTTATCCTTAAGCTGTGACCCCCTTGTCCTGGACTTCCCCAACATCGGGAACAATCTTCCTGCATCTAGCCTGTCCAACCCCTTAAGAATAGGACCAAATGGCCTACTCCTGCACCTATTGTCTATTGTCTATTGGTCAGCATGTGACAAAGGCTTTTCACTGTACCTCGGTACACGTGACGATGAACTAAACTGAACTGACATGTTGGTCTCTCGACGTGACATGTCGTCTGTCCATTTCCTTCCACCGATGCTGCCTGATGCGTTCAGTTATAGACCCTGCTCAGCATGGAAACAGGCCCTTCGGCCCAACATGTCCATGCCGTCTGTACGGAGTTTGTACGTTCTCCCCATGACCTGCGTGGGTTTTCTCAGAGATCTTCGGTTTCCTCCCGCGCTCCAGATTTGTAGGTTAATTGGCTTCGTATAAATGTTAATTGCTCCCAGTGTACGTGGAATAGTATTGATGTGCAGGGATCGCTGGTCAGAGCGGATTCGGTGGGCCGAAGGGCCTGTTTCCACGCTGTATCTCGACACTAAATTACGCAAGTCCCATTTTTAGTTTAGTTTTTTAGTGTTTTAGTTTGGAGATACAAGGCGGAAATAGACCCTTCGGCCCACCGGGTCTGCAATGACCAGCGATCCCCGCACACTAACACATTATCCTACACCCACTAGGGACAATTTTTACATTGACCAAGCCAATTAACCTACAAACCTGTGCGTCTTTGGAGTGTGGGAGGAAACCGAAGATCTCGGAGAAAACCCACACAGATCACGGGGAGAATGTGCAAACTCCGTACAGACGGCGCCCGTAGTCAGGATCAGATCCCGGGTCTCCGACGCTGCATTCGCTCTAAGGCAGCAACTCTACCGCTGCGCCAACGTGACTGCCCTTTGGTCCATATCCGCGTTTGGTCCATATCCCTAGTGTCGTACGTCACAGAAACAGGCCCTTCGGCCCAATTTGCCCATGCCTACCAAGATGCCCCATCTACCCTACTCCCATTTGCCCACATTTGACCCATTGCCCGCATTTGACCCATGACTAGCCAAGAATATAAAGCAGGATAGTAAAAGCTTCTTTAGGTATGTGAAGAGGAAAAAATTAGTTAAGACCAAAGTTGGACCCTTGAAGACTGAAAAAGGTGAATTTATTATGGGGAACAAGGAAATGGCAGATGAGTTGAACAGGTACTTTGGATCTGTGTTCACTCAGGAGGACACAAACAATCTTCCTGATATAGTAGTGGCCAGAGGATCTGGGGTGACGGAGGAACTGAAGGAAATCCACATTAGGCAGGAAATGGTGTTGGATAGACTGATGGGACTGAAGGCTTATAAATCCCCAGGGCCTGATGGTCTGCATCCCAGGGTACTTAAGGAAGTGGCTCTAGAAATCCTGGATGCATTGGTGATAATTTTCCAATGTTCTATAGACTCAGGATCAGTTCCTGTGGATTGGAGGGTAGCTAATGTTATCCCACTTTTTATGAAAGGCGGGAGAGAGAAAACGGGGAATTATAGACCAGTTAGCCTGACATCGGTGGTGGGGAAGATGCTGGAGTCAATTATAAAAGATGAGATAGCCGCACATTTGGATAGCAGTAAAGGATCGGTCCGAGTCAGCATGGATTTACAAAGGGGAAATAATGCTTGACTAATCTTCTGGAATTTTTTGAAGATGTAACTAGGAAAATGGACAAGGGAGAACCAGTGGATGTAGTGTACCTGGACTTTCAGAAAGCATTTGATAAGGTCCCGCATAGGAGATTAGTGGGCAAAATTAGGGCACATGGTATTTGGGGTAAAGTGCTGACATGGATAGAGAAGTGGTTGGCAGACAGGAAACAAAGAGTAGGGATTAACGGGTGTCTTTCAGAATGGCTGGCAGTGACTAGTGGGGTACCGCAAGGCTTGGTGCTGGGACCGCAGCTATTTACAATATGCATCAATGATTTGGATGAAGGGAATCAAAGTAACATGAGCAAATTTGCAGATGACACAAAGCTGGGTGGCAGTGTGAACTGTGAGGAGGATGCAATGAGAATGCAGGGTGACTTGGACAGGTTGGGGGTAGTGGGCAGATGCATGGCAGATGCAGTTTAATGTGGATAAATGTGAGGTTATCCACTTTGGTAGCAGGAAGGCAGATTACTATCTAAATGGCGTCAAGTTGGGAAAAGGGTAAGTACAACGGAATCTGGGGGGCCTTGTACATCAGTCTATGAAAGTAAGCATGCAGGTACAGCAGGCAGTGAAGAAAGCGAATGGCATGTTGGCCTTTACAACAAGAGGAATCGAATACAGGAGCAAAGAGGTCATTCTGCAGTTGTACCGAGTCCTAGTGAGACCACACCTGGAGTATTGTGTGCAGTTTTGGTCCCCTAATTTGAGGAACGACATTCTTGCTATTGAGGGAGTGCAGCGTAGGTTTACAAGGTTAATTCCCAGGATGGCGGGACTGTCATATGCTGAGAGAATAATAATAATAAATAATAATAACTTTATTTATAAAGCGCTTTTAGACAACATCAGTTACCACAAAGTGCTGTACATGGGAAGTCAACAAAAAGTTATTACAAACTACTAAAACCATTAAGACGACAGGACTATAAAAACAGTAAAAATTAAAAGACTTTAAAAGCACTAAAACAGGAACAAAGTCTCAGCCAGTGTCGAAAGCCAGTGAATAAAAGTGAGTTTTTAGGGAGGATTTAAAGATGGACAGTGAAGGGGCCTGTCTGATCTGCAGCGGCAAGGTGTTCCAGAGTGCTGGGGCAGCAACAGAAAAGGCTCTATCCCCTCTGAGCTTCCGCTTAGACCTTGGAGTGGCTGGGCTTGTATACTCTGTAGTTTAGAAGGATGAGACGGTATCTCATTGAAACATATAACATTGTTTAGGGTTTGGACACGCTAGAGGCAGGAAACATGTTCCCGATGTTGGGGGAGTCCAGAACCAGGGGCCACAGTTTAAGAATAAGGAGTAAGCCATTTAGAATGGAGACGAGGAAACACTTTTTCTCACAGAGAGTGGCGAGTGTGGAATTCTCTGCCTCAGAGGGCGGTGGAGGCGGGTTCTCTGGATGCTTTCAAGAGAGAGCTAGATAGGGCTCTTAAAGATAGTGGAGTCAGGGGATATGGGGAGAAGGCAGGAACGGGGTAGTGATTGGGGATGATCAGCCATGATCACATTGAATGGCAGTGCTGGCTCGAGGGCCGAATGGCCTCCTCTATTGTTTATTGTCTATCTGACACTAAATCGTCGCTGTGTTTAGTTGCAGGGATCAGCAGCTGGCAAGGATATGACGGAAGTGCCCGAGGACCAGTATTGGTCGGTGGTGACCAAAGAGAACAGCTCAGAGTACCCCAACTATCAAGATTACGACGAGTGGAGCGGGATGTGCCAAAGATCGGATGTCCGCCAATTTGCCCGGTACTTCCTGCCGCCATTCTACCTGGTGGTCTTCCTGCTGGGATTTGTGGGGAACATCCTGGTGGTGGTGCTGTACGCCTACAACAAGAGGGTGAAGACCATGACGGACGTGTACCTCCTCAACCTGGCCGTGGCCGACATCCTCTTCCTCTGCACCCTCCCCTTCTGGGCCCTGGACGCGGTGAGCGGCTGGGTCTTTGGAGACTTCATGTGCAAGGCGGCCGCCAGCATCTACAAGATCAACTTCTTCAGCTGCACCCTGCTGCTGTCGTGCATCAGTGTCGACCGCTACATCGCCATCGTGATGGCCGTCAAGGCCAGGGGCTCCAGGAGGAAGATGCTCCTTCGCAGCAAGATGGCTTCCTTGCTGGTTTGGCTGTCGGCCGTGATCCTGTCCCTGCCCGAATTGTGCTTCAGCCGGCAGGACTCCGCGCAGGGCCGTTGCCTCACCGTGTACCCGGAGAAGTTGCTGAAGGCCTCGGGCCTAGCCGTGCAGGTGGCTGCCGGCTTCTTCCTGCCCTTCGCCGTCATGGCCTTCTGCTACGCCACCGTGGTCTGGAAGCTGCTCCGAGCGCACACGCTCCAGAGGCACCGGGCCATCAAGGTGATCGGGACGGTGGTGGCGGCCTTCGTCCTCTCCCAGCTGCCCTACAACTCCTTGGTCATCGTCAGGGCCATGGACGCCATCAACATCACCATCACCGACTGCCAGACCGTCAAGAACTTGGACGTGGCCACCCAGGTCGCCCAGAGCGTGGCCTTCCTGCACTCCTGCCTCAACCCGCTCCTGTACGCCTTCATCGGCGTCAAGTTCCGGAAAGATCTGCTGAGAATCCTGAAGGATGTGGGATGTGCCGGGACCGTCTCAGCCAAACCACAGCCGGGCCCGTCCAAGACAAACTCGAAGTTCCCCCCTGTGCATTCAGAGACTGAAACGACAGGGACCCTCTCTCTATAAACCTCCCCCCTCCCCCATAACATTGGCCAAACACGAGCGTCTGACGTACTAGGTTAGTTTAGAGGTGAATTGAATGAATTGCCAGAGGAGGTAGTTGAGGCTGGGACTATCGCAACGTTTAAGAAACATTTGGACAGATACATGGATAGGACAGGTTTAGAGGGATATTGGCCAAACGCAGGCAGGTGGGACTAGTGTAGATGGGTCACGTTGGGCCTAGGGCCTGTTTCCACGCTGTATCACTCCATGACGAGAGATACAATGTGGAAACAGGCCCTTCGGCCCATCAAGTCTGCGCCAACCAATACTTACCCGTACACTAGCCATATCCCACACACAATTTTACTGAAGCCAATCAACAAACCTGCATGTCTTTGGAGTGTGGGAGGAAACCGCAGCAACCAATGGGCCTTTTTCCACGCTGCATCTCTAAACTAAACTGTACTAATCATTGGTGAGGTACATTTAGAGTATTGTGTTCAGTTCTGGACACCCTGTTAGAGGAAAGATGTTATCAAGCTGGAAATGGTGAGGGGAAAATTTACGAGGATGTTGCCAGGACTCGAGGGCCTGAGCTACAGGGAGAGGTTGATTCCTTGGAGTGCAGGAGGATGAGGGGTGATCTTATGGAAGTGTAAAATACCATGAGGGGAATAGATCGGGTAGACGCACAGAGTCTCTTGGCCAGAGTAGGGGAATCGAGAACCAGAGGACATAGGTTTAAGGTGAGAGGGGAAAAGATTTAATAGGAACCTGAGGGGTAACTTTTTCACACAGAGGGTGGTGGGTGAATGGAACGAGCTGCCGGAGGAGGTGGTGGTGGCAGGGACTATCGCAATGTTTAAGAAACATTTAGACCAGGACATGGATAGGACAGGTTTGGATGGGATAGAAACATAGAAACATAGAAATTAGGTGCAGGAGTAGGCCATTCGGCCCTTCGAGCCTGCACCGCCATTCAATATGATCATGGCTGATCATCCAACTCAGTATCCCGTACCTGCCTTCTCTCCATACCCCCTATTCCCCTTAGCCACAAGGGCCACATCTAACTCCCTCTTAAATATAGCCAAGAACTGGCCTCAACTACCCTCTGTGGCAGAGAGTTCCAGAGATTCACCACTCTCTGTGTGAAAAAAGTTCTTCTCATCTCGGTTTTAAACGATTTCCCCCTTATCCTTAAGCTGCGACCCCTTGTCCTGGACTTCCCTAACATCGGGAACAATCTTCCTGCATCTAGCCTGTCCAACCCCTTAAGAATTTTGTAAGTTTCTATAAGATCCCCTCTCAATCTCCTAAATTCTAGAGAGTATAAACCAAGTCTATCCAGTCTTTCTTCATAAGACAGTCCTGACATCCCAGGAATCAGTCTGGTGAACCGTCTCTGTACTCCCTCTATGGCAATAATGTCCTTCCTCAGATTTGGAGACCAAAACTGTATGCAATACTCCAGGTGTGGTCTCACCAAGACCCTGTACAACTGCAGTAGAACCTCCCTGCTCCTATACTCAAATCCTTTTGCAATGAAAGGGATATGGACTAAGCGCAGGCAGGTGAGACTAGTGTAGCTGGGGCATGTTGGCCGGTGAGGGCAAGTTGGGCCGAAGGGCCTGTGTCCACGCTATATCACTCTATGACTCGATGGTCGGGGGAATTGAAGACTCTGGAACAGAAGTTGAGACATGAATGAATGTAAGTGTAAAACATACAATGAATGGCAAGACCCTAAACTCTTTTCCGTGGATGTAATGCTGAGTCTCTATAAGGCGCTGGTCAGGCTGCATTTGGAATATTGTGAGCAGTTTTGGGCCCCATATCTAGGGAAGGATGTGCCGGCTCTAGAGAGGGTCCAGAGGAGGTTTACAAGAATGATACCAGGAATGAGTGGGTTAACGTATGATGAGCGTTTGATGGCACTGGGCCTGTACTCGCTGGAGTTTAGAAGGATTAAGGGGGGGACCTCATTGAAACATACAGAGTAGTGAAAGGCCTGGATAGTGGATGTGGAGAGGATGTCAGGCGACCACGTTAGGTCGCGCTTGCCCCATGCAGTCGCATGCTCGTGGGACAGGCACTTAAGTCCGAGTTGGATTGAACGATGGAATTACAATCGCATGAAACTTGCGTAAGGGGATATAAAGTTATGAGAGGTGTAGATAGGGTAGACAGTCAGAACCTTCTGGCCAGCGTGGAAATACAAAAGACTAGAAGACACAGCTTTAAGGTGAGAGGGGCAAAGTTTAAAGGAGATGTGCGGGACAAGTTTTTTTTTCCCCACAGAGGGTGGTGGGTGCCTGGAACTCACTGCCAGGGGTGGTGGTGGAGGCAGATATGATAGTGGTGTTTAAGAGGCTTTAAGGCCCAGGGTAGCCTCAGAGGGCGGTGGAGGCCGGTTCTCTGGATGCTTTCACGAGAGAGCTAGATAGGGCTCTTAAAAATAGCGGGGTCAGGGGATATGGAGAGAAGGCAGGAACGGGGTACTGATTGGGGATGATCAGCCACGATCATATTGAATGGCGGTGCTGGCTCGAAGGTCCGAATGGCCTACTCCTGCACCTAGTGTCTATTGTCTATTGGATATGCAGGGAATGGAGGGCCATGGATCTTGCACAGAGTCGGTCTCGGCATCAGGTTCGGCACAGACATTGTGGGCCGAAGGGCCTGTTCCTGTGCTGTATTCTGCGTCCTATGATCAGATTGAATGATAGGGCAGAATCAACAGGCCAAATATCATCCCGATATTGTTTCTGTCCTTGTGTCTAGATTAATTCAGTGAACTTGAACTAGTTATTTTGCAGTAGATAGTGCCATTGGCCTTCATCAGTCAGACTATTGTTTTTAGTTTAAGGTTTATTTTTCAGTTTTAGAAATACAGCACGGAAACAGGCCCTTCAGCCCACCGAGTCCGTGCCGACCAGCGATCCCCCCGCTCACTAACACCACCCGACACACACGAGTGACAATTTTACATTTATACCTAAACCAGTCAATTTACAAACCTGCACGTCTTTGGAGAGTGGGAGGAAACCGAAGATCTTGGAGAAAACCCACGCGGTCACGGGGAGAACGTACAAACTCCGTACAGACAGCGCCCGAAGTCAGGATCGAACCCAGGTCTCTGGCGCTGTAAGGCAGCAACTCTACCGCTGCGCCACCGTGCCGCCCTTAATCTATATCGAGTATAGAAGTTGAGAGGTCATGTTACAGTTGTACAAGATGTTGGTGAGGCCGCATTTAGAGTATAGGAAAGATATTGTCCAGCTGGAAAGGGTACAGAGAAGATTTACAAGGATGTTGCCAGGACTAGAGGGCCTGAGCTATAGGGAGTGGTTGAGCAGGCTGGCCTTATTCCTTGGAGCTAGTGTTGCCAACTGCCCCGTATTAGCCGGGACATCCCGTATATTGGGCTAAATTGGTTTGTCCCGTACGGGACCGCCCTTGTCCCGTATTTGACCGCTACTACTCGGGTCGAGGGGACAGTCGGGTCGGAGCGCCGCGTCCGGCCCCCGCCTCACCCGTCCCAACGTAGTGCTGCCCGTGGAGCGCAGCAGCAGCGCCTCGCCCGTGGCCCCGTCGGTCGGTCGGCAGCCCGGCCAGCTGTCCGACCTTCGGACCTTCGCTTACCGCCGACACCACCACCACCCCCCCTCCTTCTCACGGGCGATCATCGGTTCGTGAGTTGGACGGGGCGCCGGACTTTGCGTGTGGCCCCCGGGCCAAAACTCCTCAGCTGGCCCCGCCGGCTGGGCTTTGTGTGGAGTCCAGCACCCGGGGCCAACTCATCATTCACCCAGTCACGGCCGAGTCGGTCAACGAATTGTCGTCGGGGAATTTGTCCCGTATTTTGACTTTTTGTCCCTTATTCGGGAGTGAGAACGTTGGCGACCCTACTTGGAGCGCAGGAGGATGAGGGGTGTTTTAGAGATTACAGTGCAATCAGCAATTATGTAGGTTGTAACATTAAATATCCACGTCCTGATTAACTGTATGTTGCTGTTTTATGCTACATTCCTTTCAATGTTTTGTAATCTTTCGCTGATGTGCTTTAATAAATAAAGTGGAATAAAGCTGTGGGCCATTAAATAATTTGACTGCTGACTCGTCATTGTGACCAACAGTGATGTTTTGTGATAATAGCTTCGTGTTCATAAGTGATAGGGGCACAATCAGGCCATTCGGCCCATCGAGTCCACTCCGACATTCAATCATGGCTGATCTATCTCTCCCTCTCAACCCCATTCTCTTGTCTTCTCCCCGTAACCCCTGACACCCACATGCACCTCCATGTCTAAAAAGTTAAACTTTTTAGTTTAGTTTAATTTATAGAAACATAAAAAATAGATGCAGAAGACCATTCGGCCCTTCGAGCTAGCATCGCCATTCACTGTGATCATGACTGATCATCCCCAATCAATAACCCGTGCCTGCCTTCTCCCCATATCACTTGACTCCACTAGCCCTTAGAGCTCTATCTAACTCTCTCTTAAATCCATCCAGTGACTTGGCCTCCACTGCCCTCTGTGGCAGGGAATTCCACAAATTCACAACTCTCTGGCTGAAAACATTTTTTCTCACCTCAGTTTTAAATGGCCTTCCCATTATTCTAAGACTGTGGCCCCTGGTTCTGGACTCGCCCAACATTGGGAACATTTTTCCTGCATCTAGCTTGTCCAGTACTTTTATAATTTTATATGTTTCTATAAGATCCCACCTCATCCATCTAAACTCCAGTGAATACAAGTTTAGTCTTTTCAATCTTTCCTCATATGACAGTCCCGCCATCCCAGGGATCAATCTCGTGAACCTACGCTGCACTGCCTCAATCACAAGGATGTCCTTCCTCAAATTAGGAGACCGAAACTGTACACAATACTCCAGAGCCCTATAGAACTGCAGAAGACCCTCTCTACTCCTATACTGAAACCCTCTTGTTATGTTTAGTTTAGTTTATTGTCACGTGTACAGCAAAATGTTTTTTTATTGTTGGCTATCTAGTCAGTGGAAGAAAATGCCTGATTACAATGCAGCCGTCCGCTGTGTACAGACACAGGATAAATAGCGCTTTGTGCAAGATTAAGTCCAGTAAAGTCCGATTAAAGATAATGCGAGGGTCTCCAATGAGGTAGTTGGGAGGTCAGGACCGCTCTCTAGTTGGTGAGAGGACGGTTCAGTTGCCTGATAACAGTTGGGAAGAAACTGTCCCTGAATCTGGAAATGCTACATTTGTCGCTTTACCCCCCCCCCCCCCTCCCCCCTGACTCCATTCAAGGCCCCAAGCAGTCTCTCCAGGCGAGGCAGAGGTTCAACTGCACCTCCTCCAACCATATCTATTGCATCCGCTGCTCTAGGTGTCAGCTGCTCTACATCGGTGAGACCAAGCGCAGGCTTGGCGATCGCTTCGCCCAACACCTCCGCTCAGTTCGTAATTAACCAACCTGATCTCCCGGTGGCTCAGCACTTCAACTCCCCCTCCCATTCCCAATCCGACCTTTCTGTCCTGGGTCTCCTCCATGGCCAGAGTGCGGCCCACCGTAAATTGCAGGAGCAGCACCTCATATCAGGAGGTAGTTTATACCCCAGTGGTATGAACATTGGCTTCTCCAGTTTAAGGTAGTCCCTGCTTTCTCCCTCTTTCCGCTCCCCTCCCCAGCTCCCCCACAGCCCACTGTCTCCACCTCTTCCTTTCTTCTTCCTCGCCCCCCTACTCCCACATCAGTCTGAAGAAGGGTCTCGACCCGAAACATCGCCTATTCCTTCGCTCCATAGATGCTCCCTCACCCGCTGAGTTTCTCCAGCACTTTGGTCTCCCTCTGAATCTAGAGGTGTGCGTTTTCACACTTGTGTACCTCTTGCCCGATGGGAGCAGGGAGAAGCGGGAGTGGCCGGGGTGAGACGTGCTACACAGCGTTGTGGAGGAGGTTCAGCAAGTTCACTGCGGTGCAGCGGGTGGAGCTGCTGCCTCACAAAGCCAGAGGCCCGGCTTCCAACCTGGCCTCGGGGGTTGTCTGTGTGTGTGTGTGTGTGTGGGTGTGTGGAGTTCATCAGGTCATGAGGAAAAGGAGCAGAATTAGGCCATTCACCCCATCGAGTCTACTCCGCCATTCAATCATGACTGATCTATCTCTCCCTCCAAACCCCATTCTCCTGTCTTTTTCCCATAACATAGAAACATAGGTGCAGGAGGAGGCCATTCGGCCCTTCGAGCCAGCACCGCCATACATTGTGATCATGGCTGATCGTCCCCAATCAATAACCCGTGCCTGCCTTCTCCCCATATCCCTTGATTCCACTAGCCCCTAGAGCTCTATCTAACTCGCTCTTAAATCCATCCAGTGATTTGAACTCCACTGCCCTCTGTGGCAGGGACTTCCACAAATTCACAACTCTCTGGGTGAAAATGTTTTTTCTCACCTCAGTCTTAAATGACCCCCGACACCTGAACTAATAAATGACCCCCGACACCTGAACTAATCAACAGTTTGCATGTTCTCCCTGTGACCGCGTGGGTTTTCTCCGGGTGCTCCGGTTTTCTACAACATGCCAAAGGCTTGCGGGTTTGCAGGTTAATGGCCTCTCCATAAACTTCCTCTAGTGTATAGGGAGTGGATGAGAAGGTGGGTCAGATAGGACTGGTGTGCACGGGTGATCGATGGTTGGCATGGACTCGTTGGACCAAAGGGCCTGTTTCCATGCTGTATCTAGCAATCGCTCAAATTGATCAAAAAGGGTTGAGTCGGGAAGAAAGGTTAAGGAGGTTGGGCCTCTAGTAGTGGCATTGAGTCATAACACCGTACAGAGTGGAAACAGGTCCTTCGGCCCAACTTGCCTTTACTACCATAAGTCATAGGAACAGAATTAGGCCATTCGGCCCATCGAGTCAGCACCACCATTCAATCATGGCTGATCTATCTCTCCCTTTCAGCCCCATTCTCCTGCCTTCTCCCTGTAACCTCTGACACCCGTACAAATCAAGAATCTATCCTATCTCTTGCCTTAAAAATAACCACAGCTCTCTGTGGCGATGAATCCTGATTATCAGGCTGGAATATTGTGAACAATTTTGGGCCCCATATCTGAGGAAGGATGTGCCGGCTCTGGAGAAGGTCCAGAGGAGGTTTACGAGAATGATCCCGGGAGTGAGTGGGGTGAATACATGAAGAGCGTTTAACCATTTAACCATATAACAATTACAGCACGGAAACAGGCCATTTCGGCCCTACAAGTCCGTGCCGAACAAATTTTTTTTTCCCTTAGTCCCACCTGCCTGCACTCATACCATAACCCTCCATTCCCTTCTCATCCATATGCCTATCCAATTTATTTTTAAATTATACCAATGAACCTGCCTCCACCACTTCCACTGGAAGCTCATTCCACACCGTTACCACTCTCTGCGTAAAGAAGTTCCCCCTCATATTACCCCTAAACTTCTGTCCCTTAATTCTGAAGTCATGTCCTCTTGTTTGAATCTTCCCTATTCTCAAATGGAAAAGCTTGTCCACATCAACTCTGTCTATCCCTCTCATCATTTTAAAGACCTCTATCAAGTCCCCCCTTAACCTTCTGCGCTCCAGAGAATAAAGACCTAACTTATTCAACCTTTCTCTGTAACTTAATTGCTGAAACCCAGGCAACATTCTAGTAAATCTCCTCTGTACTCTCTCTAATTTGTTGACATCCTTCCTATAATTGGGCGACCAAAATTGTACACCATACTCCAGATTTGGTCTCACCAATGCCTTGTACAATTTTAACATTACATCCCAGCTTCTATACGGCACTGGGCCTGTACTCACTGGAGTTTAGAAGAATGGGGGGGGGGGGGGGGTTTAAGTCCCAACCTATCCAACCTCTCCCTGCAAATCTTTAGACTTTAGACATTAGAGGTACATCATGGGAACAGGCCCTTCGGCCCATAGAGTCCGTGCCGTCCAGCGACCACCCCGTACACCAGTACTCTCCTACGCACGAGGGACAATTTACACTGTATCTGTACACTGCGGACGGCTCGATTGTAAGCATGATTTGTCTTTCCGCTGACTGGATAGCGCGCAACAAAACCTTTTCACTAGTTAGTTTAGTTTATTGTCACGTGTACCGAGGTACAGTGAAAAGTGGGTCGAAGGGCCTGTTTCCGCACTGTATCTCTAAACTCAACTATACTAAACTAAGCGTGGTAAGTAGCAAAAATTGTAATGACGAAAATGTACTAAATTTATCATTTATATATTTTATGTTTAACTTAAGCATACGAATCTGTTTGCAACCATATAAATACTTTTATTTATGTTAGCTTCGACATCTGAGAAAATGTTTCAAAACTGAAGTTCATGCAATCTACAACATATACTGCAGTACGATTGTAGCCCGGAGATTCACATATATATATCAAAGTAAAAACGTTACGCACTTTCGCATTTAGTCCAGGAACGAATGTTCGATTAAGAGTTACAGTTCAGATCAAACCGCTAACTTTGTTGTTACAAATGTACACTCACACACAATCAACATGTACAAAGAAAAAAGACACAATCAACATGTACAAAGAAAAAAGACACAAGAGTGCTGGAGTAACTCAGCGGGTCAGGCAGCATCTGTGGAGAACATGGATAAGTGACGTTTCAGAGTGCTGGAGTAACTCAGCGGGTCAGGCAGCATCTCTGGAGAACATGGACAGGTGACGTTTCACAGAGTGGATTAGTGGAGGATCTTATTGAACGGGGTAGTAGAGATTTGAGGGGCAGAATAACCTGATTCTGCTTCGATTTCCCCGTTGAACATTTAATAGCAGCTCACCTGCTTTGACTAGAGGGTGTGAGCTACAGGGAGAGGTTGAGCAGGCTGGGTCTCTATTCCTTGGGAGCGCAGGAGGATGAGAGGTGAACTTATAGGGGTGTATAAAATCATGAGAGGAATAGATCGGCTAGACGCACAGAGTCTCTTGCCAAGAGTTGGGGAATCGAGGACCAGAGGACATAGGTTTAAGGTGAAGGGGAAAAGATTTAAGAACCTGAGGAGTAACTTTTTTTACACAAAGGGTGGTGGGTGTATGGAACGAGCCACCGGAGGAGGTAGTTGAGGCTGGGACTATTGCAACGTTTAAGAAGTGCAGTATTTAGTGACTTTTATAACTTTGTCAGCACCAGAAACATGATGACTCTTTGTGTTCGGCCTAGGTGACGTCTGCTGTTTGATTTCACTGGGTTGTCAGCAAAAACAAAAGCTTTTCACCACTGTACCTTGCTCGGCACTGGTGACAATGATACAGGTGACATATCATTGAATCATTGAATGGACAGGTACATGTATAGGACAGACATGGCCCAAACGCAGGCAGGTGGGACTAGTGTAGCTGGGACATGTTGGGCTGTGTGGGCAAGTTGGGCCGAAGGGCCTGTTTCCACGCTGTATCACTCTTATGATCTTATAAACGTGTATAAAACCATGAGAAGTATAGATCGGGTAGATGCACAGAGTCTCTGGCCCAGAGTAGGACAATCGAGGACCAGAGGACATAGATTTAAGGTGAAGGGGGGGGGTGTATGGAACGAGCTGCCGGAGGAGGTAGTTGAGGCTGGGACTATCCCCAATGTTTAAGAAGCAATTGGACAGGTACATGGATAGGACAGGTTTAGCGGGATATGGGCCAAATGCTGGCAAGTGTAGATGGGTCAAGTTGGGCCGAAGGGCCTGTTTGCACTGTATGACTGTGACTAAAGTGAGTCACTCCAACATGGTCATACGGCACAGAACAGGCCCTTCGGCCCAACATGACCATGGCAACATATGGATGTCCCATCTGCACTAGTCCCACCTGCCCACGTTTGGCCCATATCCCTCTAAACCTGTCCCATCCATGTACCTGTCTGTTTCTTAAACGATGGGATAGTCCCAGCCTCAACTACCTCGTTCCATGCACCCACCACCCTCTTTAAGTGAAAGAGTTGCCCCTCAGGTTCCTATTAAATCTTTTCCCCTTCACCATAAACCCATGTCCTCTGGTCCTCGATTCCCCTACTCTGGGCAAGAGACTCTGTGCGTCTACCCGATCTATTCCCCTCATGATTTTGTACACCTCTATAAGATCGCCCCCTCATCCTCCTGCGCTCCAAGGAATAGAGTCCCAGCCTGCTCAACCCCTCCAGCACTTTGTGTCTTTTTTTTTTGGTACACCGGCATCTGCAGTTCCTTGCGTCTTCAACGTATACAGCGTTACACATTCAAGTTCCCTTCAGGAAAGAAAAAATAAAAAGGTGTTAAGATGCGAGTCACCAATGACGTGTGTGACCGTGAGCTGCCTGCAGCCCTCCAGGTTAATCATCCCCCTCTCGCCCCCTTCAGTCCAAGGGCACGGCTCTTTAGTGCAGAAGCATAGCTAACAGTCTCAGCCAGAGTGTTGCTTCAGATGCCAACGTTGCTCCTCAAAGCTCCCAGAGAGAACCAGCTTGCCCCGTCCGTCCAAAGACGTCGAGAGCTCTGGCAGCCTCACCGATTCAGCAGGTTAATATTTGACTTTGTGTCCTCTTGCGGCACCTCATTGTTCAAAGCAGCCTCTGTACGCTCGTAGTTGGGAACGTCTTACTGTAAGGCACCTTTCTCCTCTGTTAAGGCAGTGTGTGTGTGTGTGTGTGTGTGTGTGTGTGTGTGTGTTAAGGCAACAAGGTAAATGCGCGATCAAGATCAGAAGTCCTGAGGGGAAACGTCGAGGGAAAAGGTGACGCTCTTCCTCGCCTCTGGTTGAAATATCCCAGCGTTTCCTCACCAGAGCGAGCGGGCTCTCCAATCGTCCACATCCGACGTTGAATATGGCTTAGATTGAGCACTGTGGAAGGGTAGAGTCTGCAAGCTAAAGGTAGACTGGCTGATGGGGGGGGGGGGGGGGGGGGGGGGGGGGGGGGGGGAGTTCCAGGCCGTCGGCGTTGGCGGACTCCCGCGTGGACGAGCTCTCGCGGCGCGCTAACTGCTCGCCGAGCAAGTGGAACTGTAGCGTCGTTTCACAATCATGCTGATGTAGGCTTTCATCAGCCTGGCCAGGTCCACCACCTGCAGAAGTAAACAACACACAGCTTTTTAGTGCAGGCAGGAACTGCAGACGCTGGGTTCAAATCGAAGATCGGCACAGCTTAAGGATAAAGGGGAAATCCTTTAAAACCGAGATGAGAAGAACTTTTTTCACAGAGAGTGGTGAATCTCTGGAACTCTCTGCTGCAGAGGGTAGTCGAGGCCAGTTCATTGGCTATATTTAACAGGGAGTTAGATGTGGCCCTTGTGGCTAAAGGGATCAGAGGGTATGGAGAGAAGGCAGGTACGGGATACTGAGTTGGATGATCAGCCATGATCATATTGAATGGCGGTGCAGGCTCGAAGGGCCGAATGGCCTACTCCTGCACCTAATTTCTATGTTTCTATGTTTCTATGACACAAAAGGCTGCAGTAACTCAACGGGGTCGGGCAGCATCATTGGAGAGAAGGAATGGGTGACGTTTTGGGTCGTGACCCTTGAGGGGTAAGCCACTTAGAACGGAGACGAGGAAACACTTTTTCACACAGAGAGTTCTGAGTCAAGGGGGGAGGTCTTGGAAACTTTACCCCATTACTCAAACCTCACGTCAAAACATAGAAACATAGAAAATAGGTGCAGGAGTAGGCCATTCGGCCCTTCGAGCCTGCACCGCCATTCAATATGATCATGGCTGATCATCCAACTCAGTATCCTGTACCTGCCTTCTCTCCATACCCTCTGATCCCCCTAGCCACAAGGGCCACATCCAACTCCCTCTTAAATATAGCCAATGAACTGGCCTCCACTACCCTCTCAAAAGACTCAGCATTGAAATTTGACAAACAAATCAATGCCGTGGTAAAAGCTAGCTTCTTCCAGCTTCGGACGATAGCTAAAATAAAACAATTCCTCCGGTTTGACGACCTCGAAAAGATCATCCACACATTCATCTCCTCCCGCCTAGATTCCTGCAACTCCCTCTACACTGGCATCAGCCAATCTTCCCTGTCCCGCCTGCAACTGTTCCAAAACGCCGCAGCGAGACTCCTGACGGGCACTCGAAAAAGGGACCACATCACCCCGATCCTGGCCTCTCTCCACTGGCACCCTGTGCGGTTCCGAATACATTTCAAGCTCCTTCTATATGTTTACAAAGCCCTTAACGGGCTTGCCCCCACCTACATCAAAAGTCTGCTTACCCACCACACCACCTCCAGGTCCCTCAGATCGGCCGACTTGGGGTTACTGAACATCCCGCGGTCTAGGCATAAGCTCAGGGGCGACCGCGCCTTTGCGGTTGCAGCTCCTAGACTGTGGAACAGCATCCCTCTTCCCATCAGAACTGCCCCCTCCATCGACTCCTTTAAGTCGAGACTAAAAACTCATCTTTACTCTCAAGCCTTTCTTGACGTCCTCTGAGGGAGGGCTATATGTATGTATTTATGTATGTACTTAATCTATGAACCACTGTTGTATAACGTTAGTACCTCCACCAATGTAAAGCACTTTGGCCAACGAGAGTTGTTTTTTAAATGTGCTATAGAAATAAAAGTGAGTTGACTCGACCTGACAAATGTAGCATTTCTTGCGGTTGAAAGGAAAGTGCCTAGGGAGGGGGTGGTGCGGGTAGGAAGGGAAGAATTGACCAGGGAGTTACGGAGGGAGCGGTCTCTGCGGAAAGCTGACAGGGGAGGAGATGGGAAGATGTGGCGAGTAGTGGGGTCACGTTGGAGGTGGCGAAAATGTCGGAGGATTATTTGTGGTATGTGACGGCTGGTCGGGTGGAAGGTGAGGACAAGGTGGACTCTGTCCTTGTTACGAGTGGTGGGGGGGGATGAGGAGTGAGAGCAGAGTTACGGGGCATAGAAGAGACCCTGGTGAGAACCTCCTCCCCTTCTCAGCTGTCCCTCAGCCCACTGGCTCCACCTCTTCCGTTTCTAGATGCTGCCTCACCCGCTGAGGTGGAGGCCGGTTCTCTGGATGCTTTCAAGAGAGAGCTAGATAGGGCTCTTAAAGATAGCGGAGTCAGGGGATATGGGGAGAAGGCAGGAACGGGGTACTGATTTGGGGATGATCAGCCATGACGGTGACGGCTTGAAGGGCCGAATGGCCTACTCCCGCACCAAAAACAACACATGATTACAATCGGGTGAGGCAGCATCTATGGAGCGAAGGAAATAGGCAACGATTCGGGTCGTTTCGAGTTTCTCCAGCATTTAGTCTACCAGTGGAAAGACAATACACGATTACAATCGATCCGCTCACAGTGTACAGATACATGATAAGGGAATAACGTTTAGTGCAAGGTAAAGCCAGCAAAGTCCAGTCAAGGATAGCCCGAGGGTCACCAAAGAGTTGGATGGTAGTTGGGCATTATACCCCGTACGTGATCCAGTCAAGCACCAGGTTTTACCTCGGTGGTGTCAAACAACAGCTCCCTCTCATCGACCACAATCTTGTAGGTGGTGGAGTGCGGAGCGCCAAACGAGCGGATACTCTCGTACGGGAACGTCTCCAGCGGTCTGGCCTCTCTCCTCTTGTACACGGACACAGAATCGGCACAGACGCCCAGCCACAGCTCCTGGGGGAAGCCACCTTCCTTACACTGTAACACACAACACCGCCAAGTATTATAGACAATAGACATTTGACCCTTCGAGCCAGCCCCGCCATTCAATGTGATCAAGGCTGATCAGCCCCATTATTATTCCGTTAACAATTTATTATTAACAGCGAAGCACTTTAGTTTATTGTCACATGTGCCGGGAAGTGGTGTTGGGGTAAATTGAATGGATTAAAGGCCGATAAATCCCCAGGGCCAGATAGGCTGCATCCCAGAGTACTTAAGGAAGTAGCTCCAGAAATAGTGGATGCATTAGTAATAATCTTTCAAAACTCTTTAGATTCTGGAGTAGTTCCTGAAGATTGGCGGGTAGCAAACGTAACCCCACTTTTTAAGAAGGGAGGGAGAGAGAAAATGGGGAATTACAGACCAGTTAGTCTAACATCGGTAGTGGGGAAACTGCTAGTCAGTTATTAAAGATGGGATAGCAGCACATTTGGAAAGTGGTGAAATCATTGGACAAAGTCAGCATGGATTTACGAAAGGTAAATCATGTCTGACGAATCTT
Organism: Leucoraja erinaceus; assembly: GCF_028641065.1. Taxonomy (NCBI): domain Eukaryota; kingdom Metazoa; phylum Chordata; class Chondrichthyes; order Rajiformes; family Rajidae; genus Leucoraja; species Leucoraja erinaceus. The sequence continues at coordinate 26,401,426 of NC_073378.1, read as the reverse complement.
ATAGAATTTTTCGAGGATGTAACTAGTAGCGTGGATAGGGGAGAACCAGTGGATGTGGTGTATCTGGACTTCCAGAAGGCTTTCGACAAGGTCCCACATAAGAGATTAGTATACAAACTTAAAGCACAAGGCATTGGGGGTTCAGTATTGATGTGGATAGAGAACTGGCTGGCAAACAGGAAGCAAAGAGTAGGAGTAAACGGGTCCTTTTCACAATGGCAGGCAGTGACTAGTGGGGTACCCCAAGGCTCAGTACTGGGACCCCAGCTATTTACAATATATATTAATGATCTGGATGAGGGAATTGAAGGCAATATCTCCAGGTTTGCGGATGACACTAAGCTGGGGGGCAGTGTTAGCTGTGAGGAGGATGCTAGGAGACTGCAGGGTGACTTGGATAGGCTGGGTGAGTGGGCAAATGTTTGGCAGATGCAGTATAATGTAGATAAATGTGAGGTTATCCATTTTGGAGGCAAAAACAGGAAAGCAGACTATTATCTAAATGGTGGCTGATTGGGAAAGGGGAGATGCAGCGAGACCTGGGTGTCATGGTACACCAGTCATTGAAGGTAGGCATGCAGGTGCAGCAGGCAGTAAAGAAAGCGAATGGTATGTTAGCTTTCATTGCAAAAGGATTTGAGTATAGGAGCAGAGAGGTTCTACTGCAGTTGTACAGGGTCTTGGTGAGACCACACCTGGAGTATTGCATACAGTTTTGGTCTCCAAATCTGAGGAAGGACATTATTGCCATAGAGGGAGTGCAGAGACAGTTCACCAGACTGATTCCTGGGATGTCAGGACTGTCTTATGAAGAAAGACTGGATAGACTTGGTTTATACTCTCTAGAATTTAGAAGATTGAGAGGGGATCTTATAGAAACTTACAAAATTCTTAAGGGGTTGGACAGGCTAGATGCAGGAAGATTGTTCACGATGTTGGGGAAGTCCAGGACAAGGGGTCACAGCTTAAGGATAAAGGGGAAATCCTTTAAAACCGAGATGAGAAGAACTTTTTTCACACAGAGAGTGGTGAATCTCTGGAACTCTCTGCCACTCCTGAGGCCAGTTCATTGGCTATATTCAAGAGGGAGTTAGATGTGGCCCTTATGGCTAAGGGGATCAGAGGGTATGGAGAGAAGGCAGGTACGGGATACTGAGTTGGATGATCAGCCATGATCATATTGAATGGCGGTGCAGGCTCGAAGGGCCGAATGGCCTACTCCTGCACCTAATTTCTATGTTTCTATGTTTCTATGTGCTGAGGTTTTAGTTTAGTTTCGTTTAGTTTAGAGATACAGCGCGGAAACGGGTCCTTCAGCCCACTGGGTCCGCGCCTGCCAGCGATCCCCGCACATTAACACCATCCTACACCCACTAGGTGGGTTTTTACAACTTTGTACATTTTTACGATTACGATTTTTACATTTACACCGAGCCAATTAACCTTCAAACCTGCACGTCTTTGGAATGTGGGAGGAAACCGAAGATCTCGGAGAAAACCCACACGGTTCACGGGGAGAACGTGCAAACTCCGTACAGACAGCGCCCGTAGTCGGGATCGAACCCGGGTCTCCGGCGCTGCATTCGCTGTGAGGCAGCAACTCTACCGCTGCGCCACCGTGACCGCCCCTTTGCTTAGTTTAGTTTAGTTTGCTTCAGTTTAGTATATTGTCACGTGTAACGAGGTACAGTGAAAGTTTTTTGTTGCGTGCTAACCAGTCAGCGGAAAGACACTACGTGATTACATGCGAACTATTTACAGTGTACAGATACATGATGAGGGAATAGCGTTTAGTGCAAGGTAAAGCCAGCAAGGTTCGATCAAGGATAGACCGAGGGTCACCAATGAGGTGGATAGTAGCTCAGCACTGCTCTGTTGTTGTCATCGAGTGACACAGAGTGGAAACAGGCCCTTCGGCCCAACGCCCACACGCGTTTGGTCCCTATCCCTCCAAACCTGTCCTATCCATGTACCTGTCCAATTGTTTGTTGGTAGAATGGTTCAGTTCCCTGACAACAGTTGGGAAGAAACTGCTCCTGAATCTGCAGGTGTGCGTTTTCACACTTCTGTACCTCTTGCCCGATGGGAGAGGGGAGTAGAGGGAGTGGCCGGGGGTGAGACTGGTCCTTGATTGTGCTGCTGGCCTTGAAGTGTAGATGGAGTCAATGGAAGGGAGTTTGTACCGAGGTACGGTGACAAACGTTCTGTTGCGTGGTATCTGGTCAACGGAAAGATTATACATCGGACAGCGCGGTGTCACAGCGGTAGAGTTGCCGCCGCACAGCGTCAGAGACCCGGGTTCTATCCTGATTACGGGTGCTGTCTGTACGTTCTCCCTGTGACCGCGTGGGTTTTCACCGCGTGCTGTGGTTTCCTCCCACACTCCAAAGGCGCGTACGTTAGTCTTTGCTATTCTTGCTATTGAGGGGAGTGCAGCGTAGGTTCACCAGGTTAATTCCCGGGATGGCGGGACTGTCATATGCTGAGAGAATGGAGCGGCTGGGCTTGTACACTCTGGAGTTTAGAAGGATGAGAGGCTATCTCATTGAAACATATAAGATTGTTAAGGATTTGGACACGCTAGAGGCAGGAAACATGTTCCCGATGTTGGCCATTTGGCCCTTAGAGCCAGCACCGCCATTCAATGTAATCATGGCTGATCATCCCCAATCAGTACCCCGTTCCTGCCTTCTCCCCATATCCCCTGACTCCGCTATCTTTAAGAGCCCGATCTAGCTCTCTCTTTGAAGCATCCAGAGAACCTGCCTCCACCTGAGGCAGAGAATTCCACAGACTCACCACTCTCTGTGAGAAAAAGCGTTTCCTCGTCTCGGTTCTAAATAGCTTACTCCTTATTTTTACTAGTTAGCTTTTCACTGTACCTCGGTACACGCGACGTTAAAAGGGACAGTTTTTACACTTTATAATCTACGAACCTATCTCCAAAATTATGTTATTGGTAATTTATTTTTTATTTTTTATTTTTTCTCTCTCTTTTCTTTCTATAGCTGTATCTCTCAATATCTATAAAAAATAAAATAAATAGTAGCTGTGTTAATATGTAATTGATAAACAAATTGTGTTTTGGTTATGATATTTATTTGCTTCTAATAAAAAATAATTTAAAAAAATAAATATTAAAAAAGGAATAGTTCCCGCGCTGTATCTCCGCACTACAATGTCACGAACTTGTCGATATTCACCTCCACATCAAACAGGGTGGAGCCGTACCCGGGCCACTCTCTGACGAGGGCCATGTACTTGGCCATGGCCTGTTCTTGGCTCAGCCCCTGCATCTTCCTCCACTTGTCCTCGATGTTGACCTTGGCCGACGACACCTCCTCCTTCACCCACATCTCCACCATCTGCTCGTCCTCCGACCTGGAGCGGCCCAGGGAGGGCCCGGAAGCTTCGCCTCAGCGTCCCCTCCAGGAAGCTGGCCCGCTTCCGCTCGCCCCGGTCTCCGGTGGGGGAGAAGGTCCTGGTGGACTGGCTGATCCGGGCCTTCACCCTCTCCGTCGGGAACACGGCGTCCATCTCGGGCAGCGCCGACTCCGGCGAGTGGTCCCCCTGCAGGAACTGGAGCCTCAGCGCGGCCAGGTACTGCAGGCTCTCCTCGGGGGCTGGGTAGTGGCCACGGATTACTGCCTCATGAGCCTGCAGTCAAAACACACAAACACACACAGCAACACGTCAGTGTGGGGGCCAGAGAGATGTTGTCACAGCTGGAAAGGGTGCAGAGAAGATGTTAGTAGCAACGAACTGTAGATGCTGCTTTACGCCGAAGAGCGCGGGTCAGGCAGCATCTGTGGGGAACATGGATAGGTGACGTTTCACAGAGTGCTGGAGTAACTCAGCGGGTCAGGCAGCATCTGTGGAGAACATGGATAGGTGACGTTTCACAGAGTCCTGGAGTAACACAGCGGGTCAGGCAGCATCTGTGGGGAACATGGATAGGTGACGTTTCACAGAGTGCTGGAGTAACTCAGTGGGTCAGGCAGCATCTGTGGGGAACATGGGTAGGTGACGTTTCACAGAGTGCTGGAGTAACGTCAGCCATTCCTTCTCGCCTGAGATGCTGCCTATACCATTGATTTGCTCCAGCATATTGTGTCTATCTATAGATATTTACGAGGATGTTGCCAGGACTAGAGGGTCTGAGCTACAGGGAGAGGTTGAGCAGGCTGGTTCTCTATTCCCTGGAGCGCAGGAGGATGAGGAGTGATCTTTTACAGGGGTGTGGAAAATCATGAGAGGAATAGATCGGGTAGACACACAGAGTCTCTTGCCCAGAGTAGGAAAATCGAGGACCAGAGGACATAGGTTTAAGGTGAAGGGGAAAAGATTTGAGAGGAATCTGGGGAGTAACTTTTTCCACACAAAGGGTGGTGGGTGTATGGAACAATCTGTGTGAAACGTCTCCTCTCAACCCCATGTTCTTTCCTTCTCCCTTCGGCCCCACGATGTCTGTGCCAAACATGATGCCAAGTTAAACTGATCTCCTCTGCCTAAACGTAATCCGTATCCCTCGATTCTCAGCACCTCCAAGCGCCTATCTATACGCCTCTTAAACACCACTATCGTATCTGCCTCAACCACCACCCCTGGCAGCGCGTTCCAGGCACCCACCGCCCTCTGTGTAAAACATTTCCCCCTCTGTCATATGCTGAGAGAATGGAGCGGCTGGGCTGGTATACTCTGAGAGCTTGTATACTCTGAGAGGGGATGTTATTGAAACATATAAGATCATTAAGGGTTTAGAGGCAGGAAACATGTTTCCGATGTTGGGGGAGTCCAGAACCAGGGGCCACAGTTTAAGAATAAGGAGTAAGCCATTTAGAACGTAGAGAAGGAAACACTTTTACTCACAGAGTTGCAATTTGAGAAGGAGAAGGTTAAATCGGAAGTGTCAGTGATGCAGTTGAACAAAGGGGACTAACATAGAAACATAGAAATTAGGTGCAGGAGTAGGCCATTCGGCCCTTCGAGCTTGCACCGCCATTCAATATGATCATGGCTGATCATCCAACTCAGTATCCCATCCCTGCCTTCTCTCCATACCCCCTGATCCCCTTAGCCACAAGGGCCACATCTAACTCCCTCTTAAATATAGCCAATGATATAGCCCAATGACTATGAAGGCATGAGGGAGGAGCTGGCCAAGGTAGACTGGAAAGGTATCCTAACAGGAATGACGGTGGAACAGCAATGGCAGGAATTTCTGGGCATAATCCGGAAGACGCAGGATCATTTCATTCCAAAAAGGAAGAAAGATTCTAAGGGGAGTAGGAGGCAACTGTGGCTGACAAGGGAAGTTAGGGATAGAATAAAACTAAAAGAAAAGATGTATAACACAGCAAAGAGTAGACGGAAGACAGAGGATTGGGAAACTTTCATAGGACAACAGAAGGAAACAAAACGGGCAATACGGGCTGAAAAGATGACGTACGAGAGGAAGCTGGCTAGGAATGTAGAGAAGGACAGTAAAAGCTTCTTTAGATATGTTAAGGGAAAAAGAGTAGCAAAGTCAAATGTGGGTCCCTTGAAGGCAGACACGGGTGAAATTATTATGGGAAACAAGCAAATGGCAGAAGAGTTGAATAGGTACTTCGGATCTGGCTTCACTAAGGAAGACACAAACAATCTCCCAGATGTACTGGAGGACAGAGGATCTAAGGGGGTAGAGGAACTGAAATAAATTTTCATTAGGCGAGAAATAGTATTGGGTAGGCTAATGGGACTGAAGGATGATAAATCCCCTGGGCCTGATGGTCTGCATCCCAGGGTCCTCTTGGAGGTGTCTCTAGGAATAGTGGACGCATTGTTGATAATTTTCCAATGTTCAATAGATTCAGGATCAGTTCGTGTGGATTGGAGGATAGCTAATGTTATCCCACTTTTCAAGAAAGGAGCGAGAGAGAAAACGGGGAATTACAGACCAGTTAGCCTGACTTTGGTGGTGGGAAAGATGCTGGAGTCAATTATTAAAGAGGTAATAATGGGGCATTTGGATAGCAGTAAAATGATTAGTCCAAGTCAACTTGGATTTATGAAAGGGAAATCATGCTTGACTAATCTTCTGGAATTTTTTGAGGATGTGACAAGTAAAATGGATGAAGGGGTGCCAGTGGATGTAGTGTATCTAGACTTTCAGAAAGGGGTAGGGTGTTGACATGGATAGAAAATTGGTTGGCAGACCGGAAGCAAAGAGTAGGAGTGAACGGGTCCTTTTCAGAATGGCAGGCAGTGGCGAGCCGCAAGGCTCAGTGTTGGGGCCGCAACTGTTTACCATATATATTAATGATTTGGAAGAGGGAATTAGGAGCAACACTAGCAAGTTTGCAGATGACACAAAGCTGGGTGGCAGTGTGAACTGTGAAGAGGATGTTAGCAGGTTGCAGGGTGACCTGGACAGGTTGAGTGAGTGGGCAGATGTGTGGTAGATGCAGTATAATATAGATAAATGTGAGGTTATCCACTTTGGTGACAAAAACAAGGGGCAGATTATTATCTCAATGGGGTTAGGTTAGGTAAGGGGGAGGTGCAGCAAGACCTGGGTGTCCTTGTAAACCGGTCACTGAAAGTTGGTGTGCAGGTACAGCGGGCAGTGAAGAAAGCTAATGGAATGTTGGCCATCATAACAAGAGGATTTCAGTATAGAAGTAATGAGGTTCTTCTGAAGTTGTATAGGGCTCTGGTGAGACCACATCTAGAGTATTGTGTACAGTTTTGGTCTCCTAATTTGAGGAAGTGCAGCATAGGTTCACGAGATTAATCCCTGGGATGGCGGGACTGTCATATGAGGAAAGATTGAGAAGACTAGGCTTGTATTCACTGGAGTTTAGAAGGATGAGGGGGATATCTTATAGAAATATAAAATTATAAAAGGACTGGATAAGCTAGATGCAGGCAAAAAGTTCCCAATGTTGGGTGAGTCCAGAACCAGGGTCCACAGTCTTAGAATAAAGGGGAGGTCATTTAAGACTGAGGTGAGAAAACACTTTCTCACCCAGAGAGTTGTGAATTTATGGAATTTCCTGCCACAGAGGGCAGTGGAGGCCAAGTCACTGGATGGATTTAAGAGAGAGTTAGATAGAGCTCTAGGGGCTACTGGAGTCAAGGGATATGGGGAGAAGGCAGGCACGGGTTATTGATAGGGGACGATCAGCGATGATCACAATGAATGGCGGTGCTGGCTCGAAGGGCCGAATGGCCTCCGCCTGCACCTATTTTCTGTTTCTATAAGTCTGTGGAATTCTCTGCCTCAGAGCGTGGTGGAGGCCGGTTCTCTGGATAACTTTCAAGAGAGAGCTGGATAGGGCTCTTAAAGATAGCGGAGTCAGGGGATATGGGGAGAAGGCAGGAACGGGGTACTGATTGTGGATGATCGGCCATGGTCACATTGAATGGCGGTCGGTGCTGGCTCGAAGGGCCGAATGGCCTACTCCTGCACCTATTTTCTATGTTTCTATGTTAAGCTGGGGCCAAGCATGTACTCTGCCACTGAGCGACGTCCACTGCCCAAGGCTTCTCATGGAATTACCTGTTCAAACATGAAGGCAAATTCCACGCTGTTCTTCGGTACGTTTTCCATGTCAAGGAAGCAGTAGAGTTTGAAGTAGAACTCCCACGAGTCTCCCGACGTGGCAACCGCCCTGGATGTGGGAAGAAAACGAGCGGCATTATTCAACGGTTCACAGGGCGGTGAATCTGTGGGATTCCTTGCCACAGACGGCTGTGGAGGACACAAGTCAGCGGATATATTTAAGGCAGAGATAGATAGATTCTTGATCAGTACGGGTGCCGTGGGGTTACGGGGAGAAGGCAGGAGAATGGGGTTGAGGAGGGAGAGATAGATCGGCCATGATTGAGTGGCAGAGTAGTCTTGATGGGCCGAATGGCCTGAATCTTTTCCTATCCCTTATGACATTAGGTGCCCTGGAATGGTGGGAAGACACTTCCTTTCCACAGATCAGCTGCAAACAGCTGGAAGGAGGATTATAAGGTGGCACGGTGGCGCAGCAGTAGAGTTGCTGCCTCACAGCGCCAGAGACCCGGGTTCGATCCTGACTGCGGGTGCCGTCTGTATGGAGTGTGTACGTTCTCCCCGTGACCTGCGTGGGTTTTCTCCGAGTGCTCCGTTTTCCTCCCACACTCCAAAGACGTGCAAGTTTGTCGATTAATTGGCTTGGTGTAAATGTAAATTGTCCCTGGTGAGCGTGGGATAACTTTCATGTGCGGGCATCGCTGGTCGGCGCGGGCTCAGTGGGCTAAAGGGCCTATTTCCGCGCTGTATCTCTAAACTACAAACTGAAGTAAAATAAACGAACACGCCAAAGACGTGCGGGTTTGTGGGTTAATTGGCTTCTGTGAATTTACCACATTGCATAGTCACTGGTCGAGGAAGGGGTGTAACACAGAACTAGTCTGAACGTGCTGGTCGGCGTGGGAACGGCGGGCCTTTAACTGTACTGTGTCAAACCGGATGCCAGAGCAGGCAGTAGCTGTCCCCGGTGCCCGATCGGGCTGCGTTAGCGCGCGCACCATGCGATCCGACGCGCTTGAAGTCGCATTTTGCCCGTGACCTAAATAGAGTTTAACACCCCTGTTCTGAAACTAAGAAATAAGCCCTTCAGGCCAAGCCGTCTATGCTGACCAAGGTGCCCCATCTATACCATAGGTACATGGATAGGACAGGCTTGGAGGGAAATGGGCCAAGCAGGCAGGCAGGACAAGTGTAGATGGGATATGTTGGGCGGTGTGGGCAAGTTGGCCGGAAGGGTGTGTTTCCGCACTGTATCACTCTATGACTAGGGACTATTCAATAGACAATAGACAATAGGTGCAGGAATAGGCCATTTGGCCCTTTGAGCCAGCACCGCCATTCAATTTGATCATGGCTGATCATCCCCAATCAGTACTCCGTTCCTGCCTTATCCCCATATCCCCTGACTCCGCTATTTTTAAGAGCCCTATCTAGCTCTCTCTTGAAAGCATCCAGAAAACCTGCCTCCACTACCTTCTGAGGCAGAGAATTCCACAGACTCACCACTCTCTGTGAGAAAAAGTGTTTCTTCGTCTCCGTTGTAAATGGCTTACTCCTTATTCTTAAACTGTGGCCCCTGGTTCTGGACTCCCCCAACACCGGGAACATGTTTCCTGCCTCTAGTGCGTCCAAGCCCTTAACAATCTTATATATTTCAATGAGATCCCCTCTCATTTTTCTAAATTCCAGAGTGTATAAGCCCAGCTGCTCCATTCTCTCAGCATATGACAGTCCCGCCATCCCGGGAATCCACCTACACGTCCCAACATGAATAGAGAGCGATACTTACTTTTCAAACTTTGCCAAAATATCGACCACAACGGTTCTGCTTTCAATTGCTTTGTCCGTCGTGCCCTTGTGTTCGAAGAGGGCAAACATATTTCTACTGTACTCCATGCCTAACCCACGCATCAGCTTCTCAACAACCTGGAGGAAACAAAACAGTCTCAATTTAGTTTAGTTTCAGGATACAGAGTGGAAACAGGCCCTTCGGCCCACCGAGTCTGCGCCGACCGGCTATCCTCCGCACACTAACACTATCCTACGCACACACTAGGGACAATTTACATTTATACCGAGCCAAAAAACCTGTACGTCTTTGGAGCGTGGGAGGAAACCGAAGATCTCAGAGAAAATACACGCAGGTCACGGGGAGAAACGTACAAACACCGTACAGACAAGCACCCAGAGTCGGGTTTCTGGCGCTGTAAGGCAGCAACTTGACCGCAATGCCAACGTGCTATTTTCCCCCAAAAGTGTTATTTAATAAATTACACATTTACCATAAAGACTTTTATTTTACGTTGGAATGAGATATTTATTTTGTTCTCCACAGATGCTGCCTGACCCGCTGAATTACTCCAGCACTCTGTGAAACATCACCTATCCATGTTCCCCACAGATGCTGCCTGACCCGCTGAGTTACTCCAGCACTCTGTGAAACGTCACCTATCCATGTTCCCCACAGATGCTGCCTGACCCGCTGAGTTACTCCAGCACTCTGTTTCCTTTTTGCCCACTCTACTAATTTAACGCTAGGGCTGGTCCACATTTCAGTGTGTTCCAGGAGAGAGCAGAGCAAGGTGAAGCTGCCAAGCTTGCCCGCACGGTGTCCTTACCTCCCCGGCTGTGGTGTGGGAGTTAATGGTGATCTTACAGGAGCCTCCACCGTGGCAATACACCGTGGTGGTCATCTCTTGCCTGTTGATCAAGGCGACTATTTCTTCCCGAGAAGGCACGTACTCTCTCGTTTTGGTTTTCTTCAGAGATTCGTAGATGAACGTCGCGTATTTTTCAACCTCACCGGGAAATTGGTCTCGTATCCTGGATAGTGAAGCAAATAGCAATGGCCAATGAAACGTTTAGTTTAGTTTAGTTTCGGGATACAGCGAGGAAACAGTCCCTTCGGCTCACTGTGTCCGTACCGACTAGTGATCCCCGCACACTAGGGTTGCCAACTGTCCCGTATTAGCCGGGACATCCTGTATATTGGGCTCAATTGGTTTGTCCCGTACGGGACCGCCCTTGTCCCGTATTTGACCGTGCACCATTCGGCCCTTCGAGACAGCACCGCCATTCAATGTGATCATGGCTGATCATCCCCAATCAGTACCCCGTTCCTGCCTTCTCCCCATATCCCCTGATTCCGCTATTTTTAAGAGCCCTATCTAGCTCTCACTTGAAAGCATCCAGAGAATCGGCAGAGAATTCCACAGACTCACCACTCTCTGTGAGAAAAAGTGTTTCCTCATCTCTGTTCTAAATGGCTTACCCCTTATTCTTAAACTGTGGCCCCTGGATCTGGACTCCCCCCAACATCGGGAACATGCCGGGCCCCACCTCCGCCGGCAGAGGGTGACGGCCCGGGCGTGAGAGCAGCCGGTCCTTGTCCCACCCCACCGGGTGACTCAAATGTGTGGAGTACTTGCGGTTGAGCAAACCCCCGCTCAGCCGGAAGTACTAATCGGACCCAGGGGCCGTAATCCATCCTGGGAGCCGGTCCCACACAATTTGAGCCGCCTTTCCTCAACACCCTTCGTCTCCCTCTAAGACACAGGGAGGCGTGTCCTGTACGGGCTCCTCCTCCACACCCTGCACTTCCTCGTCCTGGTCCACCGTGCAGACACCAAGTGGCGGTCAGTGTTGCCTTCCGGTCGCGAGGGGGGCCCCCGGTGGGGGTCCCTCCACGCAGGGATTCTCCCCCTCTACATTGGGGACCTGGGGTGGAGGGTATTGCATCGAGGAGTTCCCTGCAACCTGTTTCTCTCACGGTTCGCAGACTCGCCAGCCGCCTGCCACTGTTGCGGGCTGGAAGAGTCTGTGTACCACGTGTACATGGAGTGCGTGAGGCTGCAGCCCCCTGTTCCAATCCTTAAATGGGCTGCTCCTTGCCTTCTGGCTGCATTTTTCACCCACCATCCTCATCTTTGGACACCCTGTGCGTAGGGGAGAGGGTAGGGCTGAAGATGTCCTGGTTGGGTTGCTCCTGGGCCTGGCCAAGCTGGCCATCCGCGAGTCACGGCGCCAGACGGTGGAGGGCTCTACCCGGGCCAGCTGCCTGCCCCTTTTCCGGGGTTACGTCCGTGCCCGAGTGGGATTAGAAAGGGAATACGCCCTGTCTGTGGGCACCCTGAGGGAGTTCCGGGACCGCTGGGTTCCGCAGGGTGTTGAATGTATCCTCAATAAGGATTGTAACATAGTTGTATAATAGTTTATTATGGATACATGTTTGTATTGTATTTATGGTGGTGGGTTCTGGCTTGTTTTATTGTAGTGTAAATATTATTTTTTAATAATTGAATACATTTTTTGATAAAAAAAACAAAAAAAAAACATCGGGAACATGTTTCCTGCCTCTAGCATGTCCAAGCCCTTAATAATCTTATATGTGTGTGTCTTGTTAATTGTTTTTTGTTTTGTTCTATGACTGCAGAAACCAAATTTCGTTTGAGACTCATTTGGTGTATTGTATTGTGGTGTATTGTATTGTGCGGTGTATTGTAGTGTACGGTGTACTGTATTGTACGGTGTATTGTATTGTACTGTCCGGTGTATTGTATTGTACCTCTTGAGGTGGAACTTGAGGTAGCGAAGGATTGAACGGCAGGGCAGGAAGGTGCAGGACATGCAGGTGAGCAGCTGCCAGTTGCGCAGGTGTGCCGGGCTGTCGGGGTGCGGTGCCTTGGCGGTCTGTTTGATCAGCTGGCAGTACAGCTCGTCGCGCAGCGGCCGCAGGTCCTGGCCCGTCTGTAACACGCCCTGGACAATGGGCACGGGGTCGGCCACCGACTCCATCTGCTGCAGGGCGTTGAAGAGCTTGATGGCCTCCTCCTGGAGGCTAGTGTAACCCTTGTCCTTCAGCACTGCAGAACAAAACACACACACAGTGGATTTTTAGTTTACTTTAGTTTAGAGATACAGCACGGAAACAGGCCCTTCGGCCCACCGGGTTGGCGATGACCAGCGATCCCCGCACACTAACACCACCCTACACCCACTAGGAACAATTTTTACATTTACCCAGCCAATTAACCTACAAACCTGCACGTCTTTGGAGTGTGGGTGCAAACTGGAGCTCCTGTTTCCACGCTGTGTTTTATAAAAAACACAACTGGAGCTCCTAAACTAAACACAAACGTGGCGGAAGAAAATGTACTTCATACTTACGACTTAGATTGATATCTCCGTAAGGCAGAGGAAGCAGGGGGGAGTGCAGGGGATGGTGTGTGTAGCGGAGAATCGGGTTTCTTTTGTAGATTTGTTCCACAACTTCATTATTCAGACAGTTTTCCTGAAATACAGAATAGCAGATGGAATTAAATTGCTTTCTCAATAGACAATAGGTGCAGGAGTAGGCCATTCGGCCCTTCAAGTTGGTCCCAAAGCAGGACGCAAAATGCTGGCGTAACTCAGCGGGACGAGGCAGCATCTCTGGAGAGAAGGAATGGGTGACGGTTCGGGCCTATTTGGCATCTTACCATATGGAACACAGAAGCAAGGGAGGAAAAACAAATATTATGAGAGGAATAGATTGGATAGAAGCACAGCGTTTAGAGTATTGTGTTCAGTTCTGGGCGCCATGTTATAGGAAAGATGTTGTCAAGCTGGAAAGGGTTCAGAGAAGACTTACGAGGATGTTGCCAGGACTAGAGGGTTTGAGCTGTAGGGAGAGGTTGAGCAGGCTAGGTCTCTATTCCTTGGAGCGCAGTAGGATGATGGGGGTGATCTTATAGAGGTGTACAAAATCATGAGAGGAATCGATTGGGTAGATGCACAGAGTCTCTTGCCCAGAGTAGGGGAATCGAGGACCAGAGGACATAGGTTTAAGGTGAGGGAGGGAAAGATGTACTAGGAATCTGAGGGGTAACCTTTTCACACAAAGGGTGGTGGGTGTATGGAATGAGCTGCCGGAGGAGGTAGTTAAGGCTGGGACTATCACAACTTTTAACAAACAATTAAATTGGTACATGGATAGGACAGATTTAGAGGGATATATATGGGCCAAACGTGGGCAGGTGTAGATGGGGCACGTTGGTTGGTATGGGCCGTGTGTATGTGTAGGAAGGTGTTAATGTGCGGGATCATAGAAACATAGAAAATAGATGCAGGAGGCCATTCGGCCCTTCGAGCCAGCACCGCCATTCATTGTGATCATGGCTGATTGTCCCCTATCAATAACCCGTGCCTGCCTTCTCCCCATATCCCGTGACTCCACTAGCCCCTAGAGCTCTATCTATCACTCTCTCTTAAATCCATCCAGTGACTTGGCCTCCACTGCCCTCTGTGGCAGGGAATTCCATAAATTCACAACTCTCTGGGTGAAAAAGTTTTTTCTCACCACAGTCTTAAATGAGCTCCCCTTTATTCTAAGTCAGTGGTGGGTGCGGACTCGGTGGGCCGAAGGGCCTGTTTCCGCGCTGTAGCTGTAAACTAAACTGGACCAAATGATGGGGAGAGAGAGCGTTATACACAGATACAAACGCGTCAGAAATTCCCTCACCTTGATGTCCTGAATGAGTTGCTGTGTGGGCGTGTCGATGGGCGGTTTGGTGTCGATGACGTTCTGGATTGCATTTGCCCATCTGGTGGCTTCATTCATTAGCTTGGTGTAAAGGCGGTAGCAATGCTTACGGCCGTAGACCGTGACGTTCCAGTAACCTGCCGACCCACAAACAAACATGCCATTAAAAACAGACGCCTCGACCAGAAATGTCACCCATTCCTTCTCTCCAGAGATGCTGCCCGTCCCGCTGAGTTACTCCAGCATTTTGTGTCTATCTTCGGTTTAAACCAGCATCTGCAGTTCCTTCCTACACATTAGGGAAAGAGTTATACAGACGGACAGCGCCGAAACTGGTCTCCAAATAGTGAAAGGCCAGGATAGAGTGCATGTGGAGAGGATGTGTCCACTAGTGGGAGAGTCTAGGATCAGAGGGCGCAGCCTCAGAATTAAAGGACGTACCTTTAGGAAGGAGATGAGGATGAATTTCTTTAGTCAGAAGGTGGTGAATCTGTGGCGTTGCCACAGAAGGCTGTGGAGGCCAAGTCAACGGATATTTTTAAAGCATGTTTTGCAATGCTGAGGCTCTATAAGGCACTGGTCAGACCGCATTTGAAGTATTGTAAGTGGTTTTGGGAACCATATCTGAGGAAGGATGTGCTGGCTCTGGAGAGGGTCCAGAGGAGGTTTACGAGAATGATCCCAGGAATTAGTGGGTTAACCTATGATGAGCTTTTGTTGGCACTGGGCCTGTACTCGCTGGAGTTTAGAAGGATGAATAATGAAAGGCCCGGATAGATTGGATGTGTGGAGAGGATGTTTCCATTAGTTTTCAGAGTCTAGGACTAGAGGTCGTAACATCAGAATAAAAGGGTGTTCCTTTAGGAAGGAGATGAGGAGGAATTTCTTTAGCCAGAGGGTGGTGAATCTGTGGAATTAATTGCCACAGACGGCTGTGGAGGCCAAATCAGTGGATATTTTTACGGTAGAGATAGATAGATTCTCGATTAGTACGGGTGTCAGGGGTTATGGGGAGAAGGCAGGAGAATGGGGTTGAGAGGGAGAGCTAGATCAGCCATGATTGAGCGGCGGAGCGGACTTGAAGGGCCGAACGGCCTGATTCTGTTCCTGGGTCTTATGATCTAAGATATAACTGATTAATTAATTGAAGGAGACCGCGTGGAAACAGGCCCTTCGGCCCATCATGTCTGTGCTGAATACGATGCCAAAACCAACTCCTATTTGTCTGCCTGTGATCCATATCCTAGCATTCCCTGGATGTCCACATGCTAATGTGGATAACTATCGTATCTGCCTCCACCATCACTCCTGGTAGCGCGTTCCAGGCACCCGCCACCCTCTGTGTAAAAAAAAACACATGCCCGGCACATCTCCTTTAAACTTGTTATTCCCACTCACCTTACAGCTATGTCCTCTAGTCTTTGAAATTTTCACCCAGGGAAATGGTTCTAACTGTCCACCCTAATTGTGCCTATATCATCGTCGATATATTTCCTTCAGGTCCCCGTTTAACCTCATGTTCCAGAGAAAACAATCCAAGTCAGTCCAACCCTTCCCGGTTGCTAGCGCCCCCTAATCCCCCTAATCCAGCCGTCATTCTGGTAAACACCCTCTCCAGATATGTTCAATAGAGTTCAGTTTAGTTTTAGTTTGGAAGTATAGCGTAGAAACAGGCCCACTGAGTCCGCCCCGACTAGGGTCGCCAACGTTCTCACTCCCAAGAGAAGGGACAAGAGGTCAAAATCCAGGACAAATTCCCCACGGCAATTCGTTGACCGACTGGGCCGTGGCTGGGTGAATGATGAGTTGGCCCCGGGTGCTGGACTGTACACAAAGCCCAGCCGGCAGGGCCAGCTGAGGAGTTTTGGCCCGGGGGCCGTGTGACATCGCTCACGCAAAGTCCATCGCCCCGTCCAACTCACGAACCGATGATCGGCCGTGAGAAGGAGGGGTGGTGGTGGTGTCGACGGTAAGCGAAGGTCGGACAGCTGGCCAGGCTGCCGACCGACCGACGGGGCCACGGGCGAGGCGCTGCTGCTGCTGCTTCTGCTGCTGCTGCACTCCATGGGCTGCACTACATCGGGAAAGGGGAGGCGGGCTGGACACAGCGCTCTGACCCGACAGTCCCCTCAACCCAAGTAGTGGCGGTCAAATACGGGACAAGGGCGGTCCCACACGGGACAAACCAATTTAGCCCAATATACGGGATGTCCCGGTTAATACGGGACAGTTGGCAGCACTATCTCAGACCAACAATCACCCCATACACTAGCTCTCTCCTAGACACTGGGGATAATTTACAGAAGCCAATTAACCTACACGCCTACACATCTTTGGATTGTGGGAGGAAACCCACACTCCTGGAGAAAACCCACGCGGTTACAGTGAGGACGTACAAAGAGCGCCCGAGGTCAGGATCGAACCCGGGTCTCTGGTGCGGTGAGGCAGCGGTTCTACCCGCTGCGCCACAGTGCCGCCTCCCGTAACCTGGCGGAAATACCACAGAGACAAAACTACGGGGACATAAGGTCATCAGACTAGGAGCAAAATGAGGCCATTCGGCCCATCAAGTCTACTACGCCATTCAATCATGGCTGATCTATCTCTCCCTCCTAACTCCATTCTCCTGCCTTGTCCCCATAACCCCTGACACCCGCACCAATCATGTACCTGTCAATCATCACCTCAAAAATATGCATTGACTTGGCCTCCACTGCCTTCTGTGGCAAAGAATTCCACAGATTCACCACCCTCCGATTAAAGTCATAGTCATAGAGTGATACAGGGTGATAAAGTGGTGAAACAGGCCCTTCAGCACAACTTGCCCACGCCGGCCAACATGTCCTAGCTACATTAGTCCCACCTGCCTACGTTTGGTCCATATCCCTCTAAAACCTGTCCTATCCATGTACCTGTCCAACTGTTTCTTAAACATTGCGATAGTCTCTGCCTCAACTACCTCCTCAGGCAGTTTGTTACATACACCCAGCACCCTTTATGTGAAAAAGTTACCCCTCAGATTCCTATTGTATCTTTACCCCTTCACTTTAAACCTATGTCCTCTGATCCTCGATTTCTCTACTCAGGGCAAGAGACTCCGTGCATCTGCCCGATCTATTCCTCTCATGATTTTATACATGAGTATAAATAGTGTAAGTGGACTGGGATGGAAGTCACATTCACTGGAATTTAGAAGGATGAGAGGGGATTTTATACAAACATATAAAATTCTTAAGGGATGGATTAGATGCAGGAAAAATGTTCCCCGATGTTGGGGGAGTCCAGAACCAGGGGTCACAGTTTAACAAGAAGGGAGTATGCCATTTAGGACTGAGATGAGGAAAAATGTTTCCACCCAGAGAGTTATGAGTCTGTGGAGACCGATTCACTGGATGTTTTCAAGAGAGAGTTAGATTTACCTCTTAGGGCTAAGGGAATCAAGGGATATGGGGAGAAGGCAGGAACAGGGTACTGATTGTGGATGATCAGCCATCATCACATTGAATTGCGGTGCTGGCTCGAAGGGCCGAATGGCCTACTCCTGCACCCATTTTCCATGTTTTTATGTTTCCATGTTTACCTGTCTCCTTAAAGATCTTTTCCTCGGGCTGCAGGACGGAGCAGAGATTGTTAAGGACCAGGGTCCCCAGCTTGGCCGTGTTTCTCTCGCACGTCCGGTAGTAATCCAGCGAGTTGTAGGTCAGCACAAACCAATGCTTCTTCACCTTGAGGGAGTTCCCTTTCCCACCACTTTTCACCTCTTTTTGTAGCCAACCTGGACAGGGACAGGAAGGTAGTTCAGTGCAGTAGAGTACAATGTAGTGTAGTGCAGTGTAGTATTGTATAGCATAGTATTGTATAGCTCAGTATAGTAGAGTGTAGTATGCTATCGTCTCCTTTGGAGGCGTGGGTTCGTATCCCACTTCTGACACCACGTTGTGAATGATCCACTGAAACACACATGGTGAAACGTACGTCTTTATTCCATTCAGAAATACAGAACATTCAAACTGCCAGCAGGCTGACCTCGTTAATGTAGTACCGTGTAGTACCGTAATACCATGTAATGGGTGGCATGCATACATGTGTAATGGAGATTATAAATGGCATTGATTAATAAGGGTTAATCTACAATAGTATAGTTTAATTCAGTATAGTATGGTGCAGTATAGTACAGTGTAGTGTAGTGTAGTTTAGCTTAGTCTAGTTGACCAACAGAGGACAACAGAGGAGGAGGACTGAACTTTGGTGCCTTCCCTCACAGTGGGGAAACTTTGATCCCGCTGTGTGGGGATGTCTATGTTAACGACTATCGTGTTCTGTGTTCTTTATTTTATTCGTATGGCTGTATGGTGACCCCACATTTCACTGTACCAATTGGTGCATGTGACAAATAAAAGTCTCTTGTCTCTTGTATAGTATAGTATAGTTTAGTATAGTACAGTTGAGTATAGTTGAGTTTAGCATTGTTCAGTTTAGTACAGTTCAGTATAGTTGAGTTTAGCATTGTTCAGTTTAGTACAGTTCAGTATAGTTTAGCTTAGTATCGTTTAGTTCAGAATAGAATAATTTGGTATGGTTTACATAGAAACATAGAAAGTAGGTGCAGGAGGAGGCCATTCGGCCTTTCGAGCCAGCATCGCCATTCATTGTGATCATGGCTGATCATCCCCAGTCAATAACCTGTGCCTGCCCTCTCCCCATATCCCTTGACTCCACTATCCCCCTATAGCTCTATCTAACTCTCTTGTTTAGTGTAGTATAGTTAAGTTTAATATTGTATACATTAGTATATAGTTTAGTTTAGTATTGTCAAGTTTAGCATAGTTTAGCATAGTTTGCTGTAGTTTGGTGCAGTTTAGTATAATATAGTTCTGTTTAATTTAGTATAGGCTGGTTAGGTTCAGTACAGTCTACTTCAGTATAGTTCAGTTGAGAAAAGTTTATATACTAGTATAGTATAATTAGTATAGTTTATGATCGCCGGTTGGCACGGACTGGGTGGGCCGAATGGCCTATTTCTGCACTGTATCTAAAAGTCTAAAAAAGTCAGATTTAAGGCAGCGTCTGTGGAGAACATGGAGAGGTGACGTTTCACAGAGTGCTGGAGTAACTCAGCGGGTCAGGCAGCATCTGTGGAGAACATGGATAGGTGACGTTTCGGGACAGAACACTTGGCATAATGTACGGCACGGACATTGTGGGCCAAAGGGCCTGTTCCTGTTCCCTGCTCTTACCTCTGACAATGAACTCCTGTCCCTCCACCCTGGTGTCACCTTTGACCCGCTGCAGTAACGTTATCCAGTGATGCATTTCCTCGGGCGTGTCGGCGTTACAGTGCAAAATGCGATTCGCAGTAATGATCACAAACGAGTTGGGCCTGCAACGACAAGCGTGCATGCGTTATGCGCCAGTGGCGTTCGTAAGGCCTTAAGTTCATAAATGATAGGAGAAGAATTAGGCCATTCAGCCCATCAACTGGGTGGCACGGTGGTAGAGTTGCTGCCTTACAGCGCCATAGACTCGGTTTCCATCCTGACTACGGGCGACAAAAATGCTGGAGAAACTCAGCGGGTGAGGCAGCATCTACGGAGCAATGGAACAGGCGACGTTTTGGGTCTACCGTCGATTTTTACAGCATCTGAAGTTCTTTCTTAAAAAATGCTTTTATTCAAAACAAACAAAAATACAGAGTGGTAACACGATGAAAGGCTGCCGATATTGGCGGTTCACAAACAAACAGTTATCACAAGGGTCTCGACCCGAAACGTCGCCTATTTCCTTCGCTCCATAGATGCTGCCTCACCCGCTGAGTTTCTCCAGCATTTTTGTCTACCTTCGATTTTCCAGCATCTGCAGTTCTTTCTTAAACATTAAAATATCGCCAACTTAATCAACAATACATAGACATAGACGTAGAAACATATAAAATAGGTGCAGTAGTAGGCCATTCGGCCCTTCGAGCCTGCACCGCCATTCAATATGATCATGGCTGATCATCCAACTCAGTATCCTGTACCTGCCTTCTCTCCATACCCTCTGATCCCTTTAGCCACAAGGGCCACATCTAACTCCCTCTTAAATATAGCCAATGAACTGGCCTCAACTACCCTCTGTGGCAGAGAGTTCCAGAGATTCACCACTCTCTGTGTAAAAAAATGTTTTTTCTCATCTCGGTCCTAAAAGATTTCCCCCTTATCCTTAAACTGTGACCCCTTGTTCTGGACTTCCCCAACATCGGGAACAATCTTCCTGCACCTAGCCTGTCCAACCCCTTAAGAATTTTGTAAGTTTCTATAAGATCCCCCCTCAATCTTCTAAATTCTAGCGTGTACAAGCCGAGTCGATCCAGTCTTTCTTCATATGAAAGTCCTGACTTCCCAGGAATCAGTCTCAGGAATCACTCAACGCCCCCGTGGGGACCAGCGTTCACGGACGGTTTCCAGAGGCCCCGTAGACACTGCGTGTTCCCGCTGCAGGGACAGGCGGGCACTGACGTAGGCCCGGTAAAGGGGCAGGCGGCCGGTCGCCTCTGGTGTGACCGTCGACCGCCCGCTGCCTGGACCCGCGAACGAACGGCCATCTTGACCGGGCGCAGGAGCAGATCGACAGGGAGACTCCCCCCCCCTGTACCGAGTGACCAAAGATCAGGAGCGTGCGGCTAAAATGCAGCCAAAGCTTGAGGAGCAGCCCCCCCTTCAGATACTCGTACAGGGGGCTGCAACCCCCCGCACTGCACGTACGCGTGGAACACGGTCTCTTCCTCGCCGCCCAAGTGCCAGGCGGCGGGCGAGTCCGTGAACCAACTTAAGACTCTGTTGCACGCCAGGGCCACATGCAACACTCTCCACCCCAGGTACCCGATGTAAAGGGGGAGGACTCCCTTGTAGAGAGACCTCCACTGGGGACCGCTCCCGCCATCAGGTGGTAACACAGACTGCCACAGTATGTCTGGACGGGAGACGAGGGCGAGGAATTGCAGAGTGTGCAGGAACGGCCTGTACAGTACACGTCTCTCTGCGGCACGGAACGGCAAGGCACGCTGGGCATCGCGGGCAGGCGGCTCGTGTTGCTTGGGGGAGCGGGGGGTTAAGCTCGGCCGGAATCGCTCCACGCAAATGCCTCTCCTCGATACCCGCCATGACAGGGAGCAGACTGGCCACCCTCACAGCTACAACATCCCCCACCCTCCCCCTGTGGAGCTGAAGGGTAACCAGATTCCTCTCTCTGACTAGATCACGATAAAAGCCAGTTAATTCCCGCCCAGCGCATCGACTGATGCCCGCTGCCGGGAGCCGTGTGTCCTCCTGGAGGCAGCGCCCCCTGGTGGACAACGTACGTCGCCAGCCCATGCCATCCAGGAGGACACTCGGAAAACACAAACCTCCGCAGGGTCCTGAAACAGAGAGCCGCCACCTGGGTACGGGCGCAGACCAGCGCCTGACTGCCCTCCTCCAACCGGAGACTCGGAACCCTAGCAGAGACCCAGTGGTTCCTCTCTCCCCAGAACACGTTCACCAACCTCCTCTGGATCATGGTGGCAAAGATAGAGGGCGCGATGAGAGGATATCTCATTGAAACATACAAGATTGTTAAGGGCTTGGACACGCTAGAGGCAAGAAACATGTTCCCGATGTTGGGGGAGTCCAGAACCAGGGGCCACACAGTTTAAGAATAAGGAGCAAGCCATTTAGAACGGAGACGAGGAAACACTTTTTCTCACAGAGAGTGGTGAGTCTGTGGAATTCTCTGCCTCAGAGGCCGGTGGAGGCAGGTTCTCTGGATGCTTTCAAGAGAGAGGTAGATAGGGCTCTTAAAGATAGCGGAGTCAGGGGATATGGGGAGAAGGATATGGGGAAGAACGGGGAACTGATTGGGGATGATCAGCCATGATCACATTGAATGACGGTGCTGGCTCGAGGGGCCGAATGGCCTACTCCTGCACATATTGTCTATTGTGTATTGACCAGAGTGGCCAGCCGGTACCACAACATAGAGGCCACCAGCTGGTTTATGTCCAGCGCTCTCCCCCGCCAAGGCGGCCCGACCAGCGCCCCAGCAAGGCGACGACTTTCGCCTCTAGCTCCTGAGAGTTCGCCGGCCAAGCCCCCTCAGTGGGACTCAGTTAGACCTCCAGGTAGAGGAGGTGCGTGGTGCTCCACGTATAAACTGTCATCTCCTCCGGCAGGGAGTCCAATGCCCACTGACCCACCGAAAGTCCGGAATACTTACTCCAGTCGATCCCGACTACGGGTGCTGTCTGTATGGAGTTTGCAAGCTCTCCCCGTGACCTGCGCGGGTTTTTTCCCGTGATCTTCGGTTTCCTCCCACGCTCCAAAGGTTTGTAGGGTAATTGACTTGGTGTACGTTTAAATTGTCCCCAGTTTGTGTAGGATATCGCTGGTCAATGCGAACTCGATGGGCCAAAGGGCCTGTTTCTGTGCTGTATCTGTAAACTAAACTGAAGTCTACTCCACCATTCAATCATGGCCGATCTATGCCTTCTCCCCATAACCTCCCGACACCCGTACTGATGAAGAATCTATCGGCCCTCATCTGTGGCAATGAATTCAACAGATTCACCACCCTCTGACTAAAGAAATTCCTCCTCATCGCCTTTTGAAGGTATGTCCCCTTATTCTGAGGCTGTGCCCTCTGGTCCTAGACTCTCCCACTAGTGGAACCATCCTCTCCACGTCCACTCTATCCAGGCCTTTCACTATTCGGTAAGATTCAATGAGGTCCCCCCTCATCTTTCTAAACTCCAGCGAGTACAGGCCCAGTGCTGTCAAACGCTCATCATATGCTAACCCACTCATTCCTGCGATCATTCTCCCCTGGACCCTCTCCAGAGCCAGCACATCCTATACACAAAATGCTGGAGAAACTCAGCGGGTGAGGCAGCATCTATGGAGAGAAGGAATTGGCGACGTTTCGGATCGAGACCCTTCCTCAGATATGGGGCTTCCTGACTTGATCACGAGGGTAAAGATGGGGCAGAGAGGAGTGAGATAGCACGCAGGAGCTTTTACTTTCATATAAAACCTTCTGATGTTTGGGAAAAATAGTGCCATTCATCCCCGTAGCAGTGGGAAATATGGGACACTGCCCTGCAAATGGCAGACAAAGAGCAGCTGGAAAAATCATCAAACACTTTACCTGTCTGGGCAGTCTGATGCACACACCGAGTCTATCAGACCCACATCCAGTGTTCCCTGCAGAGAGAGAGGGAGAGAAGTAGAGAGAGAGGAGAGGGGAGAGAGGGGAGAGAGAGAGAGAAGAGAGAGAGAGAGAGAGAGAGAGAGGGAGAGAGGGAGAGGAGAGAGAGAGAGAGGGAGAGAGAGAGGGAGAGGGAGAGAGGAGAGGGAGAGAGGGAGAGGGAGGGAGAGAGAGAGAGAGAGAGAGAGAGAGAGAGAGAGAGAGAGAGAGAGAGAGAGAGAGAGAAAGAGAGAGGGAGAGAGAGAGAGAGAGAGAGAGAGAGAGAGAGAGAGAGAGAGAGAGAGAGAGAGAGAGAGAGAGAGCAGAGAGAGAGAAGAGAGAGAGAGAGAGAGAGAGAGAGAGAGAGAGAGAGAGAGGCAGCGAGAGAGAGAGGGGAGAGAGAGAGAGAGAAAGAGGGGAGAGAGGAAGAGAAGAGAGGGAGAGGAGAGTGAAGGGAGGGGAGAGAAGATGAGGGAGGGGAGAGGAGAGAAAAAAGAGAGAAAAAGGGGGGGGGAGATTGAACAGATCAAGGAGAAAGGAGAGAAAAAGGGGAAGAGGTAAAGGGAGAAAGAGAAAGTAGAGTGAAAGAAGTGAAAGAAAACAGGGAAAGAGGGAGAGAGAGAGAGAGAGAGAGGAGGGAGAAAGAGGGTAGGAGAAAGGGAGTGAGGAAAAGGAGAGAGAGAAAGAGAATGAGAGGGAGGGTGAAAAGAGAGAAAGAGAGAAAGATTTTAATTAAAAAATACTGAAAAGGATAGAGAACAAAACTTTAAAGAGGAAGACAAAGATAGAGAAAGGGAAAGTAGAGGGTGGAGAGAGAAAGGAGGTAGAGATAGAACGAAGGGAGAAAAGGAGAGAGAGAAAGAGGGATAGAGATAGCGGGGGAGAGTGAAAGAGAGAAAGAAAAAAAGGAGAGAGAGATTTTAATAAAATTAAACGACATACTGAACATTTTGACTATTATACATTTAAACAAAACTTTTAAAACGATTTGCATCAAAATCACTAAATAATAATACAGCTTTATTTATTGTCATTGTCTCAATTTGAGCCAACAAAATGAATTTCCCTTACAGGCAGTATCATAAAAAAAACAAAACAAAAAACAAAAAAAAAAAAAAACGGGGTACTGATTATAACCATATAACAATTACAGCACGGAAACAGGCCATCTCGGCCCTACAAGTCCGTGCTGAACAATTTTTTTTCCCCTTAGTCCCACCTGCCTGCACTCATACCATAACCCTCCATTCCCCTCTCATCCATATGCCTATCCAATTTATTTTTAAATGATACCAATGAACCTGCCTCCACCACTTCCACTGGAAGCTCATTCCACACCGCCACCACTCTCTGAGTAAAGAAGTTCCCCCTCATGTTACCCCTAAACTTCTGTCCCTTAAATGATTGGGGATGATCAGCCATGATCACATTGAATGGAGTTGGTGGCTCGAAGGGCCGAATGGCCTACTCCTACACCTATTGTCTATTGTCTAGACTCAATGGGCCGATTGACCTAATTCTGCTCCTGGACGAAGTTATGAAGGGCAGACGTAATGGAGGGAAGACAACAAACAGTTACTCACCGCTGCATTGTGGGGGTTGGCTTGTTCATGGTTTATCTCCTTTATCTCCTGCTCCGTGGATGCGTGGACTTGGCTGAGAATACTGAACCATTGACTGGACCAAAGAACAGAGCAAGAATTATTAACCAGGAGCTCCCCCTCACGATCCCCCCCCTCCCCCTCCTCCCCTCCCACCCCATTCACCATTGTCATGGGTACCGAGATACACAGAGTGATACAGCGTGGAGACAGGCCCTTCAGCCCAACTTGCCCACACCCACCAACATGTCCCATCTACACTAGTCCCAACTGCCTGTGCTCGGTCCATATCCCTCCAAACCTGTCCCATCCTTGTCCCTGTCTAACTGTTTATAAAACGTTGGGATAGTCTCAGCCTCAACTACCTCCTCGGGCAGCTCGTTCCATGCACCCACCACCCTTTGTGTGAAAAAGTTACCACTCAAATTCCTATTAAATCTTTTCCCCTTCATCTTAAACCTTCATCTCCTCTGGTCCTCGATTCCCCTACTCTGGGCAAGAGGCTCGGTGCGTCTACCCGATCTATTCCTCTGATGATTATATACTCCTCCATAAGATCAAAGTGCTTTTAGACTTCAGGGACTCAGCGCGAAAACAGGCCCTTCGGCCCACCTAGTCCGCACTGACCAGCGATCGCCCCGTACACTAGCACTATACCACACACACGAGGAACAATTTACAATTTTACCGAAGCCAGTTAACCTTCAAACCTGCAAGTCTTTAGAGTGTGGGAGGAAACCTGAGAACCAGGAGAAAACCCACGCGGTCACAGGGAGAACGCACAAACTCTGTACAGACAGCGCCCGTAGTCAGGATGGAACCTGGGACTCTGGCGCTGTGAGGCAGCGACTCTACCGCTGCGCCACCTTGCCGCCCCTGTGCTGTACTCTTCTATGTTCAAAGCTCACAAGTTCTTATGGTCTAGGAGCTGAATTAGGCCATTCAGCCCATCAATGGCTGCACGGTGGTGCAGCGGTAGAGTTGCCGTGTGGGTTTTCTCCGGGTGCTCCGGTTTCCTCCCGCACTCTAAAGACGTACAGGTTTGTAGGTTCATTAGCTTCGGTAAAAAATTGTAAATTGTCCCTGGTGTGTGCGGAACCAACGTTAGTGTGCGGGGGATCGCTGGTCGGCTCGGACACGGTGGGCCGACAAGCCTGTGTCCGCATTGTATCTCTAAACTAAATACTGTAATTCAATCAATCAATCAATCAGTTTTATTCATCACATACACCCGAAGGTGCAGTGATATGAATTTGCCAGCAGCGGTAGCATCAAAAAAGAACACACAATACACAATAGAATTTAACACAAGCATCCACCACAGTGAAGAATGGTGTGGTGGATGTTTGTGTTAAATTATATTGTGTATTGTGTGTTCTTTTTTGATGGTACCGCTGCTGGCAAATTCATATCACTGCACAAGGTTAAGTCAGTCCTCCTCCTTTGTTCACCCTTGGTCGGAGCCGTGAACCCTCCGTAGTCGCCGCTATGGATGGCCCGATGTACAGGCCCTCTCGTCGGGATGATCGAAACTTCGACATTGGGATGTTTGAACAGACTTCACGGCTTGGACGTCCCGTCCTTTCCTAAACTAAACTAAAGTCTACTCTGCCATTGAATCGTGGGCGATCTATCTTTCCCTCTCGACCCCATTCTCCTGCCTTCTCCCCATATCGCCTGGCACCCGTACCAAGCCAAGCTCTGTTAAACTGTCTAAAGAAGGGTCCCAACCATAAACATTGCCTGTGCACCGAAAGACCGATACACCGTCACATCCGGCAATCTTTCGTTTGCAAGCGACACGAACATTAAATCAGGTACCTGGCATCCTCCGCAGTATCGGCAACAAGGTAGTAGACTCGGTCTTCAAACGCGATATTAATTCCGTTCTCCTTGCCCGCGTTATCGATGATTTCCCTGAAAGTGTAAAAGGAAATCGCAGAGATCGGTAATAACAAAATGGGCGTGGCGGCACGGTGGTAGAGTCGCCGCCTCACAGCGCCAGAGACCCGGGTTCTATCCTGACTACGGGTGCCGTCTGTACGGAGTTTGTACGTTCTCCCCGTGACCTGCGTGGGTTTCCTCCGGGATCTCCGGTTTCCTCCCGCACTCCAAAGATATGCAGGTTTGTAGGTTAATTGGCTTGGTGTAATTGTAAAACTGTCCCCAGTGTGTGTAAGATAGTGTTGGTTTGCGGGGATCAATTGTCTTGCGGAATCGGTGGAACAAAACTGTTCCGCGCTGTATCTCTAAACTAGACTAAAAACTCAAGATGTGATAATAAAGTATAGGATCGAAGTGGAATTTGGAGTGTCAGCGGGTCAGGCATCATCTCTGGATAGAAGGAGTGGGTGATGCTTCGGGTCTTGTCTGAAGAGGATGCTGCCTGACCTGCTGAGTTACTCCACCATTTTATTTTCTGCCTCAGAGGGCGGTGGAGGCCGGTTCTCTGGAGGCTTTCAAGAGAGAGCTAGATAGGGCTCTTAAAGATAGGGGATATGGGGAGAAGGCAGGAACGGGGTACTGATTGGGGATGATCAGTCATGATCACAGTGAATGGCGGTGCTGGCTCGAGGGGCCGAATACCTATTGTATTGTCTATTGTCTATCTTCTGTGTAAACCAGCACAGGCACAATCTTAGGAAGACAAAATTGCTGGAGAAACTCTGCGGGTGAGGCAGCATCTATGGAGCGAAGGAAATAGGTGACGTTTCGAGTCGAGACCCTTCTTCAGATTCTTTCTGAAGAATGCCCGCAGAATCTTTCCTGCACAGATAAGTTGAAGTTTGAGCCGAGGGCGGGGGGGGAGGGGGGGCTGCATGGCGCTGTCAGGCAGCAGCACTACCCACTGCGCCGTCGTTACCTTGCAGATCGGATGTCCACGGTCCCTTTCTGCTTCTCCTCGCTGTCGTTCTCGAAGTACGCCAGCTGCCCCTCCCGCAGCACGAACCAGCGCCGCTTCCAGTTCCTGCGGGACAGGGTGGAGGTGCCGCCACCTTTCTTCAGCAGCCAGCCTTGCTTCAGCGCCTCCTGCTTGGAGCGGTACCACATGAAGGTCTCGTCCTTCAGCACGCACCAACGCCGCTTCCATGTGTTGATCAGACCCCCTGCAAAGTAACCCACGTTTAGCTCGCACAACATGGATGTAACACGGATAACACAGACAGAACACGCATCCTATAGAAACATATAAAATCATGAAAGGACTGGACAAGCTCGATGCAGGAAACATGTTCCCAATGTTGGGCGAGTCCAGAACCAGGGGCCACAGTCTTAGAATAAAGGGGAGGCCATTTTAGACTGAGGTGAGAAACAACTTTTTCACCCAGAGAGTTGTGAGTTTGTGGAATTACCTGCCACAGAGGGCAGTGGAGGCCAAGTCACTGGATGGATTTAAGAGAGAGTTAGATAGAGCTCTGGGGGCTAGTGGAATCAAGGGATATGGGGAGAAGGCAGGCACGGGTTATTGATTGGGGACGATCAGCCATGATCACATTGAATGGCGGTGCTGGCTTGAAGGGCCGAATGGCCTCCTCCTGCACCTATTGTCTATGTTTCTATAACGGGTCCCCTCAGATTATTCTGGACCGGGAAAGTCCCCCTGTGTGCGGGGACGTATCTACGCAATCTGGCCCCCTCGTTCGGCGTCACGTCCGTTTCGGTCCCTCTGGTTCTGGGGGGGGTGCGCTAATGTGGCGCACCTGGGGGTCGGCCACTGGCAGAGCGAACCCTCGGCTCTGGAGGGAGGAGTTAGGTGCATATCTCTCTACATCTCTACGTATCTCTCTACATCCGCATCCATAGCTCTCGTTTCCCACTGCCCAGTCTGAGGAAGGGCCTCGACCCGTTCCTTCTCTCCACAGATGCTGCCCGTCCCGCTGAGTTACTCCAGCCTTTTTGTGTCCATCTTCGATAGAAACAGGCCCTTCGTCCCACCGAGTCCGTGCCATCCGGCGTCACGAGAATATAAGACTGTTTGATTCACTTTGAAGGCGTCAGAAACGTGCCAGCTCAGGTCTGTACTTCTGCGTCCGTGTGTACGTGCAGTGTGAGAGGTTGCAACCCTTACTCGACTGTCTGAAGGGGGGGCTGCTCCTCAAGTTTTGGCTACCCTTTAGCCCCACACTCCTGATCTTTGGGCACCCGGCACAGAGGGGGAAGGGTCGGGACGGTAGGTCGGGACGGTAGGTCGGGAGGGGGGTGTCTCATTGTCGATCTGCTCCTGGGCCCGGTCAAGATGGCCGTTCGTTCGCGGGTCCAGGCAGCGGGCGGTCGACGGTCACACCAGAGGCGACCGGTCGCCTGCCCCTTTTCCGGGCCTACATCGGTGCCCGCCTGTCCCTGCAGCGGGAACACACGGTGTCCACGGGGGCTCTGGAGGCCGTCCGTGAACGCTGGGCGCCGCGGGGAGGTTGTGTGTATCATTGATAAAGTTGGCGATATATTCATTTGATGACTGTTTGTTTGTGAGCTGCCAACATCGGCCGTCTTTGATCGTGTTAATACTCTGTGTGTGGGTTTGTTTTTGTTTTAGGAATAAAAGTATTTGCAAGTATTATCAATAGGTCAGGTCTGCTGTAAGATTTTATTGGTCGCTGTGTCTAGACACATGTGAGAATACAGTATCATCCAGATACAGCATGGGAACAGGCCCTTCGGCCCACCGGGTCCCGCGCTGACTCAGCAGCACTATCCTACACACACCAGCACTATCCTACACACACTAGGGACAATTTACACTTATACCGAAGGCAATTAACCTACAAACCCGCACGTCTTTGGAGTGTGGGAGGAAACCGGAGCACCCGGAGAAAACCCACACAGGTCACGGGGAGAACGTGCAAACCCCATACAGACAGCACCCGTAGTCAGGATGGAACCCGGGTCTCTGGCGCCGTGAGGCAGCAACTCTACTGCTGCGCCCCACACACTCGAGGACACTTTACAGCGGCGATTTAACCTACAAACACGGGCGCCTTTGGTTTACTTTATTGGAGTCTAGTTAGAGATGAACTGAAACACTAGGGGGCAATTTGATAGAGGGCCAGTTAACCTACAAACATAGAAACATAGACAATAGGTGCAGGATGAGGCCATTCGGCCCTTCGAGCCAGCACCACAATTCATTGTGATCATGGCTGATCAGTCCCCAATCAATAACCTGCCTTCTCCCCATATCATTGAAACATAGACAATAGGTGCAGGAGAAGGCCATTCGGCCCTTTGAGCCTGCACCGCCATTCAATGTGATCATGGCTGATCATCCAACTCAGTATCCTGTACCTGCCTTCTCTTCATACCCCTCGATCCCTTTAGCCACAAGGGCCACATCTAACTCCCTTGACTCCACTAGCCCCTAGAGCTCTATCTAACTCGCTCTTAAATCCATCCAGTGACTTGGCCTCCACTGCCCTCTGTGGCAGGGAATTCCACAAATTCACAACTCTCTGGCTGAAAATGTTTTTTCTCACCTCAGTCTTAAATGACCTCCCCTTTATTCTAAGACTGTGGCCCCTGGTTCTGGACTCGCCCAACATTGGGAACATTTTTCCTGCATCTAGCTTGTCCAGTCCTTTTATAATTTTATATGTATCTATAAGAT
The DNA here is from genome assembly GCF_028641065.1 of Leucoraja erinaceus. Lineage (NCBI taxonomy): Eukaryota > Metazoa > Chordata > Chondrichthyes > Rajiformes > Rajidae > Leucoraja > Leucoraja erinaceus. The sequence continues at coordinate 26,370,959 of NC_073378.1, read as the reverse complement.
CCCCCCCTCATCCTTCTAAACTCCAGTGAATACAAGCCTAGTCTTTTCAATCTTTCCTTATATGATAGTCCCGCCATCCCAGGGATCAATCTCGTGAACCTACGCTGCACTGCCTCAATCACAAGGATGTCCTTCCTCAAATTAGGAGACCAAAACTGTACGCAATACTCCAGATGTGGTCTCACCGGAGCCCTGTACAAACTGCAGAAGGAACCCGCACGTCTTTGTGACGTGGGAGGAAACCAGAGCACCCGGACGAACCCACGCGGTCATGGGGAGGACGTGCAAACTCCACACACACTCAGTGACAGCGCCCGAGGCGTTACGAACTCGTGGACATGATGTAAGCAAAAATGTGTCCTCACCCTTCATGAAGAGGAAGCTGTGGAAATAGGGCAGACTGACGCAGCTGTACACAGAGTCTCTCCGGTACGACAGGTCACTCTCCGCGTCGAACCTGGAGCCGACTTCATCGTCACTCTCCTCGAACTGCGGAGAAAGGGAAGAGATGGTCAAGCAATCGGCGATCACAGGGGAAGACGGCAAACCGAGACATGGCAGAGTTACTATTGATTGTGCCAGGGTTAGGTTCATTATCAGTCTGAACAAGGGTCTCGACCTGAAACGTCACCCATTTCTTCTCTCCTGAGATGCTGCCTACCCCACTGAGTTACTCCAGCTTTTTTGTGTCTATCTTAGGTTTATTGTTGGCACGTGCACCGAGGTATAGTGGAAAGATTAATTTTAGGCAATAGACAATAGGTGCAGGAGTAGGCCATTCAGCCCTTCGAGCCTGCACCGCCGTTCACAGGTGATCATAGCTGATACATCCAAACCAATCATAAAAAATGTTCCTGCCTTCTCCCCATATCCCCTGACAGTGCTATCTTAAAGAGCCCTATCTAGCTCTCTCTTCTCAAGTGAGTGACTGTGAGTCCAGAGTGACTGTTTAGCAGCCTCACAGCCTGTGGTAGGAAGCTGTTTAGCAGTCTTGTAGTCCGGGCTTTGATGCTTCGATATCTCTGCCTGATGGCAGGAGATCCAGGCTTAGCCCTTGCATTTTTTAACTGTGGCCCCTGGTTCTGGACTCCCCCAATATCGGGAACATGTTTCCTGCCTCTAGCGCGTCCAATCCCTTAATAATCTTATATATACCAATAAGATCTCCTCTCATCCTACTAAACTCCAGAGTGTACAAGCCCAGCCACTCCATTCTCTCAGCGTATGACAGTCCCGCCATCCCGGGAATTAAGCTGGTGAACCAACGCTGTACTCCCTCAATAGCAAGATATCCCCTTCCTCAAATTTGGAGACCAAAACTGCACACAATACTCCAGGTGTGGTCTCACTAGGGCCCTGTACAAACACATGGAACAATACAGTGGAGAATTGCAGAATTAGTTAGATTTTAGTTTGTTTAGTTTATTGTCAATTGTAAGATAAGATAAGATAAGATACAAATTTATTGTCATTTGGACCCCTTGAGGTCCAAACGAAATGCCGTTTCTGCAGCCATACATACAAACATGTAGACCCAAGACACAACATAATTTACATAAACATCCATCACATCGCTGTGATGGAAGGCCAGAATAAACTTATTTCAGCCACTGCACTCTCAGCCCCCCCCCCCCCGCCATGTCAGAGTCAAAGTCAAAACCCCCCGGCTCCCTCGATGGCAAATTGTCCCCGGCCATTAAAGACCAAAACGCCGGGTGGTGCGAGGGTCGCACACCGGGGCCTTGGTGTTAAGCCCCCCGGTGTGCGCTCGCAGAGTCCCGAATTAGGCCATTCCCAGCCGCGCGGGTTTATGATGTTAGGGCCCCGCTAGGCCAGGAGCTCTTCAGCCTGCACCGCCATTCAATATGGCGGGCTGATCATCCGCCAGTTGCGAGAGCCCTGCCTTCGGTCTCCCTACCAGGAGCCGCGGGCCCGGGGCCGCCGTCTACAGACCTCGTCGTTGGGGCCTGGCCGACTCTCCCTCTGTGGCAGAGAGCAGAGATTCAGCAGCAGCAGCAGCAAAGTTCCTCCACTGCTCCAACCGTTCCGGACTCGGCCAGCCCCGCGACGGCGACGGTGAGTTGTAGCACCAGAGTATCGAGGTACAGTGAAAAGCTTTGCTTTGGAACATAGACCAGTGCAGGGTAGGAACAAGTCAAGAGTGTTTTATTGCCATATGTCCCAGACGGGACAATGATATTCTTACTTGCTGCTGCACAACAGAATGTGTGAATATGTAAACATTGTACATAACGGGGGAAGAGAAAAAACAGTTCAATAAATAACAAATAAGGTGCAAATAACAAATAAAATAGTCTTTTGCAGTTCAGAGCTCAGAGCTTATTCAATGCTGTGTTTATAGCCTGATGGCTGTGGGGAAGAATCTGTTCCTAAACCTGGACGTTACAGTTTTCAGGCTCCTGTACCTTCTTCCTGATGGCAGTGGTGACTGCAGATTTAGTTAATAAAGGGCCTGTCCCACTTGGGGGTCATTTGCTCATCATTTACGCGTCACGATGCACGACGCACGCATGGTGACGTAGGCAGTGACACGTGGTCGCGCACGGCGCCCCAGTATTTCTTCAGAACTTCACTCTCTGCGTAAAGAAGTTCCCCCTCATATTTAGGGGTAATATGAGGGGGAACTTCTTTACGCAGAGAGTGGTGGCGGTGTGGAATGAGCTCCCAGTGGAAGTGGTGGAGGCAGGTTCATTGGTATCATTTAAAAATAAATTGGATAGGCACTAGGGATGAGAAGGGAATTTGTTATGGTACGAGTGCAGGCAGGTGGGACTAAGGGGAAAAAAATTTGTTCGGCATGGACTTGTAGGGCCGAGATGGCCTGTTTCCGTGCTGTAATTGTTATATGGTTATATGGTTATATGGTTATAAGGGGGAAATCTTTAGAACCGAGAGGAGGAGAACTTTTTTCACACAGAGAGTGGTGAATCTCTGGAACTCTTTGCCACAGAGGGTAGTTGAGGCCAGTTCATTGGCACTAATTAAGAGGGAGTTAGATGTGGCCCTTGTGGCCAAGGGGATCAGAGGGTATGGAGAGAAGGCAGGTACGGGATACTGGGTTGGGTGATCAGCCATGATCATATTGTATGGCGGTGCAGGCTCGAAGGGCCTTGAATTCTTACATCACTTACCTAATTTTTTTCGTTTCTATGGACCCTATTTTGGGATGTACAAAATCTTTGAACGCCATCTACGAGTGACGTGCAAAATTATGAGACAGCCGGGACACCCCTTTAGGACGTCCACCTATGAATCAATGAAGAATGACCACATAGGCGACAAGTTACGACAACCAAAGTCAACCTACGTCCACCCGCGACAAGCTACGGCCCTGTTGGCCACAAGTGAAGACAATTCAGTCGCCGGTACCTGTCGCCGGTTGGCGTAGGTTGACGTAGATTGACGTCAATGGAATTCACACGTCAGCGCCCGGCGACAACCAACGTCACCTGGCAACAACCAAACTACTCACCTGGCGACAACTCAACGTCACCTGGATACAATCGACGCAAAGCTCTTCAACTGAACAACGGTACAACTGGCGACAACCAAACTAAACTAACAACAACCAACGTCCCTGAGGAAGAGGATTTGAACGTCATTTGGCAACCCTCACGGTCACCTTGATTCTGTGGGGGATCACCTGGCAACAATTGTGTATTGTCACCTGGCGACAACTTACGTCACCTGGTAACAACCAACGTCACCTGGTGCAACCAACGTCTCTTGAATTCTTCAACGTCTTAGGCAACAACCAACGACGACTGGAACAACCAACGTCACCTGGCAAACAACCAACGTCACCTCAAGCAACGGAGACAACGTCACCTGGCAGTAGGCAATCAACGTCACCTGGCGACAACCAACGTCACCTGGCGACAACCAACGTCACACCTGGCAACAACCAACAAGTCACTGGCAACAACCAAAGTCAACCTACGGCACCCGCAACAAGCTACGGCCCTGTTGGCCACAACCAACGTCACCTGTCGCCGGTACCGTCGCCGGTTGGCGTAGGTTGACGTAGATTGACGTCAATGGAATTCACACAAGTCAGCGCCCGGCGACAACCAACGTCACCTGGCAACAACCAACGTCACCTGGCGACAACCAACGTCACCTGGCGACAACCAACGTCACCTGGCAACAACCAACGTCACCTGGCGACAACCTACGACAGCACCTACGTCAGGAGAAGACGAGCTACATCAAGCCCACAGTCGCCAAAACGTTTTGAACATTTCAAAATCCAGCGGCGACCAGAAAAACGTTACGACTCTTTAGGCGACTTGAGTAGACAATTCACAACCATACAGGCGTCACCCCGCTACCATGTGGTGACAGCCTAGCCGCCGAATAAAGCCGCCTAAGTGAGACAGGCCCTGAACTAACTAAATAGTTTGTACTCTGTACTGCTCCATGTTTTATGTTGGAGAAGGCTTTTCACTGTACCTTGTTGCATGTGACGATAATCAGCCTAAACCCTGACGCAAACAACAATAAAGCTGCCATTTAATCCAAACTACACTGGAACTGAGAGCGCGTTTGATACTCACTGAGGACTGCGGTCCCTCTGAGCTCAGGCGGTAAACTCCTGAGCTGTTGTAGGTGCCCACGGAGTAACGGTACTGGCAGTCGGGAGACCACTGACTGCTGTGCGGATCGGAGAAGCCCACACTACTGCCCGATGTGACGGGCCCATCCTCGTAGTCCCCCTCCCCGTAATCTGACTCCTCGTCGGGGGGGATCAGCTCCGGGCTCTCCTTCCCCACCTCCACCTGTAAAACACACACACAGAGTGTTGGAGTAACTCAGCGGGTCAGGCAGCATCACTGGAGAACATGGAGAGGTGACGTTTCGGGTCCTTGTTGTGGAGGGGAGGGGAGAAAGCTTTAAGAGGGCGGAGGACGGGAAAAGTCTATCTAGTGATACAGGTGAGAGTGGGTTTAAATTAGGCGGACGGGTGAACAAAGGCTAGAATCAAAAAGTATGAGTTAAGGATAGAAGAGGTACGAATTGTGAAGCCAGAGGAAGGGATATAGACGGAAGAAGATGTGAGGAGGGGGACAAGGAGGAACGGGTACGATTCCGGGGTGAGGCGGGGGGGGGGGGAAAAAGAGGGAAAAAATATCAACAAATTAAAAGAGAGAGAGCTGCAAGGGAGAGAGAGTTGCGAGAGAGAGGGAGAGAGAGGAGAGGGAGAGAGGGGAGAGGGAGAGGGAGAGGGGAGGGGGAGAGGGGAGGGAGAGTGAGAGTGAGAGGAGAGGGAGAGGGAAAGGGAGAGGGGGAGCGGGAGAGGGAGAGGGAGGGAGTGAGAGAGTGAGAGAGGGGGGGGAGTTATGGAGGGAGGGAGGGAGGGAGAGGGAGAGGAGGAGAGAGAGGAGGGGGAGGGGAGCGGGGAGGGGAGGGAGAGTGAGAGAGGGAGGGGGGGGGGGGAGGGAGAGGGAGTGAGGGAGAGAGGGAGGGAGAGAGGGAGAGAGTGAGGGAGGGAGGGAGGAGGGAGGGAGAGGGGGGGGAGGAGGGGGGAGAGAGGGGGAGAGGGGGGGGAGAGAGAGAGAGAGCAACGCAGAGAGAGAGCGGCTGCCGTACAGATACGGAATAAATGTTCGTGAATACACTTGCATCCCCCCCCAAATCATGCCGCGGGCCGGATCGGACCCCTTTGTCGGGCCAGATGCGGCCCACGGGCCGGTAGTTTGACACCCCTGGTCTACAGTCTGTGCGTAGGTTAAACTGCAGATGTTGGTTTTAAACCAAAGATAGATACAAAATGCAGGAGTAACTCAGTGGGACAGGCAGCATCTCTGGAGAAAAGGAATGGGTCGGGTCTAAAGAAGGGTCTCGACCCAAAACGGCACCTATTCATTTTCTCCAGAGATGCTGCCTGACCCGTTGAGTTACTCCACCATTTTGTGTTTATCTTTGGTTCATGTTCTAAGGCCCATGCTCTAAGGCCCATCCTCTAAGGCCCATGCTAAGGCCCATGTTCTAAGGCCCATGTTCTAAGGCCCATGTTCTAAGGCCCATCCTCTAAGGCCCATAAGGCCCATGCTCTAAGGCCCATCCTCTAAGGCCCATGTTCTAAGGCCCATGCTCTAAGGCACATGCTCTAAGGCCCATGTTCTAAGGCCCATGCTCTAAGGCCCATGCTCTAAGGCCCATGTTCTAAGGCCCATGTTCTAAGGCCCATGCTCTAAGGCCCATGCTCTAAGGCCCATGTTCTAAGGCCCATGCTCTAAGGCCCATGTTCTAAGGCCCATGTTCTAAGGCCCATGCTCTAAGGCCCATGCTCTAAGGCCCATGCTCTAAGGCCCATGTTCTAAGGCCCATGTTCTAAGGCCCATGTTCTAAGGCCCATGTTCTAAGGCCCATGCTCTAAGGCCCATGTTCTAAGGCCCATGTTCTAAGGCCCATGCTCTAAGGCCCATGCTCTAAGGCCCATGTTCTAAGGCCCATGTTCTAAGGCCCATGTTCTAAGGCCCATGTTCTAAGGCCCATGTTCTAGAGGGTATGGGGACAAGTCAGGAGAATGGCGTGAGGAGGGAGAGATAGATCAGCCATGATTGAACGGCGGAATAGACTTGATGGGCCGAATGGTCTTCTGCTCCTATCTCTTATGATCCGGTCTATGTCTATTGTCCGGTCTATGTAGACTTGGTCAGCGTACCTACCTGCTCAGGTAGGCAGTAGGTGTAGTCGTCGTGGGTGGGTTTGCTGGTGTTGGTGACGGTGATGTCGGGCGCGGGTCCCTCGGTGCTGGTGATGGAGGGGGCGAGGCCATCGTTCATGTAGGGGTCTTCCTCAGACGAGTCGTCGCTAGTGCGGATGCCGCTGGTGCGCTGGTCAGAGTGGCCGTGCTCACTGGGGTTGGGCGAGTCCTTGAAGGCGGCGTCATCATCCGCGTCGAAGCCCTCGTCCTCCTCCTCCTCCTCCCCCGCTCCCTCCCCCGCATCCTCCTCGGGGTAGGGCTGGCTAAAGTTGAAGGTGGGCTTCCCCGCCGGCCCGCCTTCCGCGGGGGCCGCCAGGGCGCTCTCGATGTCGCGCACGCACTCGTCGATCTCCTGGAAGTTGAGGGAGCGCAGGAACTCGTGGGCGGCCCGGCACGCCTCCTCCTCCAGCCGGCCCAGCTCCTGGTCTCGCAGGCGTTGTAGCCGGGTCAGCGAGTCCTCCGTCAGCGCCGACTCCTGCTGCTCCTTCTGCCGCTGCAGCTCCTCGATCTCCCGCTCCAGCCGCAGGATCTCCTCCACCTGCCGGTTCTCCTGCTTCTCCAGCTGCACCCGCCCCACCGACACCCGCTCCGTCTCCAACATGGCCGCCTCCTGCTCCTGCAGGCGCACAGCTGCCTCCATCTGTGAAGGCAAGAGTAGCAAAATCACACACTGCTCACGAGAAGCTAGTTACATTCACCAACAAACCAGCCCAATAACCAACTGACTAACTAAATAACCAACTAACCATACACTGCAAATAACTAACCAAATATCAAACTAACTAACTAACCAGCAAACCAACTAACTAGCTGGCAAACCAAAGAAACTAACCAGCAAACCAACTAACTAGCAAACCAACCAACTAACTAGCAAACCAACTAACTAACAAACCAACTAACTAACTAACCAACTAACCAACTAACTAACTAACTAACTAACTAACTAACTAACTGGCAAACCAACTAACTAACCAGCAAACCAACTAACTAACCAGCAAACCAACCAACTAACCAGCAAACCAACTAAGATCTAACCAGCAAACCAAACCAACTAACTAACCAGCAACCAACAAACTAACCAACAAACCAACCACAGGTGTTAACCAACCACAACTAACAACCAACCAACAAACAAACAATAAAACTAACAATAACAACAACAACCAGCAAACCCACTAACTAAACCCAAAACCATCAAACCCAGCACTAACTAACTAACACAACAAACTAACAAACTAACCAGCAACCAAACAACTCTAACCAGCAAACCAACCAGCAACTGCCACTAACCTCAAACCAACAAACTAAACACCCAACAACCAACAACTAACAAACCACTGCTAACTTTTAAGACCACATAACTAACCAGCAAACCAACTAGCAAACCAGCAAACCAACTAACTAACTAACCAGCAAACCAACTAGCAATCTAACCAGCAAACCAACCATCTAACCAGCAAACCAACGAACTAAATAACCAGCAAACCAACGAACTAAATAACCAGCAAACCAACGAACTAACTAACCAGCAAACCAACTAACTAACCAGCAACCAACCAGCAAACCCAACTAACTAAATAACCAGCAAACCAACGAACTAACCAACCAGCAAACCAACCTAACTAACCAGCAAACCAACTAACTAACCAGCAAACCAACCAGCATCAACTAACTAACCAACTAACTAACTAACAATAGACAACAGACAATAAGAGCAGGAGTAGGCCATTCGGCCCATCGAGCCAGCACTGCCATTCAATGTGATCATGGCTGATCATCCCCAATCAGTACCCCGTTCCTGCCTTCTCCCCATATCCCCTGACTCCGCTATTTTTAAGAGCTCTATCTAGCTCTCTCTTGAAAGCATCCAGAGAACCTGCCTCCACCGACCTCCAAGGCAGAGAATTGCACAGACTCAGAACTCTCTGTGAGAAAAAGTGTTTCCTCATCTCAGTTCTAAATGGCTTACCCCTTATTCATAAACTGTGGCCCCTGGTTCTAGACTCCCCCAACATCGTGAACATGTTTCCTGCCTCTAGCGTGTCCAAGCCCTTAACAATATTAAATGTTTCAATAAGATCCCCTCTCATCCTTCTAAATTCCAGAGTGTACAAGCCCAGCCGCTCCATTCTCTCAGCATATGACAGTCCCGCCATCCCGGGAATTAACCTGATGAACCTATGCTGCACTCCCTCAATAGCAAGAATGTCCTTCCTCTAACTAACTAACTAACTAACCAACAAACTGACTGACAACTAAATCTTCAGTTCCTTCTGTTTTTAGATACAGTGCGGAAACAGGCCCTTCGGCCCACCAAGTCCGCGCCGACCAGCGATCACCCCGTAGAACTATCCTACACACACACTAGGGACCATTTACAATTTACAGAAGCCAATTAACCCACAAACCTGTTTGTCTTTGGAGTGTGGGAAGCACCGTGGAAAACCCAGGCGGTCACGGGTGGAACGTGCAAACTCCGTACAGACAGCACCTGTAGTCAGGATGGAACCCTGATGGTTCTCTGGTGCTGTGAGGCTCCCATCTGTTGTCAGGCAACTGAACCATCTAATCACCAACTAGAGAGCGGTCCTGAACGACCTTATTGGAAACCCTTGGACTATCTTTAATCGGACTTTACCTTGCACTAAATATTATTCCCATTGTCCTGTAACTGTACACTGTGGGCGGAATGATTCTAATCATATTTACTTTTTCACTGACTGGATAGCACGCAACAAAAATGTACATGAGACATGAAACTAAACTACGCTGATAAACCACAAAGAGCCCTGGGCCCAGCACCCACCCCCGAGTGAAACGTAGATTTATTCATGTTTTATGTGTCATTCCTATCTGTCATTGTATGTCATGTTGTCACTTGTGGGCGGAGCACCAAGGCAATTTCCTTGTATGTGAACACTTGACCAATAAACTTATTCATTCATTCATTTATTACCTGTTCTTTAAGGATTTCCGCTTCTCTTTCTTTTCTTTCTCTGCAAAAGATAGGTTAAGAATTTAGCGCAGTTGCATTAAGGTGTGTCTAGATCGAGGCGTGTCAGACGGAACTGCGGATGCTGGTTTACACCGGAGGTAGACACAAAATGCTGGAGTAACTCAACGGTAGACAAAAATACTGGAGAAACTCAGCGGGTGCGGCAGCATCTATGGAGCGAAGGAAATAGGCGACGTTTCGGGCCGAAACCCTTCTTAACTCAACGGGCCATGAAGCATCTCTTTCTGTCGTCGCTCTCTCTCTCTCTCTCGACGTTTTGGGTCGAGACCCTTCTTTCAACTGAGAGTCAGGGGAGGGGGAGACGAGAGGTCCTGGGCCTCCTCCATTATCAGAGTGAGGCCCAGCATAAATTGGAGGAACAGCACCTCATTTTTCGCTTGGGCAGCTTACACCCCAGCGGTATGAACATTGACTTCTCTAACTTCAAGTAACCCTTGCTTTCCCTCTCTCTCCATCCCCATCCCCATCCTAGCTCTCCGACTAGCTTGACTGTCCTCCAAATTAAATGTTATTTTGTAGGCCTCGTTGTCACTTTCCCCGAGCCAACAATGATATGTTCAACATTTTCCTTGACCTGCGAACGGGACGACCCCTTTGTTGTCTCGTTTTCACACCTTATCCTTCCATATCTCTCGCTTCCCTCTGCCCTGACTCTCGGTCTGAAGAAGGGTCCCGACCCGACACGTCACCTATTCCTTCTCTCCCGAGATGCTGCCTGTCCCGCCGAGTTACTCCAGCATTTTGTGTCTATCTTCTGTTAGCTGATGTTCACTGCTTGCTCCAGATCTAATGTTGGCAAGTACTGTTAATTGTTAATTGGTGAGAAGAGGAGGAATTTCTTTAGTCAGTGGGTGGTGAATCAGTGGAATTCTTGGCCACAGACGGCCGTGGAGGCCAAGTCAATGGACATTTTTAAGGCAGAAATAGATAGATTCTTGATTAGTGCGGGTGTCGGAGTTTATGGGGAGAAGGCAGGAGAATGGGGTTGAGAGCGAATGGCAGAGTGGACTTGATGGGCCGAATTACCTGATTCTATCCCTATTCCTCATGACATATCTATCATGATTGAATGGAGGAGTAGACTTGATGGGCCGAATGGCCCGATTCTACTATTCCTCATGACCTTCTATCAGCCATGATTGAATGGCGGAGTAGACTCGATGGATCGACAGCCGTCTTGGCTATGTCTTGCCACTGGATGCAGGTCAGCCGGGCGAGAGAGTGAGGCTGGCGGTTTGCGCAATTCTCCCTCGCTTTCATCCAAGTCAAGCGCAAGTCACGGCTTCAGGACCCGTATCGCCCAAGCGGGCGAGGCAAGATCACTACGGGAGTGCGTGCAGCTGGGAGGAAGCACGCCGTAGAGGCTCGGAGGAAACGCGCCGCGCGCAAAGGCTCGGGCCACTACAACTTCTACTGCCGCGCCCAACCCAACTGTGTCCCATAGTCGGGCGATCCTTCGGGCCCGGGTCAGCTCACCAGTCACCTCCGGGCCCACAAACTAAAAAGTTATAGTCTTCTACGACTATGAAGGACGAACAACAACAACGACAGACTTGATGGGCCGAATGGACATTCTTGCTATTGAGGGAGTGCAGCGTAGGTTTACAAGGTTAATTACCGGGATGGCGGGACTGTCATATGCTGAGAGAATGGAGCAGCTGGGCTTGTGCATTCTGAAGTTTAGAAGGATGAGAGGGCATCTCATTAAAACATATAAGATTGTTAAGGGTTTGGACACGCTAGAGGCAGGAAACATGTTCCCGATGTTGGGGGAGTCCAGAACCAGGGGCCACAGTTTAAGAATAAGGAGTAAGCCATTTAGAACGGAGACGAGGAAACACCTTTTCACACAGAGAGTTGTGAGTCTGTGGGAAATCTCTGCCTCAGAGGGCGGTGGAGGCAGGTTCTCTGGATGCTTTCAAGAGAGAGCTAGATCGGGCTCTTAAAGATAGCGGAGTCAGGGGATATGGGGAGAAGGCAGGAACGGGGTACTGATTGTGGATGATCAGCCATGATCACATTGAACGGCGGTGCTGGCTCGAAGGGCCGAATGGCCTACTCCTGCACCTATTGTCTATTGAATGTTTGAATTTGAATAATTGTGAACTTGGTGAAACCTGTTCTGAAGGAGGTGCGTTTAGACGAGGAGTCGGGTTTGCTGTGCGGGCGGTAGCCATGAGGCCCTGCCGCTCACCTGTCTTCCTGCTTTTGCCTCCACTGCTCCTCCTCTCTCCTCCTCTTGGTGTCGAGGAGTTGCCTGTGCAGCCTGCGGGCCAACACACCGCGACACTGAGCCTGCAGCCTGATGGTGGCCTCTCGTAACAGCACGTACCTCCTCCTCCACAACAAGGCCCGGTAGTTCTTCTGGATCACCACCGCCATGGACCGCGTCCTCTGGTACTGCTTCCTATTTGGGGGGTGGGGGGGGGGGAATCAAGTACAAGTTCACATTTATTTGTCGCACGCACCAATTGTATGACTGACCTGGCCCGTGAAATGCCTCGCATGTTGCAAAACATACTTAGCGAATAAAGGGTATTTCTGATTCTGATCTATCACGTGTACACTTGGATCCCTCCCTTTCGAGGACGCCACGGGGAGCACTAAGCTCAAATTTCCCACTCCCTCGTCCCCGGCCTACTGACAGCCCCGATCCCAACAGTGAAGTCCAGTCACAGAAGTCAACTTAAGGATAAGGGGGAAATCCTTTAAAACCGAGATGAGAAGAACTTTTCTCACACAGAGTGGTGAATCTCTGGAACTCTCTGCCACAGAGGGTAGTTGAGGCCAGTTCATTGGCTATATTTAAGAGGGAGTTAGATGTGGCCCTTGTGGCTAATGGGATCAGGGGGTATGGAGAGAAGGCAGATACGGGATACTGAGTTGGATGATCAGCCATGATCATATTGAATGGCGGTGCTGGCTCGAAGGGCCGAATGGCCTACTCCTGCACCTAATTTCTATGTTTCTATGTTTCTAGAAGGTGTAATTCTAGGTGCCGGAGGTAGAAAAACGATGCTGGAGGAACTCACTCCAGCATTTTTTTTCTACCTTCGGTTTTTCCAATTCTTTCGTTCTTTCTTAAACATTCCAGGTACCTGAGATGATGGAAGTCAGCATGCCCGATGATGGAGGGAAAAAAAAGGCCCGCAGGCCGGAGGATTTCGGGGTATGGGCCGGATTTGGCCCGGGGGCCGTAGGTTGCCAACCCCTGATTTAGACATACATTTAGACATACTAAAAAATGAAGAAAAGTCGAAGGAACAAACACGCGGCTGGCGAGGCTCGCTGGGCCGCACGCTCCTCTTGTGTTGCTTGTTATTTGGGGGAGAAAATCAACTCCTTAAGGAGAGATAGACAGCACCGCCATTCAATGTGATCATGGCTGATCGTCCACAATCCGTTAGCCCTAAGCGCTCTATATTCATACTCCAGGGGGTTTACCTTGCCAGATAGCCCAGTACATGGGCTTGAATGACCATAGCACATTTGTAGACCGCAGCCCCGCGATGTTTCTCCAGCTTCTGTTCCAGAGACTCGCGAATGAAAACCTGCGTAGAACATGTACAAGATACGTGGTTTAGTTTAGTTTATTGTGTCGTGTACCGAGGCACAGTGCAAAGCTTTTTGTTGCAATAGACAATAGACAATAGATGCAGGAGTAGGCCATTTGCCTCTAGCGTGTCCAAACCCTTAATAATTCTTATATGTTTCAATAAGACATCCTCTCATCCTTCTAAACTCCAGAGTGTACAAGCCCAGTCCATTTTCTCAGCACATGACAGTACCGCCATCCCGGGAATTAACCTTGTGAACTTCAATAGCAAGAATGCCCTTCCTCAAATTAAGGGACCAAAACTGCACACAATACTCCAGGTGTGGTCTCACTAGGGCTCTGTACAACTGTAGAACAACCTCTTTGCTCCTATATTCAACTCCTTGTGTTATGAAGGCCACCATGCCATTCGCTTTCTTCACTGCCTGCTGTACCTGCATGCTTACTTTCATTGGTTGATGAACAGGGACCCCCAGATCCCGTTGTACTTCCCCTTTTCCCAATAACACCATTTAGATAACTGCTTCCTGTTTTTGCTACCAAAGTGGATAACCTCACATTAATCCACATTAAACTGCATCTGCTAGGCATCTGCCCACTCCCCCAACCTGTCCAAGTCACCCTGCGTGTTAAACATTCAGCAAAAACGATACATGATTATAATCGATCCATTTACAGTGTATAGATACATGATCAGAAGAAGGGGTAGGTTTACACCTAAGAAAGACACAAAATGCTGGAGTAACGCAGCGGGACAGACAGCATCTCTGGAGAGAAGGAATTGGTGACGTTTTGGGCCGAGGCCCTTCATCAGACTGAAGAAGGGTCTCGACCCGAAACGTTACCCATTCCTTCTCTCCAGAGGTGCTGCCTGTCCCGCTGAGTTACTCCAGCATTTTGTGTCTATCTTCTAGACCATATACAAGGCATGTTATCACAATCTCCACAATCTTCTCAGATTCCAGATATTCACTATCTTCTAAATTGACAGTGTTTTATTAACATTTTCAATTTTAAATTTGAATTTTCCATCGTTAGTTTAGTTTAGAGATGCAACGCGGAAATCACCCCACCGAGACCGTGCCGACCAGCGTTTCCTCCCACACTCCAAAGGCGTGCAGGTTTGTGGGCTAATTGGCTTGGTGTAAATGTAAATTGTCCCTAGTGTGCGTGTAGGACAGTGTCCATGTGTGCGGGGATCGCTGGTCGGCGCCGACTCAGTGGGCTGAAGGGGCTGTTACCCGCGCTGTATCTCGAAACTTAAAAATTATACTAATGCGACTGGCCGAGTCTCCCACCTTGGTCTTGCCCAGCTGCCACTCCTTCCTGGTGCAGTCGTAGGAGCAGAGAAGAGCTTCACACTTCCCCTTGAAATCGTCAGTTACTGGGAGATTCCTCATCAGCACTTTGTACCTGAGGTGAAAAATGAAACATCAGTTCAGTTTCAGTTTAGTTTATTGTCATGTGTCAGGTGCAGTGAAAAGCTTTTGTTGCGTCCGAACCAGTCAGTGGCAATAAACAATAGGTGCAGGAGCAGGCAGTACGGCCCTTCGAGCCAGCACCGCCATTCAATGTGATCATGACTGATCATCCCCAAACAGTACCCAGTTCCTGCCTTCTCCCCATATCCCCTGACTGCTATTTTAAGAGCCCTATCTAGCTCTCTCTTGAAAGAATCCAGAGAACCGGCCTCCACCGCCCTGTGAGGCAGAGAATTCCACAGACTCACCACTCTCTGCGAGAAAAAGTGTTTCCTCGTCTCCGTTTAATTGTCTTACTCCTTATTCTTAAACTGTGGCCCCTGGTTCTGGACTCCCCCAACATCGGGAACATGTTTCCTGCCTCTAGCGTGTCCAAACCATTAACAATCTTATATGTTTCAATGAGATACCCTCTCATCCTTCGAAACTCCATAGTGTACAAGCCCAGCTGCTCCATTCTCTCAACATATGACAGTCCCGCCATCCTGGGAACTAACCTTGTAAACCTACGCTGCACTCCCTCAATAGCAAGAATCAGGCTATTAGCAGAATAGCAGAAGGTTCAGTTGCCTTCAACAAATAGACTCCACTTTTCCCTACATCTGTCTCAACAAAATGCTTGCAGTACAAGAGGATGTTGCCGGTACTCTAGGGCCTAAGGCATAGAGAGTCTTAGAGTGATACAGCGAGGAAAAAGAGCTCTTAGGGATAGCAGAGCGAAGGGATATGGGGAGAAGGCAGGAACGGGGCACTGATTGGGGATGGTAAGCCATGATCACATTGAATGGCGGTGCTGGCTCGAAGGGCCGAGTGGCCTACTCCTGCACCTATTGTCTATTGTCTAATGAAACAGCCCCTTCGGCCCAACTTTCTCACACTGACCAACATGCCCCACCTGCCTGCGTTTGCCCCATATCCCTCCAAACCTGTCCTATCCATGTACCTGTCCAAATGTTTTTCAGAAACTCCAAAGACATGCAGGTTTGTAGGTCAATTGGCCCCGCTGTAAATTGTCCCCAGTGTGTAGGATAGAACGAGTATACAGGGTGATCGTTGGTGGGCCAAAGGGCCTGTTTCCACGCTGTATTTCTAAAATAAAAACTTTTCTTTTTCACATACTTGTCCAAATGTCTTTCGAATGCAGTTATGTTACCTGCCTCAACTACCTCCTCCATATACTCATTCCTTACGCCCACCACCATCTGTGTGAAAAAGCCATAGGACATGCATGGGCAAGGTGGGCCAAAGTGGGGACCAGTGAACATGTCAAAAGGTCATAAGTGTTAGGAGTAGAATTAGGCCATTCAGCCCATCAAGTCTATTCTACCATTCAATCATGGCTATCTCTCCTCCGAACCCCATTCTCCCATAACTCCTGACATCCGTGCTAATCAAGAATCTATCCATCTCTGCCTTAAAAATATCCATTGACATGGCCTCCACGGCCTTCTGTGGCAAAGAATTCCACAGGTTCACCACCTTCCTCCTCCTTCATAAAGGAACGTCCTTTAATCTGAGGTTGTGACCTCTAGGCCTTTCAATATTCGGTAAATTTCAGAGGTTCCCCCCTCATTCCTCTAAACTCCAGCGAGTACAGGCCCAGTGCCGTCAAACGCCACTCATTCCTGGGACCATCCTCGTAAAACAATGTCTGAGGAAATTGTTGGCCCACAAAATAATACCTGGCGTAGAAGTCTTGGAAGTGTCTCCTGACCGGAAAACCGGCCCTGCGTATTTTCACCGTCTCCAGCATCCCGGAATATCTCAGCTGGTTCAGAACCACCGCCTGCTCAAACTGATCCGGCATCTGGAAGTAGAGAGTGTGAAGGGTCAGCTCGTCGACAGCTGGCAGCACGGTACGAATAAGTAGCATTATCGTCTTTATGTTACCTGGTGAACTGCCGATCACCGAAGGGCTTATAATTCACCGCGCCCACCTCATTTAAATGAAAAGTTATCAAAAGTTTGAAACAAGGAACTGCAGATGCTGGTTTACAAAAAAAAGCACAGAGTGCATAGTTTAGCTAAGTTTACTTCAGCTCAGTTCAGTTTAGAGATTCAGGGGTGAAACAGGCCCTTCGGCCCACCAAGTACGCTCCGACCAGCAATCACCCCGTACGCTAGCACTATCCCACACACTAGGGACAATTTACAATTTTACAAGAGGGCCAATTAACCTACAAACATCCACATCTTTGGAGTGTGGGAGGAAACCGGAGCACACAGGGAGAACGTGCAAACTCCCTAAAGACGGCACCCGTACTCAGGATCGAACCGGGGTCTCTGGCGCTGTGAGGCAGCAACTCTACCCCTGC
This sequence comes from Leucoraja erinaceus, assembly GCF_028641065.1. Taxonomy (NCBI): domain Eukaryota; kingdom Metazoa; phylum Chordata; class Chondrichthyes; order Rajiformes; family Rajidae; genus Leucoraja; species Leucoraja erinaceus. Next base: position 26,353,861 of record NC_073378.1, on the reverse strand, counting down.
GCCACCGTGTTGGCAGCATCTGTGGAGAACATGGATAGGTGACGTTTCACAGAGTGCTGGAGAAACTCAGCGGGTCAGGCAGCAACTGTGGAGAACATGGATAGGTGACGTTTCACAGAGTGCTGGAGAAACTCAGCGGGTCAGGCAGCAACTGTGGAGAACATGGATAGGTGACGTTTCACAAAGTGCTGGAGAAACTCAGCGGGTTTAGCCTCGGGAAAGCAACTCTACCCCTGCGCCACCGTGTTGGCAGCATCTGTGGAGAACATGGATAGGTGACGTTTCACAGAGTGCTGGAGAAACTCAGCGGGTCAGGCAGCAACTGTGGAGAACATGGATAGGTGACGTTTCGCAGAGTGCTGGAGAAACTCAGCGGGTCAGGCAGCAACTGTGGAGAACATGGATAGGTGACGTTTCACAAAGTGCTGGAGAAACTCAGCGGGTTTAGCCTCAGGAAAGCAACCAACATAATCAAAGACTTGTCCCTGTCCCACCCCGGTCATTCCTTCTTCTCCCCGCTCCCGTCCAGCAGAAGGTACAGAAGCTTGAAAGCGCGCACCACGAACTTAGGAACAGCTTCTTCCCCTCTGTTATCGGGCTTCTGAACGGTCCTTCCATAAGCTAGGGTACTGTCCGATTCACCTCTACCCCATTGCGGACATTGGACTTTGAGATTTAGTAAGTGTAGTTTATTGTCACGTGTATATTATAGTGGTATTTGCTGCATGCTAACCAGTCAGCAGAAAGACTATATATAATTACAATCGAGCCATCCACAATGTAGCTACAAGATAAAGGGAATAATGTTTAGTGCAAGATAAAGTCCTGTAAAGTCAAATGAAAGCTAGTCTGAGGGTCTCCAATGAGGTCGATGGTAGATCAGGACTGCTCTCTAGTTGTGGTCGCTATCTAGTTGTCTCTGGAACTGATGCTCTACAATGCTGACAACTATATTTGATAGAGCGGCAGAGGTTCACCTGCACCTCCTCCAACCTCATCTATTGCATCCGCTGCTCTAGATGTCGGCTGATCTACATCGGTGAGACCAAGCGCAGGCTTGGCGATCGTTTCGCCCAACACCTCCGCTCGGTTCGCATTAACCAACCTGATCTACCGGTGGCTCAGCACTTCAACTCCCCCTCCCATTCCCAATCCGACCTTTCTGTCCTGGGCCTCCTCCATGGCCACAGTGAGCACCACCGGAAATTGGAGGAGCAGCACCTCATATTCCACTTGGGTAGTCTGCACCCCAGCGGCATAAACATTGACTTCTCCAATTACCGGTAGCCCTTGCCATCTCCTCCCCTACTCAGCTCTCCCTCAGCCCTCGGGCTCCTCCTCCTTCTTTCTTCTTCCCCCCCCACCCCACATCAGTCTGAAGAAGGGGTTCGGCCCGAAACGTTGCCTATTTCCTTCGCTCCATGGATGCTGCCTCACCTACTGAGTTTCTCCAGCATTTTTGTCTACCTACTATATTCTGCACTCTGTATCTTCCCCTTTGCTCTACCTAGTGTACTTGAGTTTGAACGAATTATATCTGTGTAGTGTATTATCTGATCAGTGGGCCGGGCAGCATCTCTGGAGAAGTGGAATAGGTGACATTTCGGATTGAGACCCCTGTTCAGATCAGTTTCGGTTGCCACAGGGCATGCTTCCATGCTTTATGCCTCCAGGACTCTATAAACCTTCTCGGCACCCTTTCCAAAGCCTCCTATCTATGCTAAAAAAATGCGGCACGGTGGCGCAGTGGTAGAGTTGCTGCCTCATGGCGCCAGAGACCCGGCTTTGATCCTGACTACGGGTGCTGTCTGTATGGAGTTTGTACGTTCTCCCCGTGACCTGCGTGGGTTTTCTCTTCGGGTTTCTTCCCACACTCCAAAGACGTACAGGTCTGTAGGTTAATTGGCTTGGTGTAAATATAAAATCATCCCTAGTGTGTGTAGGATAGTAGACAATAGACAATAGGTGCAGGAGGAGGCCATTCGGCCCTTCGAGCCAGCACCGCCATTCGATGTGATCATGGCTGATCATCCCCAATCAGTACCCCGTTCCTGCCTTCTCCACATATCCCCTGGCTGCGCTATCTTTAAGAGCCCTATCTAGCTCTCTCTTGAAAGTATCCAGATAGTGTTATGGGACTGTCCCACTGTACGAGATAATTCAAGAGTTCTCCCGAGCTTCCCCTGATTTTAACTTGGAGATTTACGGTAATTGCCGCTCGTAGGTACTCGGGGCTCTTGTGGACATGTTGAAAAATCTTCACGCGTCTTCACGAGCTTACCGCGTTTCCCGAGTACCTGCCGTTAGCGTTACGAGCCGCCAAGAGACGTCCCCGAGCTCTGATGTACCCGCTACGTACAATCTACGTGCTTACCACGAGTTTGATTTTTTTTTTTAAACTCAGGAGAGCTCTTGAATTAGCTCGTACAGTGGGACAGGCCCTTTAATGTGCGGGGATCGCTGGTCGGTGCAGACTTGGCTGGACAAAGCGCGCTGTAGCTCTAAACTAAACTAAACTAAAAAAATAAAACAAGAGCAATTTTCTACCTTCACGGCCCTGACATTACCAATAGGAATAAAAGACTTTCAGAGCACACATTTTAAAGCAGCCCATTCTCTAAACTGATTGTTAAGCCTACAGAGTGGCGGCAAGAATCAATGTATGCCGGGTCTGTTTCTAAATCAAACACAATAAATCGTGAAGTTAAATGTATTTTGGTGGCATAGGGTCCTTTTGTGGCCACAAAGAGCTTTTGTTAGACGGGCAGCTGAGGGCAGATGGTTGCAACTTGTTACTGGAAGGATGGAACTGAAAGAGAGCTATGTTCAACGCAGAGACAAGGCTCAAACATTGTGCCGTGACAGACTCCCATCCCTAGGAGACGGGAGGTCAAACAGCGCCGGAGGCTGCGATATTCCCACTCCCGGGATAAATAAAAGACGCTTTCACACCACCCTCCGAAATGTAACACTCTCCCGCAATATGTACAGACTGAATGTGGAGGAAGAACAGCAGATGCTGGTTTAAACCGGATAGACACAAAATGCTGGAGTAACTCAGCGGGACAGGCAGCATCTGTGGAGAGAAGAAGGAATGGGTGACGTTTCAGATTGGAATCGTTCTTCCTAACATCTCTCCTATCCATGTTCTCCATAGATGCTGCCTGACCCGCTGAGTTACTCCAGCACTCTGTGAAACGTCACCTATCCATGTTCTCCACAGATGCTGCCTGACCCGCTGAGTTACTCCAGCACTCTGTGAAACGTCACCTATCCATGTTCTCCACAGATGCTGCCTGACCCGCTGAGTTACTCCAGCACTCTGTGAAACGTCACCTATCCATGTTCTCCACAGATGCTGCCTGACCCGCTGAGTTACTCCAGCACTCTGTGAAACGTCACCTATCCATGTTCTCCACAGATGCTGCCTGACCCGCTGAGTTACTCCAGCACTCTGTGAAACGTCACCTATCCATGTTCTCCACAGATGCTGCCTGACCCGCTGAGTTACTCCAGCACTCTTTGTCCTCTTTCAGGCACATCTGTGAATTGGGTTATAAGGTAGATGCGTGACTAATTTCTGAATCAAAGATTGACTACTTACAGTAAATGTTTTTTTGATTTCGGTATCGTTTACACAACACCAAACTTGCTTTTCTCTAAATGAATAGACAGATTGCAACCGTGTTGTTAATCACTGCTTTTCATTTCATCTGCATGAACCACAATATTCATTTTGTGCCTAAGAATTTAATGACTCACACTGAAAGAAGGGCCTCAGAATGCATTGAATACTAGAAACATACAAAATAGGTCCAGGAGGAGGCCATCCGGCCCTTTGAGCCAGCACCGTCATTCATTGTGATCATGGCTGATCGGCCCCAATCAATAACCCGTGCCTGCCTTTTCCCCTTATCCCTCGATTCCACTAGCCGCTAGAGCTCTATCCATCCAGTGACTTGGCAGGGAATTCCACAAATTCACAACTCTCTGGGTGAAAATGTTTCCCACCTCAGTCTTAAATGGCTTCCCCATTATTCTAAGACTGTGGTCCCTGGTTCTGGACTCGCCCAACATATAATAACCATATAACCATATAACAATTACAGCACGGAAACAGGCCATCTCGGCCCTACAAGTCCGTGCCGATCAATTATTTTCCCCTAGTCCCATCTACATTGGGAACATTTTTCCTGCATCTAGCTTGTCCAGTTTTATATGTTTCTAGACAATATATCAACATTGCAGTAAAGAGGTATACAAAATCATGAGAGGAATAGAGTCTCTTGCCCAGAGTTGGGGGAATTGAGGTCCAGAGGACATCGTTTTAAGGTGAAGGGGAAAAGATTTAATAGGTATCTGAGGCGTTATTCTAAGCATGGCCCCTGGTTCTGGACTCGCCCAACATTGGGAACATTTTTCCTGCATCTAGCTTGTCCAGTCCTTTTATAATTTTATATATTTCTATAAGAGCCCCCTCATCCATCTAAACTCCAGTGAAAACAAGCCTAGTCTTTTCAATCTTTCCTCATATGACAGTCCCGCCATCCCAGGGATCAATCTCGTGAACCTACGCTGCACTGCCTCAATCACAAGGATGTCCTTCCTCAAATTAGGAGACCAAAACTGTACACAATACTCCAGGTGTGGTCTCACCAGAGCCCTGTACAACTGCAGAAGAACCTCTCTGCTCCTATCCCGCGGACTGAATCCTCTCTCGCGGACTCAGCGGGCTGACGGGCCTGTTTCCACGCTGTATCTCAAAGTCTAAAGTAACCCGTGTCTATCCAAGAAGCCTCTTAAACACCACTGTCGTATCTGCCTCCACCACCACCCCTGGCAGCGCGTTCCAGGCACCCACCACCCTCTGTGTAAAAAAAACCTGCCCCACACATCTCCTTTAAACTTTGCCCCCTAGTCCAGGCCAGTGTGGTTACAATGCAGCGATTTGACAAAAGATTTGACAAATTAAACATATAAGATTGGTAAGGGCGTGGACACACTAGAGGCAGGAAACATGTTCCCGATGTTGGGGGAGTCCAGAACCAGGGGCCACAGTTTAAGAATAAGGGGTAAGCCATTTAGAACGGAGACGAGGAAACTTTTTCTCACACGGAGTCTGTGGAATTCTCTGCCTCAGAGGGCGGTGGAGGCAGGTTCTCTGGATGCTTTCAAGAGAGAGCTAGATAGGGCTCTTAAAAATAGAGGCGTTTGGGGATATGGGGAGAAGACAGGAACGGGATACTGATTGGGGATGATCAGCCATGATCACATAGAATGGCGGTGCTGGCTTGAAGGGCCGAATGGCCTACTCCTGCACCTATTGTCTATTGTCTAAATAATTAAGTGATTAATTATAACAGCCGGGAAGAAACTGTCCCTGATCTGGAGGTGTGCTCTTTCATTCGGTTAAGCGGTTAAGAAATTTGAAAAGAAAAAAAAGCAAAACTGAGCCTTAAGATTGTAGACTTTAGAGATACCCCAGCCTCTCCCTCTTCTCCCCTCTCCCATCGGGCAAGAGGTACAGAAGTGTGAAAACGCACACCTCCAGATTCAGGGGCAGTTTCTTCCCAGCTGTTATCAGGCAACTGAACCGTCCTACCACAAACCAGAGAGCACTGCTGAACTACTATCTACCTTGTTGATGACCCTTGGACTATCCTTGATTGGAGTTTGCTGGCTTTACCTTGCACTATTAAACGTTATTCCCTTTATCATGTATCTGTACACTGTGGACGGCTCGATTGTAATCATGTCTAGTCTTTCCGTTGACTTGTTAGCACGCAACACTGTACCTCGGTGCGCATGGCAAAAGACTAAACTGAACTGAAACACTTTGTGTCCACAATTGCCATCATGTTGCCCCGCGACACCCCCCCCCGCCTCCCCCCCCCTCCCCCCACCCCGAACAAAGCCAAAAGGGGCTTTGTGAATCATTAACGTTAACTTTGCATGCGGTGACACTAACATACCTTACTTCTCTGAATGTCTATTTGTGTGAAGAAGCTCTCTGGGCCTCTAGGCCATTGGCAGCTGCTTTCTCACTTGCCGCGGAGCTCCACCCAGCCTCTGTTACTTCACGACTGAAGGAACACCGACCAGACTCACATTGGAAACTGCAGCCGGCTCCCCTAGCTCGGTGGAACTAGAGGCTGCCTCCTGATATTTCCCACCTTCTGCAGACACTCCAACGGCGAAGGCAGGAGAATCTCCGGGGACGATTGTCCGGACAAAACCCGCGCGCAACCAAACGGCGAGGAACTGCTTGGGAGCAAACTCCTCACGTCCACAGGATCAGCGGAAGCCTCTGCCCAAATTCATTTCACTTTCTAATGAACTATTTGCGTGGACTCGCACAGCCAACCCAGGCCCGTTCCCAAGGCAACCAGAGAAAAGGCCCAGTTAATTGAAGCCGTCATTAGCATTTCTGCTGTCAAGTTTCGTGAGACCGATTGAAAGAATTTGTCTCCCATTTTCTCAGTCCGTGGCCTGACCATTTTAGCCTCAAAGCCTTGGAAAAAATGGGAGACTCTTTGCCTTCGGGTCTTTCGGCTTTGGAGGTACAGCGCGAAAAAACCAGGCCCTTCGGCCCACCGAGATCGCACCGACCAGCGATCACCCCGTACACTAGCACTCTCCTACACACACTGGGGACAATGAACAAATTTTACCGAAACTAATTAACTTACAAACCTGAACGTCGTTGGAGTGTGGGAGGAAAGGTGAAGATCTCGGAGAAAACCCCACGGGGAGAACGTGCAAACTCCGTACAGACAGCACCCGAGGTCAGGATCGAACCCGGGTCTCTGGCGCCGTGAGGCAGCAACTCTTCCGCTGCGCCACCGTGCCGATCAGAATTTTCCTTTTTGTTCAATACCTGGCCTCTTTAGCCGAATGTCTTGGCAATGGGCTATTCTTTGCTATAAGGTTAGACACAGAGTGCTGGAGTAACTCAGCGGGTCAGGCAGCATCTCTGGAGAACATGGATAGGTGACGTTTCGGGTCAGGATCCTTACGCAGACTGAAAGTAGGGGGTGGGGGTGAGGAGCTGGAGGCAGGAAAAGACCAGGACTGATCAGGCCCAGCCACAAATGACCTGAGGGCAGGGCTGGGCTGGGCAGTGCCTGGTAAGCCCATTGTGGCCGAGGAAGGTGTGATCTCAAGAGAAACAATGTGGAGAACTGTGGACGGGGGGGGGGGGGGGGGGGGGGGGGGGGGGGGGGGGGGGGGGGGGGGGGGGGGGGGGGGAGGGAGGGGGGACGGCACGGTTGTGCAACGGTCGACCTGCTGCCTTGCAGCGCCAGAGACCCAGGTTCGATCCTGACCACGGGTACTGTCCGTACATAGTTTATACGTTCTCCCCGTGACCTGCGTGGGATTCCTCCCGTGGATAGGTTTGTAGGTGAAGAGATTTGTAGATTAGCAGGTTGGTAGATTCATTGACTTGGTATTAATGTAATATTTGTCCTTAGTGTAGGATACTGTTAAGTGAGCGGGGGAGGTCGGTGTGGACTCGGTGGGCCGAAGGGCCTGTTTTAGTGCCCTGTAAACTAAAAACCAATAGAACAACTCAGGAAGGGGAAGGGGGCATGGAGGGAGTGGGGAGAGGAGGGGAGCATGAGATAAAGTTACTTAAAATTGGAGAATTAAATACTCATACCGCAGGGGTGTAAGCTGCCCAAGTGAAATATGAGGTGCTGTTCCTCCAATTTGCGCTGGGCCTCACTCTGACAATGGAGGAGGCCCAGGACAGAAAGGTCAGTGTGGGAATGGGAGGGGGAGTTAAAGTGTTTGGCAAACGGGGAGATCGCATAATCCAGCATTTGTAGTTCTTTGTTTCCACATTTTCTTCACTTTAAGGGACTTTTTTTAGTTGTAATTGAAGCAAAGCCCAGACATGACATGCAAAATAAAAGCCTTTCACTGTACCTCGGTACACGTGACGACAACAGGCCGAAGCCTAAACCTAGAAGCAGCTCAAGGATGGGTGGAGTAGGGGTGGGCCTGGCACAGAGCGATGCCGACGGTTCCATTCCCCCGCTGCTCTGTGCAGCTGCGCCCCATCCGCCTGCCCGGGCGCTGCAGGGCCTCCCGCAGCAGCCTGCACCAACACCGCAAACGCACCGCCCCCTCCATGTGCCGGGGTCAGAGCATGCCATGCCAGTCACAGAACCGGCACTCAACCTCCTCCACCCGAGCTCGCAAATCAGCTCCTAGAACAATGAACTAGGGCTGCACGGGGGCGCAGCGGCAGAGTCGCTGCCTCACAGCACCAGAGACCCGGGTTCGATCCCCACTACGAGTTTTTACGCTCTCCCCGTGACCTGCGTGGGTTTTCCCCGGGTGTCCCGGTTTCCTCCCACACTCCAAAGATAGACAATAGATAATGGACAATAGTGATTCCGCACCGTATCTCTAAACTAAAATAACAAACAAAAAGTGAATATTCACAGCACCATTGATGAGGGGACGACACTGCGTTAAGTCTGAAGACAGACACAAACTGCTGGAGTATTTGTTGGGGGAGTCCAGAACCATGGGCCACAGTTTAAGAATAAGGGGTAAGCCATTTAGAACAGAGATGAGGAAACACTTTTTCATCCAGAGAATTGTGAGTCTGTGGAATTCTCTGCCTCAGAGGGCGTTGGAGGCCGGTTCTCTGGATGCTTTCAAGAGAGAGCTAGACAGGGCTCTTAAAGATCGACAATAGACAATAGGTCCAGGAGTAGGCCATTTGGCCCTTCGAGCCAGCACCGCCATTCAATCTGATCATGGCTGATCATCCCCAGTCAGTACCCCGTTCTTGCCTTCTCCCCATATCCCCTGACTACGCTATATTTAAGAGTCCTATCTAGTTCTCTCTTGAAAGCATCCAGAAAACCTGCCTCCACCGCCCTCTGAGGTAGAGAATTCCAGACTCACAACTCTCTGTGAGAAAATGTGTTTCCTGTCTCCGTTCTAAATGGCTTACCCCTTATTCTTAAACTGTGACCCCTGGTTCTGGACTCCCCCAACATCGGGAACATGTTTCCTGCCTCTAGCGTGTCCAAACCCTTAACAATCTTATATGTTTCAATAGGATTCCCTCTCATCCTTCTAAACTCCAGAGTGCACAAGCCCAGCCACTCCATTCTCTCAGCATATGACAGTTCCGTCATCCCGGGATAGCATAGTCAGGGATTCCTGCACCTATTGTCTATTGTAACTCAGCGGGACATGCAGCATCCCTGGAGAGAAGGACTGGGTTACGTTTCGGGTCGAGACCCTTCTCCAGACTCTTGCTCCAAAACGTCAGTTCCTTCTCTCCAGCGATGCTGCCTGTCCAGCATTTTGTGTCTGTCTTCAGTGTAAACCAGCATCTGCAATACGATACAATAAAACTTTATTTATCCCAGGAGGGGAACACAACATCCATGAAACAAAATACGCGAATGTGCAGTTCCTTCCTACACACTGCGTCCAGTCTTTTGCTCAAAGCTGACACATACAGGTGAGATGCAGCGAGGCTCGCCAACTTCCTCATTCCCAAATAAGGGACAAACGTTCAAAATACGGGACAAATCCCCCACGGCAATTCGTTGACCGACTCGGCCGTGGCTGGGTGAATGGTGAGTTGGCCCCGGTTGCTGGACTACACACAAAGCCCAGCCGGCGGGGCCAGCTGAGGAGTTTTGGCCCGGGGGCCGCGCGCAAAGTCCGGCGCCCCGTCCAACTCACGAACCGATGATCGGCCAAGAGAAGGAGGGGTGGTGGTGGTGTCGGCGGTAAGCGAAGGTCCGAAGGTCGGACAGCTGGCCGGGCTGCCGACCGACAGACGGGGCCACTGGCGAGGCGCTGCTGCTGCGCTCCATGGGCTGCACTACATCAGGGATGGGTGAGGCGGGGCCAGATGCGGCGCTCCAACCCGACTGTCCCCCCGACCCGAGTAGTAGCGGTCAAATACGGGACAAGGGCGGTCCCGAATGGGACAAACCAAGTTAGCCCAAATATACGGGATGTCCCGGCTAATACAGGACAGTTGGCAACACTAGATACAGGCGAGATGTCGTTCAGGTAGAACTTACCTTCTGAACGTTGGGCTTGATGCAACGGACAAAGAACGGGTTTGACGTACTCAAGGTGGACATCAGCGAATGCAGTGAGTTCTGTAAAGATGGAGAGAAATAACGGTCACAAATTTGAAAATGGCGTCCGCGCCCTAACGAGAGCTTTGCGACATCTTCTCTCAGTTCAGTTTAGTCTATTGTCACGTGTACCGAGGTGCGGTGTAAAGCCTTTGTTGCGTGATAACCAGTCAGCGGAAAGACTGTACGTGAATACAATCGAGACATTCACAGTGTACAGATACACGATAAGGGAATAACGTTTAGTGCAAGGTAAAGCCAGCAGAGTCTGGTCGAGGAGAGTCGGAGAGAAACAAAAATGCTGGAGAACTTCAGCGGGTGAGGCAGCATCTATGGAGCGAAGGAATGGGTGACGTTTCGGGTCGAGACACTTCTTCAGAAGTTTCTCCAACACTTTTGTCTACCTTCGATTGTTCCAGCATCTGCAGTTCCTTCTTAAAGGATAGTCCGAGGGTCACCAATGAGGTAGATAGTAGTTCAGTACTGCTCTCTGGTTGTGGTAGGATGGTTCAACTGGGAAGAAACTGTCCCAACTTGCTCCCCTCTCTGCTTTCATTCATTTATTTTATTTCTCGCTATATCACCGTCTATATGTCTTGTTCCCCTTTCCCCTGACTCTCAGTCTGAAGAAGGGTTCACCTTCTTCTGACAAAAGAAATTCCATCTCATCTCCTGTCTGAAGGTACGCACTTTAATTCTGTGGCTGTGGCCTCTGGTCCTAGACTCTCCCACTAGTGGAAACATCCTCTCCACATCCACTCAATCCAGGCCTTTCACCATTTGGTGAAAGTTTCAATGTGTCCTTGGGGAATTCAATGGTTGTGGAGGCCAAAACAATGGGCATTTTTAAAGCAAAGATTGTCAGACTTGATTAGTAATGGCATCGAAGGGTTATGGGGAGAAGGCAGGAGAATAGGGTTGAGAGGGAAAGATAGATTGGCCATGGTTGAACGGCCTAGTAGACCAGATGGGCCGAATGGCCTAATTCTGCTCCTATGACATGAAAATATCAATCAATGATTCTTTATTTCTACATACGTACACTTAGTGAAATTATTTTGCAGTGAAATACACCAACGCAAGGCCAGCAGCATAATCAAGGACCAGTCGCACCCCGGCCACTCTCTCTTCTCCCCTCTCCCATCAAGCAAAAGGTACAGAAGTGTGAAAACGCACACCTCCAGATTCAGGGACAGTTTCTACCCAGCTGTTATCAGGCAACTGAATCTTCCCACCACAACCGGAAAGCGGTGCTGAACTACTATCCAACTCATTGGTGACCCTCGGACTATCTTTGATCGAACTTTGCCGGCTGTACCTTGCACTAAACATTATTCCCTTGTCCTGTATCTAACACTGTAAATGGCTCGATTGTAATCACGTATCGTCTTTCCGCTGACTGGAAAGCTTTTCACTGTACCTCGGGACACGTGACAATAGACAATAGGTGCAGGAGGAGGCCATTCGGCCCTTCGAGCCACCACCGCCATTCAATGTGATCATGGCTGATCATCCCCAATCAGTACCCCGTTCCTGCCTTCTCCCCATATCCCCTGACTCCGCTAGTTTTAAAAGCCCTATCTAGCTCTCTCTTGGAAGTATCCAGAGAACCGGCCTCCACCGCCCACTGAGGCAGAGAATTCCACAGACTCACCACTCTCTGTGAGAAAAAATGTTTCCTCAGCTCCGCTCTAAATGGCTTACCCCTTATTCTTAAACTGTGGCCCCCTGGTTCTGGACTCCCCCAACATCGGGAACATGTTTCCTTCCTCTACCCTGAATAATCTTATATGTTTCAATGAGACTTCCTCTCATCCTTCTAAACTCCAGAGTGTACAAGCCCAGCCGCTCCATTCTCTCAGCATATGACAGTCCCGCCATCCCAGGAATTAACCTCGTGAACCTACGCTGCACTCCCTCAATAGCAAGAATGTCCTTCCTTAAATTTGGAGACCAAAACTGCACACAATAACCTAAACTGAACTGTACCTGTAAACTAAACTAAATAAAATCTCTGGAAGATATGATACGTGCCTTGAACTGAGAGCTCACGGTTGGTTTTCGATGTTTCGTTCCAGCTTTCAGTGTCTCTTCATTGTTCTTGCTTGATGCATGCTCCACTAGATCGTAGACAAAATCCAGCCTGAAATTAGAAACAGAATCTTGAATGTCTGAAGATGGGACGACGTACATAGGGTATTAGAAACATATAACATTCTTAAGGGATTGGATAGGCTCGATGCAGGAAAAATGGCCCCGATGTTGGGGGAGTCCAGAACCAGGGGCCACACAGTTTAAGAATAATACGTTGGCAATTTAGAACTGAGATGAGGAAACATTTTTTCACCCGGAGAGATGTGAATCTGTGGAATTCTCTGCCACAGAAGGCAGTGGAGGCTGATTCACTGGATGTTTTTAGGAGAGAGTTAGATTTGGCTCTGGAGGGCTATGCAGGGAAAAACAGGAATGGGGTACTGATTTTGCATGATCAGCCATCCTATCGAATGGCCAATGGGGCCGAATGGCCAGCTCCTCACCTATTTTCTATGTTTCAATAGGGGAAATGTCGCCTTCCCCGATCTAACAACGATCCATTCGACATTTACTTTGATATTCGTCCCCTTTGCTCTCCCCTTTTCACACCGTAACCTTCCACATCCCCACGACCTCCTCTCCCCCGGCTCTCAGTCGGGAGAAGGGTGTCGACCCGAAACGCCACCCATCCCCTCTGTCCTGCTGAGTTCCTCCAGCATTTTGTGTCCATCTTCAGTGTAAACCAGCACCTACAGTTCCCTCCCGGACACACACAGTTCAATCTGATTATACAGGGAGGATAAGGTGCAGCAGGCAGTGAAGAAAGCGAATGGTATGTTAGCATTCATAGCAAAAGGATTTGAGTATAGGAGCAGGGAGGTTCTACTGCAGTTGTACAGGGTCTTGGTGAGACCACACCTGGAGTATTGCGTACAGTTTTGGTCTCCTAATCTGAGGAAAGACATTCTTGCCATACATTGGGAGTACAGAGAAGGTTCACCAGACTGATTCCTGGGATGTCAGGACTTTCATAAGAAGAAAGACTGGATAGACTCGGCTTGTACTCGCTAGAATTTAGAGGATTGAGGGGAAACTTATAGAAACTTACAAAATTCTTAAGGGTTTGGACAGGCTAGATGCAGGAAGATTGTTCCCGATGTTGGGGTAGTCCAGAACAAGGGGTCACAGTTTAAGGATAAGGGGAAATCTTTTAGGATCGAGATGAGGAAAACCTTTTTCACACAGAGAGTGGTGAATCTCTGGAATTCTCTGCTGCAGAAGGTAGTTGAGGCCAGTTCATTGGCTATATTTAAGAGGGAGTTAGATGTGGCCCTTGTGGCTAATGGGATCAGGGGGTATGGAGAGAAGGCAGGTACAGGATACTGAGTTGGATGATCAGCCATGATCATATTGAATGGCGGTGCAGGCTCGAAGGGCCGAATGGCCTACTCCTGCACCTAATTTCTATATTTCTATGTTTCTATAACTGCCGCAGTCACCGGTACAAACTTAGCCACGGTTTCGTGGCGGCACGGCGGCGCAGCGCTAGAGTTGCTGCCTCACAGCGCCAAGGGGAAAGATTCAATAGGAACCAGAGGGGCAACTTTTCCACACAGTGCGTGGTGGGATTGTCACCTTCCCCAGTCCTGTACAAAGCTAAAGGGCCTGATCCACTTGCCGATTTTTTTCGGCGACTGTCGGCATCATTGACTGACGTATCAGGACACCGGAAAATTCGCGGCGTGACGACGTATTGCGCGCGGTGTTTTTTCAAGTGTCGCGACATTTCATTTGTCGCTGCTGGATTTTGAAATGTTCAAAATTTTTTGGCAACACTGATATGACGCCAGCAGTTGCCGAAAAAAAATCGTCAAGTGGGACAGGCCTTTAAGGGACTATAACACATATAGAGCGATACAGTGTGGAAACAGGCCCTTCGGCCCAACTTGCCCACACCGGCCAACAATGCCCCAGCTACGCTAGTCCCACCAGCCAGCGTTTGGCCCATATCCCTCCAAACCTGTCCTATCCATGTGCCTGTCCAAGTGTTGTTTAAATATTGTTATTGTACCTGCCTCGACTACCTTATCTGGCAGCTCGTTCCATACACCCACCACCCTCTGTGTGAAAATGTTGCTCCTTAGATTCCTTTTAAATCGTTCCCGCCTCACCTTACTCCTATGTCCTCTGGTCCTCGATTCCCCTACTCTGGGCAAGACACTCTGTGCGTCTACCCGATCTATTCCTCTCGTGATTTTATACACCTCGAAAAAGAACACCCCTATCATCCTCCTGCGCTCCGGGGAATAGAGTCCCAGCCTACTCAACCTCTCCCTGTAGCTCAGACCCTCGAGTCCTGGCAACATCCTCGTAAATTTTCTCAGTCCCCTTTCCAGCTTAACATCACACTTTCCTATAACATGGTGACCAAAACTGAGCACATTACTCTAAAGACCTCACCGACGTTTTATACAACCGCGACCTCTATATTTCCATACTCAATGCTCCTATCTTTCTGCATCAGAGGTAGTACCTGCTGTCACGTAGCAAGTTGAGAACATCGTGCCTGAAGGTGTCCCTGTTTTTCTCCAAGATGCCCTTCACGTGGTATAAAACCTTAGGGAGGAAAACAAAAGTTGATCAAGCGAAATAGCGACGGCGGCACGGTGGCGCAACGGTAGAGTTGATGCCTCGCGGCGCCGGGGTCCCGGGTTCCATCCCGACCACGTACGTGCGCTGTCTGTGTGGAGTTTGCACGTTCTCCCCGTGGCCGTGTGGGTTTTCTCCGGGTGCTCTGGTTTCATTCCCACACTCCAGGTTTGTAGGTTAATTGGCTTCGGTAAATATCGTAAATTGTCCCTAGTGTGTGCAGGATAGTGTTAGTGTGTGCGGGGTGATCGCTGGTCGGCGCGGACTCGGTGGACCGAAGGGCCCGTTTCCACGCTGCGTCTAAAACTAAAATGGCCTTGCAACATTCTGTATGTCTGATAGATATTGTGAAATGGAACTCAGAAATTATGGGAAGATTGCATAAAACTACAATTCAAAGGTAATGAATATACAGAGTATTCTTATTTCCATCATGAACATACAATAGTGATATAGGACACCAGGTCCTACTACGGTAAACTCACAAGCTACTACGGTATGACTACGTGTTAATGAGTATAACATTTTTACTTCCCGAGTATATTTTACTTGTGGCCATTTTTCAACATGTTGAAAAATCTTCACGAGTTACCACGTTTCCCGAGTACCTGCCGTTAGCGCTAAGTGACTTCCCCGAGCTCTGACGTACCCGCTACGTTCATTCTACGTGCTTACCACGAGTTTTGATTTTTTTTAAACTCGGGAGAGCTCTTGGGTGAACTCGCACAGTGGGACAGGGCTTTCAGGGTTGCCAACTCTCTCACTCCCAAATAAGGGAAATGAGGTCAAAGTACGGGACAAATTCCCAACGGCGATTCGTTGAGTGACTCGGCCGTGGCTGGGTGAATGATGAGTTGGCCCCGGGTACTGGACTGCGCACAAAGTCCAGCCGGCGGGGCCAGCTGAAGAGTTTTGGCCTGGAGGCCGCGCGATGTCGCGCGCAAAGTCCGGCGCCCCGTCCAACTCATGAACCGATGATCGGCCGTGAGAAGGAGGGGTTGTGATGGTGTCGGCGGTAAGCGAAGGTCCAAAGGTCGGACAGCTGGCCGGGCTGCCAACCGACCGACGGGGCCACGGGCGAGGCGCTGCTGCTGCTGCACTCCATGGGCTGCACTAGGTCGGGACGGGTGAGGCGGGGTTGAACGCGGTGCTCCGACCCGACAGTCCCCTCGACCCGACTAGTAGCGGTCAAATACGGGACAAGGGCGGTCCCGTACGGGACAAACTAATTTAGCCCAATATACGGGATGTCCCGGCTAATACGGCACAGTTGGCAAACCTAGTGTGCGGCAAAAGTGGATCGTTTTTTTTACACAGAGGGTGGTGGGTGCTTGGAACGCGCTGCCGGGGGTGGTGGAGGCAGATACGATAGTGGTGTTTATCAGGCTTTTAGACAGGCACAATGGAAGTGCAGGGAATGGAGGAATAAAGTTCATGTGCACACAGATGCGATCAGTATAGCTTGGCATAAAGTTCGGCACAGACATTGTGGGCCGAAGGGCCTGTTCCTGTGCTGTACTGTTGGACATTCTAAGTTCTACAACCGTTTGGAACAGAATAAGTTACCTCTCCAGCGTAGTGCTTCACCCCAAAGTAGTGGTCTATCACCCTGGGCTTCACGTAGCACGGATTACTCTGGGAAAAAAAAGGAATAATGTAGAATATTAATAGAACTAGTCGAGTATTGGAGCATAGAGGTCCTTCTGCAGTTATACAGGGCCCTAGTGAGACCACACCGTGAGTATTGTGTGCAGTTTTGTCAAGTCAAGTCAATTTTATTTCTATAGCACATTTAAAAACAACTCTCGTTGACCAAAGTGCTTCACATCAGTGCAGGTACCAACTTTGCTACAAACAGTGGTACATAGATCTAACAATACATACATAAATACATACATACAGCGCTCCCTCAGAGGACCTCAAGAAAGGCTTGAGAGTAGAAATAAGTTTTAAGTCTAGACTTAAAAAGGTCAATGGAGGGGGCAGTTCTCATGGGAAGAGGGATGCTGTTCCACAGTCTAGGAGCTGCAACCGCAAAAGTGCGGTCGCCCCTGAGCTTATGCCTAGAATTATGCTAGGTTTTGGTCTCCAAACTTGAGGAAGGACATTCTTGCTATTGAGGTTTACAAGGTTAATCCCTGGGATGGCGGGACTGTCATATGCTGAGAGAATGGAGCGGCTGGGCTTGTACACTCTGGAATTTAGAAGGATGAGAGGTGATCTCATTGAAGTATATGAGATTATTAAGGGTTTGGACACGCTAGAGGTAGGAAACATGTTCCCGATGTTGGGGGAGTCCAGAACCAGGGGTCACAGTTTAAGAATAAGGAGTAAGCCATTTAAAATGGAGATGAGGAAAATCATTTTCACACAGAGAGTTGTGAGTCTGTGGAATTCTCTGCACAAGAGGGCGGTGGAGGCCGGTTATCTGGATGCTTTCAAGAGAGAGTTAGATAGAGCTCTTAAAGATAGTGGAGTCAGGGGATGTGAGGAGAAGGCAGGAACAGGGTAATGATTGGGGATGATCAGCCATGATCACATTGAATGGCGGTGCTGGCTCGAGGGGCCGAATGGCCTACTCCTGCACCTATTGTCTATGTTCTACAATTATAGTGTCAGATTCAGATTCAGATTCAATTTTAATTGTCATTGTCAGTGTACAGTACAGAGACAATGAAATGCATTAAAAAAAGGCGACGTCCCTGGGTGGGCTCGAACCACCAACCTTTCGGTTAACAGCCGAACGCGCTAACCGATTGCGCCACAGAGACACGCTGAGTCATAGAGTGATACAGTGTGGAAACAGGCACTTCGGCCCGACTCGCCCGCACCGGCCAACAATGTCCCATCTTCGCTAGTCCCTCTTGCCTGCGCTTGGCCAATAACCCTCCAAACCTGTCCTATCCATGTACCTGTCCAACTGTTTCTTAAACGATGGGATAGTCCCAGCCTCAACTACCTCCTCCGGCGGCTCGTTCCATACACCCACCACCCTCTGTGTGAAAAATGTTACCCCTCGGATTCCTATTAAACCTTTACCCCTTCACCTTGAACCTGTGTCCTCTGGTCCTCTATTCCCCTACGCTGGGCAAGTGACTCTGTCCGTCTACCCGATCTATTCCTCTCGTGATTTTATACACCTCTATAAGATCTCCCCTCATGCTCCTGCACTCCATGGAATAGATACCCAGCCTACTCAACCTTTCCCTGTAGCTCTCACCCTCCAGTCCTGGCAACATCCTCGTGAATCTTCTCTGAGCCCTCTCAAGCTTGAAAACATCTGCCGGCAATTCATTTTGGGCTTAACCTCAACTGGATCCCACCACTGGCCACATCCTCTCATCTCCACCCCTTTCCGCTTTCCACAGAGACCGCTCCCTCCGCAACTCCCGGGTTAACTCCACCCTTCCCGCCCCCCTCCACCTCGAGTATAGAAGTTGGGTCGTTAGGTTGCAGTTGTACAAGACGTTGGTGAGGACGCACTTGGGAGGATTGTCTTCAGTTTTGGTCGGCATGCTGTAGGAAAGATGCTATTCAGTGGACAGTGTGTAGAGAAGATTTACAGGAATGTTGCCAGGGCTCACAAGTTCACAAGTTATAGGAGTAGAATCAGGCCATTCAGCCCATCGAGTCTACTCCGCCATTCAATCATGGCTGATCTCTGCCTCCTTATCCCATTTTCCTGCCTTTCCCCATAACCCTTGGAACCCGTACTAATCAAGAATCTATCTATCTCTGCCTTAAAAATATCCACTGACTAGGCCTCCACAGCCCTCAGCAATGGGTTCACAAATCAATTACCCTCTGACCATTCTCCCCGTGACCTGCGTGGGCTTTCTCCGAGATTGTGGTACTGATTGTAGATGATCAGACATGATCACATTAAATGGCGGTGCTGACTCGAAGGGCCGAATGGCCTACTCCTGCACCTATTGTCTATTGTCTACCTCCAGTTTCCTCCCACACTCCAAAGACGAACTGGTTTGTAGGTTAATTGGCTTGGTATAAAATGTAAATTGTCCCTAGTGTGTGTAGGATAGCGTTAGTGTGCGGGGATCGCTGGTCGGGGCGGACTTGGTGGGCCGAAGGGTCTGTTTCCGCGCTGTATCTCTAAACGAAACTGAACCTTACAAAGAAGCTTTTCTACTCCTTTCTCTGTATCTCGGTACACATGACAATAAACAAAACTAAATGAAAATAAACTAAATCTAAACTACACAAACTGGAAAAGGTCTACAATGATAGTGGCCAAATGCAGGCAGGTGGGACTAGTTCAGTTTAGTTTATTGTCACGTGTACCGAGGTACAGTGAAAAGCTTTTGTTGCGTGCTAACCAGTCAGCGGAAAGACAATACATGATTACAATGTACAGATATACGGGATAAAGGGAATAATGTTTAGTGCAAGATAAAGTCCAGTAAAGATCGGGTAGACGCACAGAATCTCTTGCCCCGATTAGGGGAATCAAGAACCATAGGACCTTGGTTTAAGGTGAGGGGGGGAAAGATTTAATAGGAACCTGAGGGGCACCATTTTTTACACAAAAGGGTGGTGGGTGTATGGAACGAACTGCCAGAGGAGGTAGTTGAGGCTGGGACTATCGCGACATTCAAGAAACAATTAGACAGGTGCATGGATAGGACAGGTTTAGAGGGATATGGGCCAAACGCAGGCAAGTGGGACTAGTGTAGATGGGACATGTTGGTCATGGTGGGCAAGTTGGGCTGAAGGGCCTGTTTCCGTGCTATATCATTCCATGACTCTAAATCCAATTAAAGATAATCGGCGGGTCTCCAATGAGTGGTAGATGGACAATCGAAGGCAGACAAAAATGCTGGAGAAACTCAGAGGGTGAGGCAGCATCTCTGGAGCGAAGGAATGGGTGACGTTTCGGATCGAGACCCTTCTTCAGACTGATGAGGGGATGGGGGGGCGGGAAGAAGAAAGGAAGAGGCGGAGGCAGTGGGCTGTGGGAGAGCTGGGATAGGGAGGGGAAAGAGGGAGAAAGCAGGAACTACCTGAAATTGGAGAAGTCAATGTTCATACCACTGGGGTGTAAACTACCCAAGCGAAAAATGAGGTGCTGCTCCTCCAATTTACAGTGGGCCTCACTCTGGCCATGGAGGAGGCCCAGGACAGAAAGGTCGGATTTGTTGGTCGGCGTGGGCGAGGTGGGCCGAAGGGCCTGTTTGCATGCTGTTTGACTTTCAGACTTACCGAATGCTGACTGTGCAGCTTTTCCAGCAGAGTGCTATCAGTGCCCTTGGGAAAATGACTCTCCTCATTGATAAGGGCCAGAATGCCCATTTTCTGAAAACGAAAGAATTTAAAATTAATTTATGAACGCAATATAAATTTTACCCATTAGAACGTTATGCTGTGAGAAATACATTGTACTCAGTAAACAGCGAGCTTGTGGACAACCTATCTTGCTGGGCAAGTCAATCTGTCAGAAAAGCAACACTTAAAAACTAAAACGTAGAGTTCTGTAGGAGCTCAGCGGGTCAGGCAGCATCTCAGCCAACCAGCGATCACCCCGTACACTAGCACTATCCTATAGGATCTTATAGAAACGTATACAATTATAAAAGGATTGGACATGCTAGATGCAGGATAAATGTTCCCAATGTTGGGGAGTCCAGATCCAGGGGCCACAGTCCAGGAATAGAGGAGGGGGCATTTAAAATTGAGGTGAGAAAAACATAGAAACATAGAAATTAGGTGCAGGAGTAGGCCATTCGGCCCTTCGAGCCTGCACCGCCATTCAATATGATCATGGCTGATCATCCAACTCAGTATCCTGTATGTGCCTTTTCTCCATACCCCCTGATCCCTTTAGCAACAAGGGGCACATCTAACTCCCTCTTAAATATAGCCAATGAACTGGCCTCAACTACCTTCTGTTGCAGAGAATTCCACAGATTCACCACTCTCGGTGTGAAAAACAACTTTTTCCACGCAGAGAGTTGTGAATTTGTGGAATTCCCTGCCACAGAGGGCACTGGAGACCGATTCACTGGATAAGTTTAAAACAGAGTTAGATAGAGCTCTCTGGGCTAGCGGAATAAAGGGATATGGGGAGAAGGGGTTGAAGGCAGGAACGGGGTACTGATTGTGGATGATTAGCCATAATCACAATGAATGGCGGTGCTGGCTCGAAGGGCGTCCTCTTGCACCTATTTTCTATGTTTTTATATTTATGTTACATTAGGGACAATTTATTATTTTACGGAAGCCAATTTACCTACAAACCCGCATGTCTTTTGAATGTGGGAGGAAACCGGTGCACCTGGAGAAAACCCACACTGCCCAAAGCCCTAAGAGTTAGATAGAGCTCTTAGGGCTAACCGAGTCAAGGGATATGGGGAGAAAGTAGGAACGGGGTACTGATTGTGGATGATCAGCCATGATCATATTGAATGGTGGTGCTGGCTGGAAGGGCCGAGTGGCCTACTCCTGCACTCAGTGGGTCAGGCAGCATCTCTGGAGAACATGGATAGGTGACGTTTCACAGAGTGCTGGAGTAACTCAGCGGGTCAGGCAGCATCTCTGGAGAACATGGATAGGTGACATTTCAGGTTGAGACCCTTCTTCAGACTGAGTGAAACATGAATGTTACCTTTTCGATGAGATCCAGACACTCCCCGTTGTCGATCCAGTCAATGTTTTCCCAAATCAATCCATCCCTGAGGGAAAATAAACCCCGAACAATGAAACAAAGAGACCTACACAAGTTCTCCAGCTTGTGGATGCAACCATTTTGATTTCCTTTTAGCTTGGAAAGGACTTGGGTTGTGAGTAGGCCCGAAGTGCTCCAGGGTTCACAGTTCGGCAGCGGGAGGCACCCTGGAGGGTCACAGAGGCTGAGTGGAGGCCACGGAAGTCGAGGGTCGAGGTGTGGGTGGAGTGGGCCGCTGGAGGCCTTGCAGCAGCCTGGGGCTCTATTACAGCAGGAGCCGCTCCAAGAGGCCGAGCGCGGGGATGGGCCGAGGCCTGCAGCGGCACGGAGCGGTGGAGACACCAACAACATCGCCGACCCCTGCAAATCCCACCCAGTGCCGTCGCCACGACAACGGGCCTTGAGGCCAAGTTAAAACTCTACATGTTTAACAACTCTGAATTAGAAGAGAAACATGTTCCCGATGTTGGGGGAGTCCAGAACCACGGGCCACAGTTTAAGAATAAGGGGTATTATTTTTCTCCATTTAGAACGGAGACGAGGAAACACTTTTTCACACAGAGAGTTGTGAGTCTGTGGAATTCTCTGCCTCAGAGGGCGGTGGAGGCAGGTTCTCTGGATGCTTTCAAGAGGGAGTTAGATAGGGCTATTAAAGATAGCGGAGTCAGGGGATATGGAGAGAAGGCAGGAACGGGGTACTGATTGGGGACGATCAGCCATGATCACATAGAATGGCGGTGCTGGCTCGAAGGGCCGAATGGCCAACTCTTGCACCTATTGTCTATTGTCTATTGTATAAGATAGCACCTGAAACATAGCGACTCTTGTATACAGCCTCAGTGTAATCTACTATTCCTACACTCTTGTGCTGAAGTACGACTGTGTTTACTACGTATAGTTAGATCTTTACTGAACTGCATGCAAAAAAGGAAATTCGCTGTACCTAGGTACATGTGAGAGTTGTTGAGCTGGAAAGGGAAGCAGAGAAGATTTACGAGGATGTTGCCAGGACTTAAGGGACTGAGCTATAAGGAGAGGTTGAGTAGGCTGGGACTTTGGAGCGCAGGAGATTTACAGAGGTTTACAAGATCACGAGAGGAATAGATCAGGTAGATACACACATGTCTCTTGCCCAGAGTCGGGGAATCGAGAAGCAAAGGACATAGGTTTAAGGTGATGGGGAAAAGATTTAATGGGATCCTGAGGGATAACCTTTTCACACAGAGGGTGGTGGGTGTATGGAACGAGCTGCCGGTGGAGGTAATTGAAGCAGGGACTTATGATTAAGAAACATTTAGACAAGCTCATGCATAGGACAGGTTTGGAGGGATATGGGCAAAATGTGGACAGATGGGACCAGTGTCGATAGCAGGAATCTTGGTCGGTGCGGGCAAGAAGATCGAACCTTATTGCCTTCCATCGCAGTGAGGAACGTGGAATCCACTGTGGTGGATGTTTGTGTTAACTTTTATGAGGTTGTGTGTCTTGTTGCTTTTCACTTAGTATGGCTGCGTGGTAGCTCAAATGTCACTGTACCTTCATTGATACATGTGACAATAATCTGACCTTGAGACCTTGCGATGTGCCCAAGTTGCGTTCCAGTCCTCTTTATTTCAAGAGGACTCGAGCACAAAAACGCTATTGCACCTCAGTTGGAGTATTGTGAGCAGTTTTGGGCCCTGTATCTGAGGAAGGAAGTGCCGGCTCTGGAGAGGATCCAGAGGAGGTTTACAAGAATGATCCCAGGAATGAGTTGAGATAACGTACTATGAGCGTTTGTCGGCACTGGGGCTGTACTCGCTGGAGTTTAGAAGGATGCGGGGGGGGGGGGGGCCTCATTGAAACTTACCGAATAGTGAAATGCCTGGATAGAGTGGATGTGGAGAGGATGTTTCCACTAGTGGGAGAGTCTAGGACACAGAATTCAGAAATGTTCTTTTAGGAAGGAGATGAGGAGTAAATTCTTTAATCAGAGGATGGTGAATCTGTGGAATTCTTTGCCACAGAAGGCTGTGGAGAGCAAGTCAGTGGATATATTTAAGGCAGTGATAGATAGATTCTCGATTAGTATGGGTGTCGAGAATTAGGGGGAGAAGGCAGTAGAATGGGGTTCGGAGGGAGAGATAGATCAGACATGATCGAATGGCGGAGTAGACATGATGGGCCGAATGGCCTACTTCTGCTCCTAGAGCATGACCTCTCCGTGCGGTGTGACCACGTGACTCTAAGTCGCTTACCTGCTGTATTCCAACTGCTCCAAGGAAAAGATGTGTTTGTTGAAGTACTCCTGCAGCTTCTCGTTTGCGTAATTAATATTGAACTGCTCGAACCGATTTATCTGTTGATGAAAGACACCATCAAATGCTAATTAAGGAGAGAAAGAGTGCGACGGAAATGGAAAGTGAACGAGTGGGAAAATGCCTGGCGGAGAGGAGCAAAAAAAAGAACGTGCCGGAAAGATTACAGGGCGGCACGGTGGCGCAGCGGTAGAGTTGCCTCCTCTTGAACATCAAAAAAACTAAGAGCTGATCATGGACTTTAGGAGGGCACATCATCCGAGGACGTACACTCCATTGAGGATAAATGGGGATCCTGTGGATAGGGTGAACTGTTTTAAATATCTGGGAGTCCACATCTCTGAGGATATGACATGGGCATCACACGCCTCAGCACTCATGAGTAAGGCAAGGCAGCGCCTTTACCACCTCAGGCAATTGAGGAAATTCAGAGTGTCTCCGAGGATCCCCCAGTGCTTCTACGCAGCGGCGGTGGAAAGCATCTTGTCCGGGAACATTACCATCTGGTTTGGGAATTGCTCTGCCAAGGACAAGAAGGCTCTGCAGAGAGTAGTGCGTTCGGCCGAACGCACTATGGGAACTTCACTTGCCCCCCTGCAGGAACTATACATCAGGAGGTGCAACTCCAGAGCCAACAATATCATGAGAGACCCCTTCCACCCCTGCAAGGGACTGTTCCAGCTGCTACGGTCAGGCAAACGCCTCCGTTGCCATGCGGTGAGAACGGAGAGGTTGAGAAGGAGTTTCTTCCCAGAGACCATTCGGACTGTAAACGCCCATCTCACCAGGGACTAACTCTACTGAACGTTTTTCCTTCCATTATTTATTATGTAAAAGAATATGTGTGTTATGATTGTGTTTATAGTTTGTTTGGTTGTTTGGTTGTTTGTCTTTTGCACAAAAGTCCGCGAGCATTGCCACTTTCATTTCACTGCACTTCTCGTATGTGTATGTGACAAATAAACTTGACTTGACTTGACTTGACTTGACTTTGCTGCCTCACAGCGCCAGACTCCCGGGTTCCATCCCAACTATGGGTGCTGTCCATACAGAGTTTGTACATTCTCCACGTGATCTGCGTGGGTTTTCTCCAGGTACGCTGGTTTCCCTCCATACTCAAAAGACGTGCGGTTTTGTAGGCTAATTGGTTTCAGTATCAATGGTGTTTTATCATGAATGTTTTATTAATATTAATGTTTAGTGTTTTCTGAGTCATTCGTAACTGTCACTGTATGTCATGTTGTTACTTGTGGGCGCAGCACCAAGGCAAAATCCTTGTATGTGAATACTTGGCCAATAAGCTTACTTACTCATTATGAATTGAAAATGGTCTGCAGTGTGTAGGATAGTGCTCGTGTTGAGGGTGATTGCTGCCCGGCACGGACTCAGTGGGCCGAGGGGCGCTGTTAAATCACTAAGGTTAAATTTAGTTTAGAGATACAGCATGGAAACAGGCCCTTCGGCCCGCCGAGTCCGTGCCGACCAGCGATCACCCCGTACACTAGCATTAAGCTGCGCATATGGGACAATTTACAAGTTTTATCAAAGGCTAATTGACCTGCACGTCTTTGGAGTGCGGGAGGAAACCGGAGCACCAGTTGGAAACCCACGCAGGTCACGGGGAGAACGGTACAGACTCCGTACGGACAGCGCCCGTAGTCAGGATGGATCCCGGGTCTCTGGCGCTGTGAGGAGGCAACTCTACCCGTGCCGTCCTGAAGCCTATAGTCTAAAGAATATTCTGTCATGGCATTGTGAAAAACAAAAAACATTAATACCTCAAAGTTTTCAAATCCAAATATGTCAAGGATTCCCACTGATTTGTAGTCTTCCTTGCCTTTCACTCTGCCGTTGATCTTCCTGATCATCCAAGTAAAACATTGCGAATAAAGTGCCATGGCCATGGAATCTCTCGAGTCCACTGCCTGTGGGGTAGACAACATCATTCAGATTCCATTCCACTGCTTTCTGAGCTACAGGGAGAGGTAAGCATGCAGGTACAGCAGGCAGTGAAGAAAGCCAACATGGACCCTGTAACACTGGGTCAAACCTTTGTCAGCTCTCGGATCAGAATCAGTCCAAATGCTCACACGCTTTCTGTGGAAGGTGGCGAGAGACAATGGACAATAGGTGCAGGGTCCATGTTGGCCTTCATTACAAGAATAGTTGAGTATAGGAGCAAAGAGTTCCTTCTGCAGTTGTACAGGGCCCTAGTGAGACCACACCTGGAGTATTGTGTGCAGTTTTGGTCCCCTAATTTGAGGAAGGACATTCTTGCTATTGAGGGAGTGCAGCGTAGGTTCACGAGGTTAATTCCCAGGATGGCGGGACTGTCAGATGCTGAGAGAATGGAGCAGCTGGGCCTGTACACTCTGGAGTTTAGAAGGATGAGCGGGGATCTCATTGAAACATATAAGATTATTAAGGGTTTGGACAAGCAAGAGGCAGGAAACATGTTCCCGATGTTGGGGGAGTCCAGAACCAGGGGCCACAGTTTAAGAATAAGGGGTAAGGCATTTAGAACAGAGATGAGGAAACACTTTTTCACACAGAGTTGTGAGTCTGTGGAATTCTCTTCCTCAGAGGGTGGTGGAGGCAGGTTCTCTGGATGCTTTCAAGAGAGAGCTGGATAGGGCTCTTAAAGATAGCAGTCAGGGAATATGGAGAGAAGGTAGGAACGGGGTACTGATTGGGGATGATCAGCCATGATCGCATTGAATGGCAGTGCTGGCTCGAAGGGCCGAATGGCCTAATCCTACACCTATTGTCTATTGTCGAGCAGGCTGGGTCTCTATTCCCTGGAGCGCAGGAGGATGAGGGGAGATCTTATAGAGGTGTACAAAATCATGAGAGGAATAGATCGGGTAGGGGAATCGAGGACCAGAGGACATAGTTTTAAAGTGAGGAGAGAAAAGATTTAATAGGAACGTGAGAGGCAATATTTT
Organism: Leucoraja erinaceus; assembly: GCF_028641065.1. Taxonomy (NCBI): domain Eukaryota; kingdom Metazoa; phylum Chordata; class Chondrichthyes; order Rajiformes; family Rajidae; genus Leucoraja; species Leucoraja erinaceus. The sequence goes on along the minus strand of NC_073378.1, from coordinate 26,327,133 downwards.
TACACAGAGCAAGCAAGTTTATTTATACAGCACATTTCAGCATGAAGGAAATTCAAAGTGCTTTATACTAAGCATTAAAAAGCAATTAAGTCATTAAAAAGTCATTAAAAAGAATTGAAAATAAAAACAAGCTAGAATAGAATAAGACAAGTAAAAAATACAAGAATAAAAGTTACAGCGCAGTGTAAGAAATTAATAATTATTTAATTTAATAAAAAGGGTGGTGTGTGTATGGAACAAGCTGCTAGAGGAGGTAGTTGTGGCAGGGACTATCCCAACGTTTAAAAAACAGTTAGACAGGTACATGGATAGGTTTGGTCAGGTTTGGAGGGATACGGGCCAGACGCAGGCAGGTGGGACTAGTGTAGATGGGACATGTTGGTTGGTGTGGGCAAGTTAGAGGGAAGGTGGATACAAAGTGCTGGAGTAACTCAGCGGGACAGGCAGCATCTCTGGGGAGAGGGATATGGGCCAAATGGAGGCAGTGGGTTCTAGTGTAGATGGGGCATGTTGGACAGTGTGGGCAAGTTGGTGTGAAGGGCCTGTTTTCACGCCGTGTGACTCAAGTCTCTGTAACTCTATGACCAACGACTCAGCCATGATCACATTGAATGGCGGTGCAGGCTCGAAGGGCCGAATGGCCTACTCCTGCACCTATTGTCTGTTGTCTATTGTCTCTCGCCACCTTCCACAGAAAGCGTGTGAGCGTTTGGACTGATTCTGATCCAAGTGTTGACGAAGGTTTGACCCAGTGTTACAGGGTCTATTGTTGGGGTGGGGGGGGGTGCGTTGCTGTGTTACTGGCTGTGTCTTACCTGCTCCACCGTCAGTGGAGTGCTGATCTCCTCGCCCCTGAGAATCATCGAGCGGTGGGTCAGGACCTCTGCCAGCTGCCCGGGATCCAGACCAAGCAGCACCGCTGCGCTGCCCAGCGCTGAGAAAAAGACAACCAGGGAGATGAACGGAGGCACCATGCCTGTTTAGTTTAGTTTAGTTTAGTTTTAGTTTAAAGATACAGCACAGAAACAGGCCCTTCGGCCCATTGGGTGCGCGCCGACCCGCACATTAACACTATCCTACACCCACTAGGGACAATTTTTGCATTTACACCAAGCCAATTAACCTACAAACCTGCGCGTCTTTTGGAGTGTGGGAGGAAACCGAAGTTCCCGTAGAAAAACCCGCGCACAGGTCACGGGGAGAACGTACAAACTCCGTACAGACACCCGGGTCTCCAGCGCTGCATTTGCTGTCAGGCAGCAACTCAACCGTTGCACCACCGCGACTGCCCTATCCCCTACGCTTTTATAGATCCGCAGATCGCCGTAGACCACCGCGGTTCACCCCCCCGGTCACTCCCTCTTCTCCCCCTCTCCCATCAGGCAAGAAATCGCAGGGAGTAGTGGACGCAGCCCAGACCATCACACACACCAACCTGTGCAGGAAGGAACTGCAGACGCCGATTTAAACTGAAGGTAGACACAAAATGCCGGAGTGACTCAGCGGGGCAGGCAGCATCTCTGGAGAGAAGGAAGGGTCTTGACCCGAAACGTCACCTGTTCCTTCTCTCTAGAGATGCTGCCTGTCCTGCTGAGTTACCCCGGCATTTTGTGTCTACCTTCGAGGCAAACCGATCTCCCTTCCGTTGACTCCATCAACACTTCACGCTGCCTTGGCAAGGCCAGCAGCATCATCAAGGACCAGTCGCACCTCCAGTCACTCCCCCTACTCCCCCTCTCACCATCTCCCTTCAGGCAAGAATTCGCAGGGAGTTGAGCTATCAGGAAAAGTTGAACAGCCTAGTACTTTATTCCTTGGAGCGCAGGAGGATGAGCGGCAATCTTATGCGCTAAGCTCAGTTTTAGTTTACGGCCCTGTGACTCTGTGCAGACCAGCGATCACTCATTCACACAAGTTCCATCCTACACACCAGTGACAATCTACAGAAGCAATAGACAACAGGTGCAGGAGTCGGCCATTCGGCCCTTCGAGCCACCACCGCCATTCAATGTGATCATGGCTGATCATCCCCAATCAGTACCCCGCATTCCTGCCTTCTCCCCATATCCCCTGACTCTGCTATCTTCAAGAGCCCTATCTAGCTCTCTCTTGAAAGTATCCAGAGAACCGGCCTCCACCGCCCTTTTAGGCAGAGAATTCCACAGACTCACAACTCTCTGTGTGAAAAAGTGTTTCCTCGTCTCCGTTCTAAATGGCTTACCCCTTATTTTTAAACTGTGGCCCCTGGTTCTGGAGTACCCCAACATAGGGAACATGTTGTTTAAGAAGGAACTGCAGATGCTGGAAAATCGAAGGTACACAAAAAAGCTGGAGACACTCAACAGGTTTTGCCCAAAACGTTGCCTTTTTCCTTCGCTCCATAGATGCTGCTGCTTTTTTGTGTACCATCAGGAACATGTTTCCTGCCGGTAGCGTGTCCAATCCCTTAACAATCTTATGTGTTTCAATGAGATTCCCTCTCATCCTTCTAAACTCCACAGTGTACAAGACCAGCAGCTCCATTCTCTCAGCATATGACAGCCATCCCTGGAATTAACCAATTAACCTTCTAACCTGTAAGTATTTGGAGTGTGGGAGGTAGTGTCGCTAACCCTCACTCCCAAATAAGGGACAAAAGGTCAAAGTACGGGACAAATTACCGACGGCAATTCGTTGACCGACTCGGCCGTGTCTGGGTGAATGATGAATTGGCCCCGGGTGCCGGACTGCACACAAAGCCCAGCCGGTGGGGCCAGCTGAGGAGTTTTGGCCCGGGGGCCAGACTTTGCGTGTGACGTCGCGAGGCCCGGGCCAAAACTCCACAGCTGGCCCGCCGGCTGGGCTTTGTGTTCTGCTGCACGCCGTCCAACTCATGAACCGATGATCGGGCAGGAGAAGGAGGGCTGGTGATGGTGTCAGCGGTAAACGAACGACCGACCGACGGGGCCACGGGCGAGGCGCTGCTGCTGCTGCTGCTGCTGCACTCCATGGGCTGCACTACGTTGGGACGGGTGAGGGGGGCCGGACGCGGCGCTCCGACCCGACAGTCCCCTCGACCCGAGTAGTAGCGGTCAAATACGGGACAAGGGCAGTACTGTACGGGACAAACCAATTTAGGCCAATATACGGGATGTCCCGGCTAATACCGTTACAGTTGGCAACACTAGTTGCGGAGCACGTGGGTTTCTTCTGTGTGTTATTGTTACTTTCCAAATTCCAAAGACGTACAGGTTTTTGGGTTAATTGGATTCTGCAAATTGTCCCCAGTCATGGAGTGATACAGCGTGGAAACAGGCCCTCCGGCCCAACTTGCCCACACCGGCCTACAATGTCCCATCTACACTAGTCCCACCTGCCCGCGTTTGGTCCATATCCCTCCAAACCTGTCCGATCCATGTACCTGTCTAAATGTTTCTTAAACGTTGCGATAGTCCCAGCCTCAACTACCTCCTCCGGCAGCTTGGTCCATACACCCACCACCCTTTGCAAGAAAAAGTGACCCCTCAGATTCTTAGTAAACCTCCCCGCCCCCCACACCCCCCACCTTAAACCTACGCCCTCTGGTTCTCGATTCCCCTACTCTGGGCAAGAGACCTTGTGCATCCAGTGGACCTACTTGTCTTGTATGGGGGATAGTGTTAGTGTGCGGGGATCGCTGGTCGGTGCGGACCCGGTGGGCCGAAGGGCCTGTTTCCGTGCTGCATCTCTAAACTAAAGGCCGGGTGGCACGGTGGCGCAGCGGTAGAGTTGTCGCCTGACAGCACTCACAGCTCCGGGGAGACCCGGGATCAATCCCAACTATGGGTGCTGTCTGTACGGAGTTTGTACGTTCTCCCCGTGACTGCATTCCCCCCTTGACTCTCTCCGAGATCTTCAGTTTCCTCCCACATTCCAAAGACGTGCTGGTTTGTAGGTTAATTGGCTTGGTGGAAATGTAAATTGTCCCTAGTGTGTGTAGGATAGTGTTAGTGCGCGGGGATCGCTGGTCGGCGCGGACTCGGTGGGCCGAAGGGCCTGTTTCCGCGCTGTGTCTCTGAACTAACAGTAAACTGAACGTGAACATTGACAGTGGTTGGAGAGTGAGCGACTAAGCACCTGGAAACACCCCCCCCCCCCCCCCCCCCCCACAGACAGACTCCTGGGGCACAGGTGAGGTATGGGGGGGGGTGGATGGGGGATGGGTGGTGGATGGGGGATGGGGGGTCTGGGGGGGGGGGGGGGGGGGTGGAGAGAAACAGCGGGCTCGTGGGGGAGGGGGGCGCGCTGGGGGGGGGGAGAGGGCGCGGGGGGCAGGGAGAGGGGCGGGGGGAGGGGGGGTAGAGAGAGAGAGAGGGAGAGAGAGAGAACAAAGGAGAGAGAGAGAGAGAGAGAGAGAGAGTGAGTATAAAGGAGAGAGAGAGAGAGAGAGAGAGAGGGAGAGGGAGAGGGGAACCGGGGAAAGAGGGGGGGGAGGAGAGGGAGGGGAAGAAAGGGGGGGGGGGGAATGGACAGCGAGGGGAGAGGGGACAGAGAGGATAGAGGGACAGGGAGAGTGAGAGAGAGGGGGGGACAGAGAGGTGAGAGGGAGGGGGAGAGAGGGGGGGGGAGAGGGGAGAGAGAGAGTGGTGGTGGGAGAGAGGGAGAGGGAGAGACAGAGAGGGGAGAGACAGAGGGAGAGGGAGAGGGAGAGAGAGACAGGGAGAGAGAGAGAGAGAGAGGGAGAGGGAGAGACAGAGAGAGAGAGGGAGAGAGAGAGAGGAGAGGAGAGAGAGAGAGAGACAGAGGGAGAGAGAGAGGGAGAGAGAGAGACAGAGAGACAGAGGGAGAGAGACAGAGGAGAGACAGAGGGAGAGACAGAGGGAGAGACAGAGGGAGAGACAGAGAGAGAGAGACAGAGGGAGAGACAGAGGGAGAGACAGAGGGAGAGAGAGAGACAGAGGGAGAGACAGAGGGAGAGACAGAGGGAGAGACAGAGGGAGAGACAGAGGCAGAGACAGAGACAGAGACAGAGGGAGAGGGAGAGGAAGAGATGGTCACATTTTCTATTCACACTTTGTGATATATTCACAAAAGTCACGTTCTTGCCATCTCACGACCCCAGAATTTAAGGACGTTAACTGTGTTTTTTAGAATCACAGTCTTTCTGCCTGACTTACTGAGTTACTGCTGAGTTACTCCAACACTCTATAAGTTCATCCCATAAGTGATGGGAGCAGAATTAGGCCATTCGGCCCACAAGTCCACCATTCATTCAGGGCTGATCTATCTCCCCCTCCTAACCCCATTCTCCTGCCTTCTCCCCATAACCCCTGACAACCAGACTATCTTTAGCGCAGGAGGATGAGGGGTGATCTTATAGAGGTGTATAAAATCATGAGAGGAATAGATCGGGTAGACGCACAGAGTCTCTTGCCCAGAGTAGGGGAATCGAGGACCAGAGGACACGGGTTTAAGGTGGGGGGGGAAAATTTAATAGGAACCCGAGGGGTAACTTTTTCATGTAAAGGCTGGTGGGTTTATGGAATGAGCTGCCGGAGCAGGCATGTCTATTAAGGTACATGGATAGGACAGGTTTAGTGGGATATGGACCAAATGTAGGCAGGTGGGACTAATGTAGCTGGGACAAGTAGGCTGGTGTGGGCAAGTTGGGCCGAAGGGCCTGTTCCCACACTGCGTGACTCTAAGACTGGGTCAGCATGGACAGATTGGGTTGAAGGGCCTGTCCTATGGCTTTAAACATGAATGTAAAGTAAGGGAGAACATCTACTGCAGAGAGAATGCAATGAGTGTGAATCGCTACAAGGCCTGCCCACGAAGGCCTGGATAGAGTAGGTATGTTACAAAACCTACCTGAATCGTGTCTGAGAATCTGTCCCAGCCCCGTGTGTGTGATTTTGGCGCTGTTTAGAGGGGGCGGGTTTAAAACGCAATTTTTACTAGGCTGTTGCAATCGAAAATGTTCAGCCTAGTAAATCATTAACGAAAAATCGCTGAAAGACCCCGTCGCAAAAGGTATTATTAGTTTTTATGGCCTTGTATAATAGTTATAGTAGTTTAAAAACCACTCTCTAAACCCGCGACCTCTCGCAGCCCCAGGGTTTTATAAAGCAAACAATTAAAGGTATGTACCTTATTTTTACATTAAAAGGGGCTTCTTAAGAACCCTGTATATAAAGTTTTCTAAGTTGAGTAGCTCATTTTGGGCTTTTTATATCCCGCAGTATTTTTCTGGGCATTTGAGGGCACAAATCCAGCGTAATGTGAACGTTCTAAACCAGCGCGTTCCACAGGAACCCACTAGAAAGCTGATTTAAAATGGACTTTAATTTACAGCAATTGAATACTAAATTCCTTCCATTTGGCCTATAAATTAATGTAAATGAGATTTAAAAATCATGTTTTATTGTGAATTATTTATGAATATTATTTGGACACTTGGGCTATTTAAAAATGTTAATCATTTATTAAGAAATGGATAGATGTTTAGATCTAGTAATTGAAGTTTGAAATTTGCTACACTTGGGTAAATAACTAATTATATGCTTTAATTTCAGGTCATCCAAGTTAGATTATTTTATGTTTGTTTCAGAATGGTTCAATCTACGATAACTGAAAATTTCATTCAGTTCTCTTAATTTTTAAGAAGGTTATGGCCTTTTGACTGTCCATGATCACAGCTTTTTTGTTATGTCCATAGAAAATCAATAGGGAACAAGATGCTATGAGTATGAAAATGGCCATAACTTTTTTAATACTTGAGATATGAAAGTGAATTAGGTGTCAAATTAAACTTATTTTTATGCTTTATCTGATGGGATAAATTACAGACTTGATTTTTTAAATCTCAAAATTTTGTAACATTGCTAGATAGAGTGGTTGTGGAGAGGATGTTTCCACTAGTGGGAGAGTCCAGGACCAGAGGGCACAGCCTCAGAATTAAAGGATGTTTCTTTAGGAAGGTGGAGGATGGTGAATTAGTCAGAGGGTGGTGAATCTGTGGAATTAATTGCCACACACGGCTGTGGAGGCCAAGTCAGTGGATATATTTAAGGCAGAGAAAGATGGATTCTTGATTAGTACGGGCGTCAGTGGTTATGGGAGAGAAGGCAGGAGAATGGGGTTAGGAGGGAGAGATAGATCAGCCATGATTGAATGGTGGAGTGGACTTGATGGGCCGAATGGCCTCATCCTGCTCCGGTCACTTATGAACTTATAACGAGATGTATAAAACCACCCGGCAACAAGTTTATAGACCTTACCATGACCTCCTGAAAGGTCTGTTTGTCATCAATCGAACTGTCCAATGCGTAGCTGGACTGTCTCAAGTAATAGTAATTCTCCTGCTCTGATAAATAACACATTTCTGCAGAATAAAAATAAGTATATATGTCATTCAGTCTAATACAGGACATTCTTTATGACGGTTCAGATTAACGGCAGTCTAAAGAGTGGTCAACATTTCACATTTTACATTTTACATTTTCATTACTTTCACATTTTAATGCGTCTGTGGAATTCTCTGCCTCAAGGGGCTGTCCCACTTGGGCGACCTAAGCTACGAGTTTAGAAGAGTTTGCCCTCGACTCAAACTCGCACCATGGTCGACACGAGGTCCTAGGAGGTCGCTGGAACTCTCCTTCATGCTCGAGTGAAGTTCCAGCTAGGTCGCGGAAAGCTTTTCAGCATGCTGAAAAATTTTCCGCGGGTAAAATTTGGTCGGCACGGGTCTTTTGAACTTGTAGTGCAGTGGAGTGGGGCCGCTATTTAGTTACAGGCAGTCGAGGGCAGCCGTAGGCAGTCTCCTTTGCTGATCGGCCATTTTGATTGGATCGTTGGGAGATCACCACCAAGGAAAACCGACCGGTAATGTTAAATGCACGCTAAACTTTATTAAACTTTACCCACCCCCCCCATCTCTCCCCTTCTCCACGCGAGTGCTTTCCAGGCAAGTGCCCTCGAGCTTGAAGGTCAAAGGCACTCTTCTGGACTCGCAGATTAGGTCGTCCAAGTGGGACAGCCCCTTCAGAGGGCGGTGGGGGCCAGTTCTCTGGATACTTTCAAGAGAGAGCTACATAGGGCTCTTAAAGATAGCGGAGTCAGGGGATATGGGGAGAAGGCAGGAACGGGGTACTGATTGGGGATGATCAGCCATGATCACATTGAATGGCGGTGCTGGCTCGAAGGCCCCAATGGCCTAATCCTGCACCTATTGCCTATTGTCTAACACATTGTCTGCGTGGGTGTTCTCCGGGTACGCCATTTACCTCCCACATCCTTAAGACGTGCGGGTGTGTAGGTTAATTGACCCTCTGTAAATTGCCCCCTGGTATATAGGGAGTGGATGTGAAGGTGGGATAACATGGGGGGTCACGGTGGCGCAGCGGTAGAGTTGCTGCCTCACAGCGAATGCAGCGCCAGAGACCCGGGTTCGATCCCGACTACGGGCGCGGTCTGTACGGAGTTTGTGCGTCCTCCCCGTGACCTGCGTGGGATTTCTCCGAGATCTTCGGTTTCCTCCCACACTCCAAAGATGTGCCGGTTTGTACGCTAATTGGGTTGTGTTTGTTTACTTGGTGTAAGTGCAGATTGTCCCTAGTATGTCTCGGCTTGTGTTGATGTGCGGGGATTGCAGATCGGTGCGGTGGGCCGAAGGGCCTGTAGACAAAGATGCTGGAGAAACTCAGCGGGTGCGCCAGCATCTATGGAGTGAAGGGAATATTTCCTTGGATGACGTTTCGGGTCGAGACCCTTCTTCCCTAACCAGTCTAAAGAAGGGTCTCAACCCGAAACGTCACCCATTCCCTCTCTCCAGCATTTTTGTCTACCTTCGATTTTCCAGCATCTGCAGTTGCTTCTTGAACACTGATTCCGCGCTGTATCTCTAAACTAAACTAAACTAATGTGAACGGGTGAGCAATGGTCTTGGAATGTGTGAGAAGGAACTGCAGATGCTGGTTTACGCCGAAGATAGACACAAAACAGCTGGAGTAACTCAATGGGACAGGCAGCATCGCTGGAGAGAAGGGATGGGTGGCGTTTCGGGTCGAGACCCTTCTTTAGACTGGTTAGGGAAGAAGGGTCTAGACCCGAAACGTCATCCAATAGTCAATAGTCAATTTTATTCATCACACACACATATAAGTGCAGTGAAATGGATTTGCCAGCAGCGGTACATTAAAAAAAGAATACACAGGCCGCAAGGGACATGTAAAAAGTCACCTCTCCGTCGAGGAGGCGACCGAAAGCGGTTCCCCCCCCCTTCTCCACCCCACCCCCCACACATGACACACCAAGAGTCATTAAAACACACATTTGGACACACTTAAAAAAAACAAAAAAAGCCGAAATAACGAACAGGCTGCTGGCAGGGCAGCCGACTCGCAGCGCCTCCACCGATCCATGCCTTCTCTCCAGGCATGCTGCCGGTCCCGCTGAGTTACTCCAGCTGTTTTTGTGTCTATCTTCAGTCTCAGAATGGGGTTGAGAGGGAGAGGGAGAGGGATAGATCCGCCATAATTGAATGTCGGCGTAGACGTGATGGGCCGAATGGCCTAATTCTGCTCCTATCACTTACGGTCATACCTTCCATAGTTTGTTCAGTCCTTACCTTTCTGCGCTTTATCTGTGCCCGCCAGCAGAGCATAGAAGATGTGATAGTTCCTCTCCCCAGGGTTCTGTCTGACCACACGGTTCTGCACAAAAACAGAAGGAAATAATCTCATTTCCAATATCGGGCCAAACGATAAAATCAATCAATGGCTAGAATTTAATCTGCAGGAAAATAGCAGATCAAAGCCCTGTCCCACGGTACGAGTTCATTCCAAGAGCTGTCCTGAGTTCGCCCTGATTCGAACTCGGAGATTTACGGTAACGGCCAGTCGTTGGTACTCGGGGCTCTCGTGGACATTTTTCAACATGTTGAAAAATCTTCACGAGTCTTCCCGAGCTTACCTGCCGTTAGCGAGTCTTCCCGAGTACCTGCCGTTAGCGTTACGAGCCGCTAAGAGACGTCCCCGAGCTCCGACGTACCCGCTACGCTTATTCTCCATGCTTACCACAAGTTTGATTTCTTTTTTAACTCGGGAGAGCTCTTGGAATGAACTCGTACCGTGGGACAGGGCTTTAACTGTTAAAAGTTTCGATCAGAAAATATCCTTACCTTTTCTAATAAATCTTTGTTTCAAAAATTTGAGTCAAGAGAAATAATTTGCAAAGCAGATTTTTTTGATATTCAACGACAAATTTGGGGCATCACGGTGGCGCAGCGGGCAGAGTCACTACCTCACAGCGCCAGGGACCCACCCGGTTCTATCCTGACCTTGGGAGCTATCTGTGTGTGTGTTTGTGTGGAGTTTGCACGTTCTCCCTGTGACCGCATGGGTTTTCTCTGGGTGCTCTGGTTTCCTCCCACACTCCAAAGACACGCAGGTTTGTGTGTTAATTGGCCCTTGTGCATGTCTAGGGGGTGGGATAACATTGAAAGGGGTGGAACCTTGCGGTGCTGGCTCGAAGGGCCGAATGGCCTCCTCCTGCACCTATTTTCTATGTTTTTATTTTCTATGAACCGGTGTGATTGGGTGATCGGCGGTCGGCGAGGCCTCAGTGGGCCGAAGGGCCTGTTTCCATCGAGTATCGTTCAATTACGTGCTGCAGTTTCCTCCCACATCCCAAAGACGTACAGGTTTGTAGAAGTTAATTGGCTTTGTTAAATTTATTCCCGACTCTGTGTAGAGTCTTTAATTCTGAGGCTGCGGTCTCTGGTCCTAGACTCTCCCACTAGTGGAAACAACCTCTCCACATCCACTCTATCCTGGCCTTTCACTGTTCGAATCGATCGAGAACATCAGTCGTTTGAACGTAAATGGGGATCATTGTCAGAACATATGATGAGCGTTTGACGGCACTGGGCCTGTGCTCGCTGGAGTTTAGAAAGATGAGGGAGGGACCTCATTGAAACTTACCGAACAGTGAAAGGCCTGGATAGAGTGGATGTGGAGAGGATGTTTCCACTAGTGGGAGAGTCTAGGACCAGAGGTCACAGCCTCAGTATTAAAGGACGTTCTTTTAGGAAGGAGACAAGGAGAAATTTCTTTAGTCAGAGGGTGGTGAATCTGTGGAATTCAATGCCACAGATGGCTGTGGAGGCCAAGTCAATGGATATTTTTAAAGCAGAGGTAGATAGATTCTTAGGTCGACAAAAGTGCTGGAGAAACTCAGCGGGTGCAGCAGCATCTATGGAGCGAAGGAAATAGGCAACGTTTCGGCCCGAAACGTTGCCTATTTCCTTCGCTCCATAGATGCTGCTGCACCCGCTGAGTTTCTCCAGCACTTTTGTCTAACTTCGATTTTCCAGCATCTGCAGTTCCTTCTTAAACAATAGACAGATTCTTGATTAGTACGGATGTCAGGGGTTATGGGGAGAAGGCACGTAGAGAGGGCAGGATAGATCGGTGATGATTGAATGGCGGAGTAGACTGGATGGGTTGAATGGCCAAATTCTCCTCCTAGAACATATGAGCATTTCTCGATTGGATTGGTGTAGAGTGAAGGATACAATCTATGATTCTGCCTCCCTGAATGTTGCCCTGGTGACAGAAGTTCAGCTGGATGAATTTCCCGAACCGGCTGGAGTTGTTGTTGTACACAGTCTTGGCGTTGCCGAATGCTTCCATGATTGGGCTGTTGAACACAAAGTGTCGGTTAGAATAGAGAGTCAAAATTCAGAATGGTCTCACCCAAAATATTAACCCCACACCGATGGAATAGTTGGTCATGGAGTCGTTAGTCATCGCTTTTTATGAGCGGCACGGTGGCGCAGCGGTAGAGTCGTTACCTCACAACGCCGGATACCCGGGTTCCATCCTGACCACGGGTGCTGTCTGTGTGTGTGGTGTTTGCACGTTCTCCCCGTGACCTGCGTGGGTTTTCTCCCCGGGTGCTCACAGGTTCAACGGTTCACCAATGATAGGCGGCCGATTGGGAAAGGGGGAGATGCAGCGAGACCTGGGTGTCATGGTACACCAGTCATTGAAGGTAGGCATGCAGGTGCGGCAGGCAGTAAAGAAAGCGAATGGTATGTTAGCTTTCATTGCAAAAGGATTTGAGTATAGGAGCAGGGAGGTTCTACTGCAGTTGTACAGGGTCTTGGTGAGACCACACCTGGAGTATTGCGTACAGTTTTGGTCTCCAAATCTGAGGAAGGACATTATTGCCATAGAGGGAGTGCAGAGACGGTTCACCAGACTGATTCCTGGGATGTCAGGACTGTCTTATGAAGAAAGACTGGATAGGCTTGGTTTATACTCTCTAGAATTTAGGAGATTGAGAGGGGATCTTATAGAAACTTACAAAACTCTTAAGGGGTTGGACAGGCTAGATGCAGGAAGATTGTTCCCGATGTTAGGGAAGTCCAGGACAAGGGGTCACAGCTTAAGGATAAGGGGGAAATCCTTTAAAACCGAGATGAGAAGAACTTTTTTCACACAGAGAGTGGTGAATCTCTGGAACTCACTGCCACAGAGGGTAGTTGAGGCCAGTTCATTGGCTATATTTAAGAGAGAGTTAGATGTGGCCCTTGTGGCTAAGGGGATCAGTGGGTATGGAGAGAAGGCAGGTACGGGATACGGAGTTGGATGATCAGCCATGATCATATTGAATGGCGGTGCAGGCTCGAAGGGCCGAATGGCCTACTCCTGCACCTAATTTCTATGTTTCTATGTTTCTAATTAGGCCATTTGGCCCATTAAGTCTACTCCACCATGGCTGATCTATCTCTCCCTCTCAACCCCGTAGAATCCATCCGAACCTTCTGAATTTTGTAGTCGGCAGGGCACTACTCTGCATATCGCCAACTTGGACCATTTTTACATTTTATCAAACCAATTAATCAATCCAATTAACCTACAAACCTGCACATCTTTGGGGAGAACGTACAAACTCCGTACAGACAGCACCTGTAGTCGGGATCGAACCCAGATCTCTGGCGCTGCATTGTGCTGTAATGCAGCAACTCTACCGCTGTGCCATCGTGACTGCCCAATAGGGTGCCCCGGTTTCCTCCCACACGCCAAACACATACAGGTTTGTAGGTTAATTGGCTTCGGTAAAAATTGTAAATTGTTCCCCGTGTGTCAGTGTGCGGGGATCGCTGGTCGATGTGGACTCGGTTGGCCCAAAGGGCCTTTTCCGCGCTGTATCTCTAAATTAATCTAAAAGCCCGGAAACAGGCCCTTCGGCCCAACTTGCCCATGCCGACACCGACAGTCGTGCCCCATCTACACCAGTCCCACCTGCCTGCGTTTGGCCCGTATCCCTCAAAACCTGCCCTATCCATGTACTTGTCTAACTGTTTCTTAAACGTTGGGATAGTCAAAGCCTCAACTATCTCCTCCGGCAGATTGTTCCATACACCCACCACCTGTTGCATTTGCCCCTCAGGTTCCTACTAAATATTTTCCCCTCAGCGTAAATAAACATTAGACAATAGACAATAGGTGTTGGAGTAGGCCATTTGGCCCTTCGCTATTCAATGTGATCATGGCTGATCATCCTCAATCAGTACCCCGTTCCTGCCTTCTCCCCATATCCCGCTATCTTTAAGAGCTCTATCTAACTCTCTCTTGAAAGCATCCAGAGAACCTGCCTCCACCGTCCCCCTCTGAGGCAGAGAATTCCACAGACTCACAACTCTCTGTGAGAAAAAAGTGTTTCCTCGTCTCTGTTCTAAATGGCTTACTCCTTATTCTTAAACTGTGGCCCCTGGTTCTGGACTCCCCCAACATCGGGAACATGTTTCCTGTCTCTAGCGTGTCCAAGCCCTTAACAACCTTGTAGCTATCTAAGCAATAAAGCGATCTATTCTTCTCACGATTTTATACATTGAGGGCAGGGAGACCAGGTAGAAGTATATAAAATGATGAGAGGCGCAGATAGGGTCGTGTCACACACATTTATGCAGAACCATCGTGGGCCGAAGGGCTAGTTCCTGTGCCACATATTTCTATTAGTCTATGTTTTAATATTCTAGTTAGAACAAAATGAACTTGTTATTTAAGATTTTCAGGACATTAGCCCGACCGTTAGACTTTAGAGATACAGCGCGGAAACAGGTCCTTCGGCCCACCGAGTCTGCGCTGATCAGCGACCGCCCGCCCACTAGCACTGTCCTCCACACGCACCAGTGACAATTTACAATTTTTACCGAAGGCAATTAACCTACAAACCCGTATGTCCATGGAATGTGGGAGGAAACCGGAGCACCCGGAGAAAACCCGCGCAGGTCAACCAACTCCGTACAGGCAGCACCCGCGGTCAGGATGGAACCTGGGGTCTCTGCCGCTACCCGGGACTCTACCGCTGCGCCACCGTGACGCCCACAGTCTCCCGCTCCCAGCTCGCCACATCTGGAGTATTGTGTATAGTTTTGGTCTCCTAATTTGAGGAAGGACATCCTTGTGATTGAGGCAGCGCAGCGTAGCTTCACGAGATTGATCCCTGGGATGGTGGGACTGTCATATGAGGAAAGATTGAAAAGACTAGGCTTGTATTCACTGGAGTTTAGAAGGATGAGCGGGAATCTTATAGAAACATATAAAATTATAAAAGGACTGGACAAGCTAGAGGCAGGAAAAATGTTCCCAATGTTGGGCAAGTCCAGAACCAGGGTCACAGTCTTAGAATAAAGGAGAGGTCATTTAAGACTGAGGTGAGAAAAACTTTTCCACCCAGAGAGTTGTGAATTCTGTGGAATTCCCTGCCACAGAGGGCAGTTGAGGCCAAGTCACTGGATGGATTTAAGAGAGAGTTAGATAGAGCTCTAGGGGCTAGTGGGGTCAAGGGATATGGGGAGAAGGCAAGCACGGGTTATTGATAGTGGACGATCAGCCATGATCACAATGAATGGCGGTGCTGGCTCAAATGGGCCGAATGGCCTCCTCCCGCACCTATTTTCTATGTTTCTATGTTTCTATCTCTCACCTGCTTTCCAAAATAGCTTGCTCAACTTGGGAGATCCTTTCTTTAGCCGTGGCTTCAAGCGAATGTTGGCTCATGGCCGATAAATACTTCAGCAGAAGTTTTGTGCTCTCGGTTTTGCCAGCTCCACTTTCTCCACTGCAAGAGGAACGAAACACACATTGTGTTAAACCATTGAATCGATCTCAGCGACATTTGCCCAACCTCACCACCAGGTGGAGCACAAGGTCCAGCCAGTGACATTGATGCTTCAACTAAACTCAAGTCAAGTCAAGTTTATTGGTCACATACACATACGAGATGTGCAGTGAAATGAAAAGTGGCAATGCTCGCGGACTTTGTGCAAAAAACAAACAAACTACAAACAGAATGGAACAGAATCACATATTCTTTTACATCTTACATATTGTGGGAGGAAGGAAAATGGGAAAAAACAGCGATTTTTATAAAAACAGTGGAGTGGTACAGTGTTGGTCAGTAGAATTGGCTCTGGGCCTGGGACAAAGTAGCTTCCACCCTGGGGTGGAGGCGTGGGTTCGTATCCCACTTCTGACACCATGTAAAATGACTTATTCCACACAAAGTCTTTTACTACAACTGTTTATTAAAGTTACTGTTTCACACTATGCAATAGCTGTCCGTGGTCATCACTGGAGCTAGAGAGCGAGCTAGAGGTGGGGACACTACAATTATACTGGAGACAATGGGGAGTGGTTAGTAGTGGGGAGGTCACTATGGTTAAAGGAACAAGCACTGATCTACACCGTAGCAGCTGGAACAGTCCGTGGCTGGGGTGGAAGGGGTCACCCATGATCTTATTGGCTCCGGAGGGACACCTTCTGATGTATAGATGTATAGGGGAACAGAGCGCAGAATATAGTAGGTAGACAAAAATGCTGGAGAAACTCAGCGGGTGAGGCAGCGTCTATCTTAAGGGGTTGGACAGGCTAGATGCAGGAAGATTGTTCCCGATGTTGGGGAAGTCCAGAACAAGGGGTCACAGTTTAAGGATAAGGGGGAAATCTTTCAGGACCGAGATGAGGAAAACTTTTTTCACACAGAGAGTGGTGAATCTCTGGAATTCTCTGCCGCAGAGGGTAGTTGAGGCCAGTTCATTGGCTATAGTTAAGAGGGAGTTAGATGTGGCCCTTGTGGCTAAAGGGATCAGGGGTTATGGAGAGAAGGCTGGTACAGGATACTGAGTTGGATGATCAGCCATGATCATATTGAATGGCGGTGCAGGCTCGAAGGGCCGAATGGCCTACTCCTGCACCTATTTTCTATGTTTCTATGGAGCGAAGGAAATAGGCGACGTTTCGGGCCGAGACCCTTCTTCAGACTCAGACCCTGTCAGGAAGTAGCACTGAAAAGCCTTTCTGTCGCGTGCTATCCAGGATGCATCACAGTACGGCGATTGACAGCTCCATCCATAACTCTAAGAAACTGCGGCGAATGGTGGACGTAGCCCAGACCATCACTCACTCACCCCGACGGCATGAAGATTGTATAAGAAGGAACTGCAGATGCTAGTTTGAACCAAAGACAGACACACAAAATAAAGCTGGAGTAACTCAGCGGGACAGGCAGCATCTCCGGAGAGAAGGAATGGGTGACGTTTCGGTACCCGAAACGTCACCCATTCCTTCCCTCCGGAGATGCTGCCTGTCTCGCTGAGTTACTCCAGCTTTTCGTGTCTACATTGGGTACGAGTATTGTAGTTCACTTACACCCCCTCCAACCTCATCTACTGTATCCGCTGGACCAGAGCTGGTGTACGGGGTGACCCGCTGGTCAGCACGGACTCTTTGGGCCGAAGGGCCTGTTTCCGTGCTGTATCTCTAAAGTCTAAAGACTACGATGCTCCGCTGACACTATATTCGGCACTCGGGTATTTTTCTCTTTGTATGCGGCTTGACATGTCGTATGATTTCAGGGCATCAAGGGGGAGAAACATAGAAACATAGAAATTAGGTGCAGGAGTAGGCCATTCGGCCCTTCGAGCCTGCACCGCCATTCAATATGATCATGGCTGATCATCCAACTCAGTATCCCGTACCTGCCTTCTCTCCATACCCTCTGATCCCCTTAGCCACAAGGGCCACATCTAACTCCCTCTTAAATATAGCCAATGAACTGGCCTCAACTACCCTCTGTGGCAGAGAGTTCCAGAGATTCACCACTCTCTGTGTGAAAAAAGGTTCTTCTCATCTCGGTTTTAAAGGATTTCCCCCTTATCCTTAAGCTGTGACCCCTTGTCCTGGACTTCCCCAACATCGGGAACAATCTTCCTGCATCTAGCCTGTCCAACCCCTTAAGAATTTTGTAAGTTTCTATAAGATCCCCTCTCAATCTCCTAAATTCTAGAGAGTATAAACCAAGTCTATCCAGTCTTTCTTCATAAGACAGTCCTGACATCCCAGGAATCAGTCTGGTGAACCTTCTCTGCACTCCCTCTATGGCAATAATGTCCTTCCTCAGATTTGGAGACCAAAACTGTATGCAATACTCCAGGTGTGGTCTCACCAAGACCCTGTACAACTGCAGTAGAACCTCCCTGCTCCTATACTCAAATCCTTTTGCTATGAAAGCTAACATACCATAACATAACATACGAAGGCAGGAGAATGGGGTTGAGAGGGAGAGATAGATCAAAGTCAAAGTCAAATTTATTCGTCACATACACACAAAGGTGCAGTGAAATGAATTTGCCAGCAGCGATACACTTAAAAAGAACACACAATACACAATAGAATTTAACACAAACATCCACCACAACATTCTTCACTGTGGTGGAAGGCAACAAAGTTCAGCCAGTCCTCCTCCTTTGTTCACCCGTGGTTGGGCCCATGAACCCTTTGTAGTCGCTGCTACGGACGGCCCGATGTACAGGCCCTCTCGTCGAGATGATCCAAACTCCGACCTCGGGACAGTCGAACATCCTCCATGGCCTAGAGTGCCCGAATTGGCCACTTTCCCACCTGGATACTGCGGCTTCAGGATGCAATAGGCCTCAGGCTGGCGGTAGGAGCTCTTCTCTGGCGATCCCCGGAGAGGGATCCCAGGCTCTGGGTGGTAAGTCCATGCCACACCCGCGGCTAGAAGCTCCGCAGACCACAGAGCCCACGATGCCAAAGTCACCAGGCCAGCGATCGGAGCACTCGTTTCTGGCGACCCCCGGCAAGGGTTCGCCCCCACTCCGCGATGGAAAAGTCCACGCTGCGACGACTCCGGGAAAGGCCGCTCCAATCCAAGCCGCTAGGCCGCGAGGGGGAGGTGGAAAAAGTCTCCTCTCCCTTGAGAAAGCGACTGAAAAACAGTTTCCCCCTTCCCCCCCACCCCCCACACACTGAGTGACGCTAAAACAAACATTTGGACACACTAAAAAAAACACAAAAAGTCTAAATAACGAACATGCTGCTGGCAGGGCAGCCGACTCGCAGCGCCCCCAACAGACCATGATTGAATAGCGGAGTAGACTTGATTTGCCGAATGACCTAATACCATTCCTGGATCCTATGAACATGACCTTAACTGGGTAGCATGCATAGGTTTTCACTGCAACTCACTATACATGACAATAATTAAGACCAGTACCAAAACTGTACATCAACTCCGTCTACACCTCACGCTGCCTCGGCAAGGCCAGCAGCATCATCAAGGACCAGTCTCACCCCAGGTCACTCCCTCTTCTCCCCTCTCCCGTCAGGCAAGGAGTACAGAAGTGTACTTGTACACTGTGGACGGCTAGATTGGAATCATGTGTAGTCTTTCCGCTGACTGGATAGCGCACAACAAAAAGCTTTTCACTGAACGTGACAAACATAATAACTTAGACTGAACTAAGAGTCACAAACATCTTAGAAATCTTATTCAATATACAGAGTGCTGGAGTAACTCAGCGGGTCAGGCAGCATCTGTGGAGAACATGGATAGGTGACGTTTCACAGAGTGCTGGAGTAACTCAGCGGGTCAGGCAGCATCTGTGGAGAACATGTAGATGTGAAGTTTCGGGTTGGGATCTTTCTTCAGACTGTTTGGCACCGACATTGTGGGCCGAAGGGCCTGTTCCTGTGCTGTACTGTTCTATGTTCTGAAAAGGACCAGCTTTGTTGTGAGAGCCTGGATTGATCAGAGTTCTTGTAGTTTAGATTAGTTCGGAGATGCAGCGCGGAAACAGGCCGTTCGGCCCACCGAGTCCGCACCGACCAGCGATCTCCCTATCCTCACTCACACTATCCTACACACACTGGGGACAATTAGCGTGTACACCGAGCCATTAACCTGCAAACCTTATCGTCTTTGGAGTGTGGGAGGAAACCTGAGCACCCGGAGAAATCCCACGCAGGTCACGGGGAGAACGTGCAAACTCCGTATGGACAGCGCCCGTGGTCGGGATGGAACCTGGGTCTCTGGCGCTGTGAGGCAGCAACTCTACCGCTGCGCCACCGTGATGGCACCTTAACCATTCCTGACCTGCATCTGACCTTAGCATCACATCATTTGGTTCAGCATAAAAGACTTCAGATCCACAAAGATTCTCTCCTTGTCAGTTTGACCACAGCAAAGAGAAAGATAATTGTATCTGATTTTATTGGACACCAAACAAGTGCTCGGGCTTCTGAAAGGCCACCGCTAATTACATTGTGTGGCACACTTTTAATTCTTTGCCTTCTTCATCTTATAAGTTCATGTTCATAAGTGATAGGAGCAGAATTAGGCCATTCGGCCCATCAAGTCTACTCCGCCATTCAATCATGGCTGATCCATCTCTCCCTCTTAACCCCATTCCCTTGCCTTCTCCCCAGAGGTTCAGTGCTTTAGAAACGTGTGCTCGATGGCATAGACCACAGGCCCAGCGGTAGAGTTGCTGCCTCACAGCGCCAGAGACGTGGGTTCGATCCTGACCGCGGGTGTTGCCTGAATGTAGTTTGTACGTTTTCCCCGTGACCAGCGTGGGTTTGCTCCCGTTTCTTTCCCACGTCCCATTTGCAGGTTAATTGGCTTCTGTAAATCATAAATTGTCCCTAGCGTGTATTCTCTAACGTCTAACGAATAGTTAGTAATGGCATTGTGAATTTTAAAAACTCTGTCATCTCTAAAGTACGGCCGCTCCTCGGCCTACGATGGGGCTATGTTACGATAAACCCAAAATATTGCGACGAAAACGCATTTAACACATTGCGATCACATGATCGGAGGTGATGTGCGGACCGCTGCCGTTTGCCGATCGTAAAGTCGAAATATATCGCAAGTCGAAGCGCCGTAAATCGGGGAGCATCTGTAAAGCAAGAGAGTCCCTTCTTCTCCCCGCTCCCGTCCGGCAGAAGGTACAGAAGCTTGAAAGCGCGCACCATCAGACTCAGGAACAGCTTCTTCCCCTCTGTTATCAGGCTTCTGAACGGTCCTTCCATAAGTTGGGGCACTGTCCGATTCACCTCTACTCCATTGCGGACATTGGACTTTGTCTCTGGAACTGATGCGCTACAATGCTGAGAACTATATTCTGCACTCTGTATCTTCCCCTTTGCTCTACCTGTTGTACTCGAGCTTGAACATTGTATTTATGTATGGTATTATCTGATCTGTTTGGATAGCGTGCAAAACAAAGCTTCTCACTGTAAACAGAGTGCTTACAAATACCTTGGAGTGTACCTGGACAGTAAACTGGACTGGTCCAGGAACGCTGAGGCCCTGTACAAGAAGGGACAGAGCCGCCTATGCTTTTTGAGAAGGCTTCGCTCCTTCAATATCTGCTGTGAGATGCTGCAGATATTCTACCAATCAGTGGTGGCCAGCGCCATCTTCTTCACTGCCGTGTGCTGGGGCAGCAGGGCGAAGGCTGCGGATGCCAATAGGATCAAGAAGCTCATCGGAAGGCCGGCTCCGTTCTAGGGGCGGAGTTGGAGTGGAGTTGGATTCATGGGAGGTGTCTTGGAGGGGAGGATGCTCCTCAAACTGCGGAGCATCCCGGACAATACAGCTCACCCCCTCCATGACACACTGGTCAACCTGAGGAGCACCTTCAGTAACAGACTGGTCCCACCAAGATGCAGCACAGAACGCCACAGGAGATCCTTCTTCCCTGTGGCTATCAAACTGTACAACACCTCCTCCCCTTCTGTCATGAGGTAGACTGCCCCCCCCCCCCCCCCCCGCCCCCCTCACC
Source organism: Leucoraja erinaceus (assembly GCF_028641065.1). NCBI lineage: Eukaryota > Metazoa > Chordata > Chondrichthyes > Rajiformes > Rajidae > Leucoraja > Leucoraja erinaceus. The sequence goes on along the minus strand of NC_073378.1, from coordinate 26,306,015 downwards.
AATCTTTGCACATCCCCAATCCTGGACTTTCCACTTGTCATGTTAATTTCATGTTTCCATGTACCTTGTTGTGTTTTATAACTGTTGGCCGACCAATTTCCCTTCCTGGGATAAATAAAGTTATATCGTATCGTACAGCGTGGAAACAGGCCCTTCGGCCCATCGAGCCCGTGCCGACCAGCGATCCCCGCACACCAACACTGTCCTACACACTCCAGAGACAGTTTCTACATTTTTTATACCAAGCCAATTAACCTACAAACCTGAAAGTAGACAAAAATGCTGGAGAAACTCAGCGGGTGAGGCAGCATCTATGGAGCGTAAGAATAGGCGACGTTTCGGGTCGAGACCCTTCTTCAGACTGATGTGTAGGTTTGTAGTTAATTTGCTCTGGTAAAAGTTGTTAATTGTCCCTAGTGTGTGTAGGATAGTGCTAGTGTGCAGGGTGATCACTGGTCGGCCCGGACTCGGTAGGCCGAAGGATCTGTTTCCATGTTGTATCTCTAAAGTCACCTATTTCCTTCGCTCCATAGATGCCGCTGAGTTCCTCCAGCATTTTCGTCCACCTTCGGTTTTTGCAGCATCTGCAGTTCTTTCTTAAACCTACAAACTTGTACGTCTTTAGAGTGTGGGATGAAACCGAAGACCTCAGAGAAAACCCACGCACAGGTCACGGGAAGAACGTACAGACCAGCGCCCGTAGTCGGGATCGAACCCCGGGTCTCTGGCGCTGTGATGCAGCGACTCTACCGCTGCACCACCGTGCTCCTCTGATCGGATATTGCTTATTCAGCCATAAACAGTGCTATTCATCCAAAGTTTCAACTCAATGAAAGTACAAGTTGTAAGATAGGCATGTTGCAAAATTGACATTTCTAAAATACTTCTGTTTCACGAAACTATTCCACAGTTCATGACCTCCCCGCTCCAACCTTCCCAGAGTCGGGATTGTATCCAGATCTTTCTTTTCTAAACTACCAAAGAATTCCGCATGATAAAAGTTAACCTCTTGGTGGCATGTTCTGCTTGCAAGAGGCAGAGACTGCTATCGTGAGCAAAGTCTGAATTAGACTTAAGGGCCTGTCCCACTTGGCGATTATTTTCGGCGACTGCCGGCATCATTGACTGATGTGTCAGGTCACCGAAAAAGTCGCGGCGTGATGACGTATTGTCGTGCGGTGTTTTTTTCAAGTGTCGCGACATTTTTTTTGTCGCCGCTGGATTTTGAAATGTTCAAAATCTTTTGGCGACACTGATATGAGATCGGTAGTCACCGAAAAATCACCAAGTGGGACAGGCCCTTAAGACACTGGAACTGCAGATAGACACAGACTGCTGGAGTAACTCAACGGGTCAGGCAACATCTGTGGAGAACATGGATGCAGGTTGACTGGTTGCATCAGGGCCTCGGTTCAGCCACTTGAACGCCCAGGAGCGAAGAAGACCGGCAAAAGTGGTCCATATGAACCCGAGGGGTAACTGTCTTACGCAGAGGGTGGTGGGTGTATGGAACGAGCCGCTAGGTCGTTGAGGCTGGGACTATCGTAAGGTTTAAACAACATTTGGACAGGTACATGGATAGGGTAGGTTTAGAGGGATGTGGGCCTTCTAAACGCAGGCTGGTGGGACCAATGTAGATAATAGACAATAGACAATAGGTGCAGGAGTAGGCCATTCGGACCTTCGAGCCAGCACCGCCATTCATGGCTGATCATCCCCAATCAGTACCCCGTTCCTGCCTTCTCCCCATATCCTCTGACTCCGCTATTTTTAAGAGCTCTATCTAGCTCTCTCTTGAAAGTATCCAGAGAACTGGCCTCCACCACCCTCTGAGGCAGAGAATTCCACAGACTCACTACTCTCTGTGAGAAAAACTGTTTCCTCGTCTCCGTTCTAAATGGCTTACTCCTTATTCTTAAACTGTGGCCCCTGGTTCTGGACTCCCCCAACATCGGGAACATGTTTCCTGCCTCTAGCGTGTCCAAATCCTTAACAATCTTATATGTTTGATGAGGCATATTAGTCGGCATGGGCAGGTCAGGCCAAAGGGTCTGTTGCATGCTATGACCATGGGTTACCATGGAATAGTTGGGCCGAAGGACCTGTTTCCATGCTGTATGACCATGACTATGGTCAGAATGGGTAAGCTGACGCGATCTATTCCCCTCATGATTTTGTGCACCTCTCTACGGTCACCCCTCATCCTCCTGCGCTCCAAGGAATAGAGTCCTTGTCTACTCAACCCCTCCATTTACCTGATTGACTCTGGGGATAAGACTCTGTATGTTCGCCCAGTTTAATAAGGCTGGTCTAAACGCAGTTTGCAGTTACTTGGAATAAGAGGAAGCCAAGATTTCCGAACAAGATTTATTATTTTTAGACATGGGATGTGATTTATTTTTGGCAACCTTACTGCGCTGAGGAAACAAAGCAAGGAGAGGAAGTTGATATGGGAAACAGATTTGAGGATTTCTGTTCCAACCTGAAGGAATTTCATTCTGAAAACAAGTGTTGCAAAGTCTGAGTCTATTGTGCTCGTCCAAGATGCAGGCAAAACAATCGACAGAAATGGGCGGAGAAATGGCAGATGGAGTTTAATCCGAGCAGGTGTCGGTCGGGTCAGGTCGGGGAGAGTCCCCTTCCCCCCACCATGGGTACCATGTAATCCCGTGCTACCCGCTCCATGGGCGGATAGTCGGCGACTAAACCGTCTCCCCCACCTGGTTTACCAGGTGAGGAGGGGGCTGTGGACCCCCAGCAGGACCAAAAACAAGACCTGTCAAAGGGCGGATGAGCTCCTAGCGAGCCAACGGCCGTCCACACTTCAGTAGAAGTTGCGATCACTGTCGTACACGGTGTTGTAAGGAATGATGATAAAGAGCGCGCGCACACACACACACCCACACCCACGCACGCACGCACACACACACACACACACGCACCCACACACACACACACACACACACACACACACACACACACACACACACACACACACGCACCCACACACACACACACGCACACACACACACACACACACACACACACACACCCACGCACACACACACACACACACACACACACACACACACACACACACACACACACACGCACCCACACACGCACACACGCACACACACACACACACACACGCACACACACACACACGCACACGCACACGCACACACACACCCACCCACGCACGCACACCCTATACTTCCAGCGGCGGAAGTCCGCAGGAACTGGAAGACAGAGATGTGTGGTGCATCCTTCACCGTGCCCGTCGGAAACCAGCGCCACTGCGTCGCTAATGTTCTCGATGATGAAAATATCAAGAGTCAAGAGAGTTTTATTGTCATGTGTCCCAGATAGAACAATGACATTCTTCCTTTCAGCGGCACGGCAGAATCTCTAAACATTGTGCACTGTAGACATGTGTAGTTCCACAGCGCGGAAACAGGACCTTCAGCCCAACACGCCTATGCCGGCCAACATGTCCCAGCTACACTAGTCCCACCTGCCTGCGTTTGGCCCATATCCCTCTCAACCTGTCCGATCCATGTACCTGTCCAAGTGTTTCTTGAACGTTGGGATAGTCCCAGCCTCAACGACCTCCTCCAGCAGCTTGTTCTGTACATCCACCACCCTCTGTGTGAAAAAATTGCCCCTCAGGTTCCAATCCAATCTTTCCCCACTCACAAACCTACGTCCATTGGGTCTTGATTCCCTACTATGGGTATAAGACTCTGTACATTCACTTGATGAAGATTTTATTTTAAGTTCATAAGTTCTAGGAGCAGAATGAGGCTATTAGGCCCATCTAGTCTACTCCGCCATTTAATCATGGCTGACCTATCTCTCCCTCCTAACCCCCCATTCTCCCCATAACCCCTGACACCCGCACTAATCAAGAATCTATCTATCTCTGCCTTAAAAATATCCACTGACTTGGCCTCCACAACCGTCTGTGGCAAAGAATTCCACAGATTCACCACCCTCTGACTAAAGAAATTCCTCCTCATCTCCTTCCTAAAGGAACGTCCTATAATTCTGAGGCTGTGGCCTCTAGTCCGAGACTCTCCCACTAGTGGAAACATCCTCCCCACATCCACTCTGTCCAGGCCTTTCACTATTTGGCAAGTTTCAATGAGGTTTTCCCCTCATCCTTATAAACTACAGTTTAATAATGTTTGTCTAAATGCAGTTTGCAATTATTTTGGTCACAGATTTTCTGACTATATTTATTATATTTAGACATGAGATTCACCTGATCTATACCCCTCATGAAGAGTGGTCTTCTCCCAAAATGTCGGCTATCCACTCCCTCACAGATGCTGCCTGACCTGCTGAGTTTAGACTTTAGACATTAGAGATACAACACGGAAACAGATCCTTCGGCCTACGGAGACTGCGTCGACCAGCGATCACCCCGTACACTAGCACTGTCCTACACACACTATTAGCTATTTTTACCAAAGCCGATTAACTACAAACTTATACATCAGCCGGCAGAAGGGTCTCGACCCGAAACTTCGCCAATTCAATAGACAATAGATAATAGACAATAGGTGCAGGAGTAGGCCATTCGGCCCTCCGAGCCAGCACCGCCATTCAATGTGATCATGGCTGATCATCCCCAATCAGTACCCCGTTCCTGCCTTCTCCCCATATCCCCGTTATTTTTAAGAGCCCTATCTAGCTCTCTCTTGAAAGCATCCAGAGAACCAGCCTCCACCGCCCTCTGAGGCAGAGAATTCCACAGACTCACAATTCTCTGTGAGAAAAGGTGTTTCCTTGTCTCTGTTCTAAATGGCTTACCCCTTATTCTTAAACTGTGGCCCCTGGTTCTGGACTCCCCAACGTCGGGAACATGTTTCCTGCCTCTGTTTCATTAAGATATCCTCTCATCCTTCTAAACTCCAGAGTATACAAGCCCAGCTGCTCCATTCTCCCAGCATACGACAGTCCCGCCAACCCGGGAATTAAGCTGGTGAACCTATGCTGTACTCCCTCCATAGCAAGAATGACCTTCCTCAAATTATTCCTTCTCTCCATAGATGCTGCCTCACCCACTGAGTTTCTTCAGCATTTTTGTCTGCCATCATTGGGATTAGTTGGTGTTCAGAGATAAAGCATGGAAACAAGCATCTTTGGCCCACTGAGTCCGCACCGACCAGTGATCACCCCATAGACTAACACTATCTTACACACTGGGAACAATTTTCCATTTACAGAAGCCAATTGTTAATGGGAGTGTGGGAGGAAACATAGAAACATAGAAAATAGATGCAGGAGTAGGCCATTCGGCCCTTCAATATGATCATGGCTGATCAGCAACTCAGTATCCTGTACCTGCCTTCTCTCCATACCCCCTGATCCCCTTAGCCACAAGGGCCACATCTATCTCCCTCTTAAATATAGCCAATGAAATGGCCTCAACTACCTTCAGAGAATTCCAGACATTCACCACTCTCTGTGTAAAAAATGATTTTCTCATCTCGGTCCTAAAAGACTTCCCCCTTATCCTTAAACTATGACCCCTTGTTCTGGACTTCCCCAACATCGGGAACAATCTTCCTGCATCCAGCCTGTCCAACCCCTTAAGAACTTTGTAAGTTTCTATAAGATCCCCCCTCAATCTTCTAAATTCTAGCGAGTACAAGCCGAGTCTATCCAGTCTTTCTTCATATGAAAGTCCTGACATCCCAGGAATCAGTCTGGTGAACCTTCTCTGTACTCCCTCTATGGCAAGAATGTCTTTCCTCAGATTTGGAGACCAAAACTGTACGCAATACTCCCGGTGTGGTCTCACCAAGACCCTGTACAACTGCAGTAGAACCTCCCTGCTCCTATACTCAAATCCTTTTGCTATGAATGCTAACATACCATTCGCTTTCTTTACTGCCTGCTGCACCTGCATGCCTACTTTCAATGACTGATGTACCATGACACCCAGGTCTCGTTGCATCTCCTCTTTTCCTAATCCGGAGGATCCGGAGAAAACCCACGCAGGTCACGGGGAGAACGTACAAACTCCATAGTCGGGATCGAACCCGGCGCTGTGAGGCAGCAACTCTGCCGCTGCGCCACCGTGCCATCCCTCCGGTACTTTGTGCTTTACTCCAGATGCCAGCACCTGCAGTCTCTTGTATCTGCGGCCTATAACTTAAGTTTTCAAAGCTGGCAATTGGACAATAACATGTGGGGCCGTTGTTGAGAACGCAGCGAGCCTGCAGCTGATGTAATGGTCACCCTGGGGATTGTGTGAAGGTATTAGATACTTGCCTTGGGGCAACAATACATGACCTTGCATCTTAATGTTTGGTGAGAAAAGCTGGAACATCTGCAATAAGCAGGAAGTGGGAGAAAATATTAAATATGTAGGAAGGAACTGCAGGTGCTGGTTTACACCGAGATTGTCACAAAGTGTTGGAGTAACTCATTTAATTAAAATTTATTTAGATGAGAATTTAATCAGCATTTAATTTGATTGAAATATTTTATTTATTATATCTGTCGATATTCTCAAACTTAATAAGATGAGAATTTACATCAGCATTTAGAGTGCTGGAGTTCAGGCAGCATCTGAGGGAATGGCAATGTTTCAGAATTTATTACTCAAGGACACGCGATGATGATCGGTGAGCCTGGGTCAGAACACTGGGAGAGCAGGAATGACCCTGGGGATGAGTGGGTTAACATGTGATGAGTGTTTGACGGCATACCTGCCTTCTCCCCATAACCCGACACCCGTACTAATCAAGAATTTGTCTATCTCTGCCTTAAAAATATCCACTGACTTGGCCTCCACTGCCGTCTGTGGCAAAGAATTCCACAGATTCACCACCCTCTGACTAAAGAAATTCCTCCCCATCTCCTTGCTAAAGGAAGGTCATTTAATTCTGAGGCTGTGACCTCTGGTCCTAGACTCTCCCACTAGTGGAAACATCCTCTCCACATACACTCTATCCAGGCCTTTCACTATTCGGTAAGTTTCAATGAGGTAACCCCCCTCATCCTTCTAAACTCCAGCGAGTACAGGCCCAGTGCCGTCAAACGCTGACAATAAATCATGAAGTCACATCATCCAAATCCAGCGAGCAGGGACATTCTTCTCTGTAATGCCAGGTCATCGAGGCAAAGAGTGATGCAGTGTGGAAACAGGCCCTTCAGCCCAACTTGCCCACACCGGCCAACATGTCCCATCTACACTAATCCCACCTGCCTGCTTTTGGCCCAGGACAGGAATAGGCAGCGGTGGAGTTGCCGCCTCATAGTGCCAGAGACCCGGGTTCCATCCTGACCACTGGTGCTGTCTGTACGGAGTTTGCACGTTCTCACCGTGACCCACGTGGGTTTTCTCCGGGTGTTCCGGTTTCCTCCCAACATTCCAAAGACGTGCGGGTTTGTCAGTCAACTGCCTTGCCACAATTGTAAAAAATTGTCCCTCGTGTGTGTGTGTGTGTGTGTGTGTGTGTGTGTGTGTGTGTGTGTGTGTGTGTGTGTGTGTGTGTGTGTGTGTGTGTGTGTGTGTGTGTGTGTGTGTGTGTGTGTGTGTGTGTGTGTGTGTGTGTGTGTGTGTGTGTGTGTGTGTGTGTGTGTGTGTGTGTGTGTGTGTGTGTGTGTGTGTGTGTGTGTGTGTGTGTGTGTGTGTGTGTGTGTGTGGGTGTGTGTGTGTGTGTGTGTGTGTGTGTGTGTGTGTGTGTGTGTGTGTGTGTGTGTGTGTGTGTGCGTGTGTGTGTGTGTGATAGTGCTGTGTGTGCTGGGATCGCTGGTCGGCGTGGACTGGGTGGGCCGCTGGGATCGCTGGTCGGCGTGGACTGGGTGGGCCGATGGGCCTGTTCTCTAAAACTAAACTAAACTAGTGGATACAGTAAACTAGTGAACCTGCGAGACAAGTATGGAGCACGCCCATGCACGCAGAGGCAGCAACATCAAAATAAAATCATTTATGGACATATTTTAAAGAAAATTATGATAAGGGCTTTGCTTATTAATATCTGGCTAAATCCAAAGAAGCAGTTGATTGAAAGCATGTTGCTCTATCTAATCGCCTGGAAATGAGCGGCCTCATGTCAAAACTTTCTTCCTGCAGATAACTTAATGTGCATAAATCAACAGGATGCTCTTAAATTAACAGATTATGGAAACAATTACTTTGTGCACAGCAGTAATTACAGTCATATTTATAGTTTAGTTTTTAGTTTTAGTGACACAGAGCTGAAACAGGCCCTTCGGCCCACGAGTCCGCACCGACCAGTGATCCCCGCACACTAACACTATCCTACACACACACTAGGGATAATTGACATTTACACCAAGCCAATTCACCTACAATCCTTCACGTCTTTGGAGTGTGGGAGGAAAGCGAAGATCTCAGAGAAATCTCGGAGCTGGAGACGTGAGACGTGAGGGGCAAGGGCCGGTGGGAGGGTGGGCCGGGGTGATGCCTCCCAGCGCCTTCAACGCCGGTGGCAGGAGGCACCCCCGGGTCACAGAGATGGCCGGGCGAGGAGAGGAGAGGAGAGGAGAGGAGAGGAGAGGAGAGGAGAGGAGAGGGAGGTGGCTTCGCGGGAACTGTTCCAGTACATCGAGTGCCCACGGGCTGCCCGGTCTTTGGACTTTAAACAATGGCGCTAAAATGGCGGCGCCCGCAGGCGTATTACACAGTATAATAAATTTTGCTGTGCGGTTACGTGTGTGACTAATAAAGCACCACTGAACTATCGTAGTCAGGATGGAACCCAGTCTCATGGACAATAGGTGCAGGAGGCGGCCATTCGGCCCTTCGAGTCAGCACCGCCATGCAATGTGATTATGGCTGATCATCCACAATCAGTACCCCGTTCCTGCCTTCTCCCCATATCCCCGACTCCGCTAGCCCCGAGAGCTAAATCTAACTCTCTTTTAAATTTATCCAGTGAATTGGCATTCAATGGCAGAGAATTCCTCAGCCATGATCACAGTGAATGGCGGTGCAGGCTTGAAGGGCCATATGGCCTAATCCTGCACCTACTGTCCGTTGTCTTTTGTCTATTGTCTATTGTCTAAATTCACAACTCTCTGGGTGAAAAAGATTTTTTCTCATCTGAGTTTTAAATAGCCTCCCCCTTTATTCTTAGACTGTGCCCCCGGTTCTGAACTGCCCCCCCCCCCAACCCCCTCCAACATGGGGAACATTTCTCCTGCATCTAGCCTGTCCAGTCCTTTTATAATTGTATACATTTCTATAAGATGCAAGGCAACAACCCTACCGCTGCGCCACTGTGCCGTCCCTGATGGGCCAAATGGCCCTAATAGCCATAATACAGTAGATGATGAAAGGGGGGGGGGGGGGGGGGTAGGAGATTGCAACCCTCACGTGGTCCACACTGTATTTTCGACGAATGCAATCAGCCTGGCGTGCACAAACAGAAGATGAAACAGAACAAGAATGCTGGAGAAACTCAGCGGTTGAGGCGGCATCTATGGAGCAAAGGGAATAGGCGACGTTTCGGGTCGAGATCCTTCTTCAGACTGATGTCGAGACCCTTCTTCAGACTGATGTCGAGACCCTTCTTCAGGCTGATGTCGAGTTGAGGTGGGAGGAGTGGGAAGGGGGGAGGGGTGGACCCCCCCACCTCCACATCAGTCTGAAGAAGGGTCTCGACCGGAAACGTCACCCATCCCTTCGCTCCATAGATGCTGCCTGCCTCACCCGCTGAGTTTCTCCAGCATTTTGTGTCGACCTTCGATTCTTCCAGCATCTGCAGTTCTTTCTTAAACATCAAACAGAACAATTTGTCTTGTTACAACTTTAAGGGCCTGTCACACTTACGTGTCCTTGGCACGCAAATTTCGCGACCTCGTGGTCGCGTTGAGGCGTAGGGGCATCGCGCGGCCATGCGAGGCCGGTCCCACTGAGAAGCGTGGAGGGGTATGTTGGTGTGCGCGGTATCGTGTGGGGCTCCGAAGTTTTTGTAGCGAACAAAATCCTTGCGCGCCAACGACCTGTCGCGGAACTGACGGCCAAAGTGGGACAGGCACAAGACCCGTGCGCAACGCAACGTCTCACCTCCAACAGCAGCGGACCGGATCCGCCCCCACTCCTACTCCCAGAACGGGGCCAAGAAAATTGAAGATAGACACAAAATGCTGGAGTAACTCAGCGGGACCGGCAGCATCTATGGAGAGAAGCAATGGGTGACGTTTCGGGTCAAGACCCTTCTTTCAGACGGAAGAAGAGTCTCGACACGAAACGTCACCCATTGCTTCTCTCCAGAGATGCTTCCAGTCCCGCTGAGTTACTCCTGCATTTTGTGTCCATCTTCAACTGACGTTGCGCGCTCCAGACGGCTGTGCGGGCGCATGAAATCGCTCCCGACCTTCGCGGGACCACCGCGCCTCAACGCGACCACGAGGTCACGTAATTAGCGTGCCGAGGACACGCAAGTGGGACAGGCCCTTTAGGCTGTGCACGCCCTACGCGTGAAAAAGCTGAGGGGGATTAGTCACCTGATCAGGACACATTGATTGTCGCAGCGTTTCCAGAGGCAGTGGTAACATTCGTTGGCGATGGCGAAGATGTGCGGTGCGAGTTCGCCCAGTTGGTGCGCGCCGTAATCCTCCATCGCCTTCTTGTCATAAAGTCCACTAATGGGCTTGTACGGATTGACCGAGACCAGGATGGAGCCAATAAAAGTCTGTAAACAAATCCAAAATAAGACAATCATCAGTTCTACAATTCCTAATGTAAGTTCTACATTTTGAGGAAGGAATTCTTGTTATTGTGGGAGTGCAGCGTAGGTTTACAAGGTTAATTCCCGGGATGGCGGGACTGTCATATGCTGAGAGAATGCTGAGAGAATGGGGCGGCTGGGCTTGCTATTCTCTGGAGAAAAAGAACAGGTGATGTTTCGGGTCGAGACCCTTCTTTAGACCTGTACTTGGATAGGAAAGGTTTGGAAGTATTTGGGCCAAACGCGAGCAGGTGGGATAACGTAGTTGTTTGGAGCTAATTTTTAATTGGACTTTATATTGCACTCAGGTTACCACTGGTGGACTTCAATCAAGTTGTAGAAACATCTCAAGGACATTCAATGGAATCAGGATGAACCTAAGCTCAATTTTGAGTGTCATAGCAAAATTCCATTTATCATGTACAGTGGCTTGCAAAAGTTTTCATACCCCTTGAACTTTTCCACATTTTGTCACGTTACAACCACAAACGTAAATGTATTTTATTGGGATTTTATGTGATAGACCAACACAAAGTGGCGCATAATTGTGAAGTGGAAGGAAAATGATACATGGTTTTCAAATTTTTTTACAAATAAAAAACTGAAAAGTGTGACATGCAAAAGTATTCAGCCCCCCGAGTCAATACTTTGTAGAACCACCTTTCGCTGCAATTACAGCTGCAAGTCTTTTGGGGTATGCCTCTACCAGCTTTGCACATCTAGAGACTGACATTTTTGCCCATTCTTCTTTGCAAAATAGCTCAAGCTCAGTCAGATTGGATGGAGAACGTCTGTGAACAGCAATTTTCAAGTCTTGCCAGAGATTCTCAATTGGATTTAGGTCTGGACTTTGACTGGGACATTCTAACACATGAATATGCTTTGATCTAAACCATTCCATTGGAGCTCTGGCTGTATTTTTAGGGTCGTTGTCCTGCTGGAAAGTGAACCTCCGCCCCAGTCTCAAGTCTTTTGCAGACTCTAACAGGTTTTCTTCCAAGATTGCCCTGTATTTGGCTCCATCCATCTTCCCATCAACTCTGACCAGCTTCCCTGTCCCTGCTGAAGAAAAGCATCCCCACAGCATGATGCTGCCACCACCATGTTTCACAGTGGGGATGGTGTGTTCAGGGTGATGTGCAATGTTAGTTTTCCGCCACACATAGCGTTTTGCATTTAGGCCAAAAACTTCAATTTTGGTCTCATCTGACCAGAGCACCTTCCTCCACATGTTTGCTGTGTCCCCCACATGGCTTGTGGCAAACTGCAAACGGGACTTCTTATGGCTTTTTTTCAACAATGGCTTTCTTCTTGCCACTCTTCCTTAAAGGCCCGATTTGTGGAGTGCACGACTAATAGTTGGCCTGTGGACAGATTCTCCCACCTGAGCTGTGGATCTCTGCAGCTCCTCCAGTGTTACCATGGGCCTCTTGGCTGCTTCTCTGATCAATGCTCTCCTTGCCCGGCCTGTCAGTTTAGGTGGACGGCCATGTCTTGGTAGGTTTGCAGTTGTGCCATACTCTTTCCATTTTCAGATGATGGATTGAACAGTGCTCCATGAGATGTTCAAAGCTGGGAATATTTTTTTATAACCTAACCCTGCTTTAAACTTCTCCACAACTTTATCCCTGACCTGTCTGGTGTGCTCCTTGGGCTTCATGATGCTGTTTGTTCACTAATGTTCTCTAACAAACCTCTGAGGCCCTCACAGAACAGCTGTATTTATACTGAGATTAGATTACACACAAGTGGACTCTATTTACTAATTAGGTGACTTCTGAAGGCAATTGGTTGCACTGGATTTTATTTAGGGGTATTAGAGTAAAGGGGGCTGAATACTTTTGCACGCCACGCTTTTCAGTTTTTTATTTGTAAAAAAATTTGAAAACCATGTATCATTTTCCTTCCACTTCACAATTATGTGCCACTTTGTGTTGGTCTATCACATAAAATCCCAATAAAATACATTTACGTTTGTGGTTGTAACGTGACAAAATGTGGAAAAGTTGCAAGCCACCGTATCTGTACACTGTGAATGGCTTGACTGTGATCATGTATTAGAGCAAGGGTGGGCAACCTTGTTCTGCATCGGGGCCGGGACGCACGTCTGCGAGCGGATGGCGGACCACACCACAAGGTGGACGAAAATGCTGGAGAAACTCAGCGGGTGAGGCAGCCTCGCGCAATCCTCGCATGAAAAAGACTACAAAAAGTAGTCAACACTGCCCAGTCCATCAACGGCTCTGACCTCCCCACCATCGAGGGGATCTATCGCAGTCGCTGATTCAAAAAGGCTGGCAGCATCATCAAGGACCCACACCATCCTGACCACACACTCATCTCCCCTCTACCTTCAGGTAGAAGGTACAGGAGCCTGAAGACTGCAACGTCCAGGTTCAGGAATAGCTACTTCCCCACAGCCATCAGGCTATTGAACTCAACTCAAACAAAACTCTGAACATTAATAGCCCATTATTAGTTTATTTGCACTTTATCTGTTTTATTTATTCATTTTTATTATTCATGTGTGTGTATATATTTATGCAATAGTATATGGACACACTGATCAGTTCTGTATTCATGCCTTCTATATTCTGTTGTGCTGAAGCAAAGCAAGAATGTCATTGTCCTATCTGGGACACAATAAACTCTCTTGAATCTTGATTTTTTTGGTCTCCCTTCGATTTTTCCAGCATCGGCAGTTCCTTCTTAAACGTGTTCACAGAAGGTGCGCGGACGTGCCGGGGCTTTGCGCAGGATGCGGTACAGACAGAGCTCGGCCGCGCTTGGTGGGCCGGATGATTACGGGTTACGGGCCGCATTCGGCCCGGGGGCCGTAGGTTGCCGACCCCCTGGTGTAGACTGATGGGAACATTTTTCAGTTGGGTGGTGGTGGGTGTATGGAACAAGCTGCCAGAGGAGGTCGGTGCAGCAGGGATTATGACTCATGACTCATACGAAGCCAAGTATGTTTTGCAACTTACGAGGAATTTGATTTATGTTTTGCATCAATGATTTGCAGCCGCCAGCATTTAAAACACATCTGGGCAAGCACATGGATGGGGCAGGTTTAGAGGGATATGGGGCCAAATGCAGGCAGGTGGGACTGGCGTAGATGGGGCCTGTTGGTTAGCATGGATGGGTTGTATGACTCTGTGAGTGTACAATATGTAGGAAATACAGCTCTAATTGCTTCAGAGAATTCTGTGGTGAACTGACTTATGGAATCAGAGTGTCCTTTGTGGTGAAAGCTCTTGCGTAAGGGTTTGGAGTCAACTATTCTCTGAATTTGACTTGGTCACGAAGATGGAAAGATGGCAGCTTTAGTTTTGTTTAGAGAGACAGCTCGGAAACAGACCCTTCGGCCCACTGAGTTCATGCCAACCAACAATCACCCGTTCAATAGATAATAGACAATAGGTGCAGGAGTAGGCCATTCGACCCTTCGAGCCAGCACCGCCATTCACTGTTATCATGGCTGATCATCCACAATCAGTACCCCGTTCCTGCCTTCTCTTCATACCCCTTGACTCCGCTATCTTTAAGATCTCGATCTAACTCTCTCTTGAAAGTATCCAGAGAATAGGCCTCCACCGCCCTCTCAGGCAGAGAATTCCACAGATTCACAACTCTCTGGGTGAAAAAGTTTTTCCTCATCTCCGTTTGAAATGGCTTACTCCTTATTCTTAAACTGTGGCCCCTGGTTCTGGACTCCCCCCAACATCGGGAACATGTTTCCTGCCTCTAGCGTGTCCAAACCCTTAATAATCTTATATGTTTTACTAAGATATCCTCTCATCCTTCTAAATTCCAGTGTATACAAGCCCAGTCGCTCCATTCTTTCAACACATGACAGTCCCGCCATCCCGGGAATTAACCTAATTCACACTAGTTCTGTGTTATCCTACTCTCTCATCTAGTCATAAATCAAAGGCCTGTTGAGTCTACTCCGCTGTGAGGCAGCAACTCTACCGCTGCGCCACTGTGGCAGCTAACACCTCTCATGCTTTTACACGCCTCTATAAGATTTCAATGTAAAAAGCAGGTTGACTGAAGGAAAGAAATGCTGGCCCTCTGCTCCGACAGTGTATTCGCTGTGAGGCAGCGACTCTACCGCTGACACGGTCGGAATTAGGCCACGTGGACCATCAAGTCTGCTCCGCCATTCAATCGGAGAACGGAGACATGGAAACACTATTCTCACAGAGAGTGGTGAGTCTGTGGAATTCTCTGCCTCAGGGGGCGGTGGAGGCAGGTTCTCTGGATGCTTTCAAGAGAGAGAGCTAGATAGAGCTCTTAAAAATAGCGGAGTCAGGGGATATGGAGAGAAGGCAGGAACGGGGTACTGATTGGGGATGATCAGCCATGATCACATTGAATGGCGGTGCTGGCTCGAAGGGCCAAATGACCTACTCCTGCACCTATTGTCTATTGTCCATTGTTAATCCTATCTGATCTGTATCTCACTCCTAAACCCATTCTCCTGCCTTCTGGTGGGTGAAAGGGCCTGTTTCCGCACTGTATCTCTAAACTAAACACTATCTAAAGCCAGACTTGGGTCTGGAGAACATCAACAATTTAACTGTTGAGAGGCTGCTGAGAGCCAAGTGTGAATCGAGATTCCTTCTGTCAACACAGGTCCACATTGTTGAACGCAGGCCAAATGTTATACCCCTTTATCTGTACACTGTGGACGGCTTGATTGTAATCATGTACTGTCTTTCCGCTGACGGAAAGCACGCAACAAAAAGCTTTTCACTGTAGCTCGGTGCACGCGACAATAAACTAAACTGAATTAAAAAGTCTCCACATCCTTGATATCGCAAAGCCAACTTCCACCGAACACACCCTGCTCCTGTGCATTTCACATGGGGCGGCACGGCCGTGGAGTTGCTGCTCTAGAGAGACCCAGGTTCGATCCTGGCTATGGGGTGCTGTCTGTACGGAGTTTGCACCTTCTTTAGTTTAGTTTAGAGATACAGCGCGGAAACAGGCCCTTTCTGCCCATCAGGTCCGCGCCGACCAGCGATCCCTGCACATTAACACTATCCTATACCCAATAGGTAAATGTTTTTACATTTACCAAGCCAATTAACCTGCATACATAGAAACAGTGAAAATAGGTGCAGGAGGAGGCCATTCGGCCCTTCGAGCCAGCACCGCCATTCATTGTGATCATGGCTGACCATCCACTATCAGTAACCCCTGCCTGCCTTCTCCCCATATCCCTTGATTCCACCAGCCCCTAGAGCTTCATCTAACTCTCTTTAACCATTTAACCATATAACAATTACAACACGGAAACAGGCCATCTCGGCCCTACAAGTCCGTGCCGAACAACTTTTTTCCCTTAGTCCCACCTGCCTGCACTCATACCATAACCCTCCATTCCCTTCTCATCCATATGCCTATCCAATTTATTTTTAAATGATACCAACGAACCTGCCTCCACCACTTCCACTGGAAGCTCATTCCACACCGCTACCTCTCTCTGAGTAAAGAAGTTCCCCCTCATGTTACCCCTATACTTCTGTCCCTTAATTCTGAAGTCATGTCCTCCTCTTGTTTGAATCTTCCCTATTCTCAAAGGGAAAAGCTTGTCCACAAAGGGAAAAGCTTGTCCACTCTGTCTATCCCTCTCATCATTTTAAAGACCTCTATCAAGTCCCCGCTTAACCTTCTGCGCTCCTTGGAATAAAGACCTAACTTTTAAATCCATCCAGTGATTTGGCCTCCACTGCCCTCTGTGGCAGGTAATTCCATAAATTCACAACTCTCTGGGTGAAAAAGTTTTTTCTCACCTCAGTCTTAAATGACCTTCCCTTTATTCTAAGACTGTGGCCCCTGGTTCTGGACTCGCCCAACATTGGGAACATTTTTCCTGCATCTAGCTTGTCCAGTCCTTTTATAATTTTATATGTTTCTATAATAATTTTATATGTTTCTATACCCTCTGACTAAAGAAATTCCTCCTCATTTCCTTCTTAAAAGGACATCCTTTGAATCTGAGGCTGTGACCTCTAGTCCTAGACTCTCCCACTAGTGGAAACATCCTCTCTACATCCACTCTATCCTGGTCTTTCACTATTCAGTAAGTTTCAATGAGGTTCCCCTTCATTCTTCCAAACTCCAGCGGGTACAGGCCCAGTGCCGTCAAATGCTCATCAATGCAAAATGATCCTTCTCCCCGTGACCAGCGTGGGTTTTCTCAGGGATGTCCGGGCTTCCTCCCGCACTCCAAAGACGTGCAGGTTTGACGGTCGATTGGCTTGGTGTAAATGTAAATTGTCCCGGGAGTGTGTGTGTGTGTGTGTGTGTGTGTGTGTGTGTGTGTGTGTGTGTGTGTGTGTGTGTGTGTGTGTGTGTGTGTGTGTGTGTGTGTGTGTGTGTGTGGTCGGGGGGGGGGGGGGGGGGGGAGGGCAGTGTTAATCTGCGGGAATCGCTGGTCGGGGCGGACTGGGTGGGCCGAAGGGGGCCTGTTTCCGCTCCGTATCTCAAAAAATTAATCTAAACCAAACAGAAACAATGTGTGGATTGCTCAGTAGCAATTTGTGTACACTTTGTCTTTCTGAGATTGGAGTTGACTCGAGGAGTGGACGAGATTGGCAAAATCTCCCGGTCGACAGGCTCTTGAAGCAGGCCGGGAGTCCCCTTGAGTTACAGTGTTGCTGTCAACCGTGATGTCTATCTACACCAGATTTTGTTTTACATTTAATTTACTTCCAATTGACTTCTCTGATAGACAAGTTTTGCAAAATGCAATAGTGTAACAAGTCTTTGAGGAAAAGACGGATTATAAGGTGATGATTGTAGTGTTTCTAATTGTGGGGATAAATAGAACAACATTGTTACTCTGCACTTGGAACATGGAGCGGTGCCCAGCACAGCATCAGGCCCTTCGGCCCACAATCTCCATGCTCAACATGTTGCAAAGTTAAGGGTCTGTCCCACTTGGGCGACCTAATTGGCGAGTTTAGAAGAGTTTAGGAGAGTTTGAAAAAATGTCATGTTGAAGACCTCCTTCAACTATGTTGAAGACTAGCTACACTAACTTTGGGAAAATTGGACACCGAAAAGTGGAGGGTGAAGACGACCTTCCTTCGACTATGATGAAGACTATCTACGACTACCTTTGACTACCCTCGATTACCTACGACTAACGTGCCGACCTACTACGACTAAACCTACGAGTATGTTGGCGACCTTTATTTTTACTCGTGGGCATTTTTACACCATCCTACACCCACTAGAGACAATTTTTACATTTACCAAGCCAATTAACCTACAAACCTGCACGTCTTTGGAGTGTGGGAGGAAACCGAAGATCTCGGAGACAACCCACGCAGGTCACGGGGAGAACGCGCAAACTCCGTACAGGCAGCACCCGTGGTCGGGATGGAACCCGGGTCTCTGGCGCTGTGAGGCAGCGACTCAACTGTTGCGCCTCTACCGTGCCACCCTTCTTCTCCCCGCTCCCGTCCTGCAGACGGCGCAGAGACTTCGAAGCGCGCACGGTCGCATGTCGTGAGACTTACGTATATGCAGTCCTGCTTGTAGCGAATGTGCAGGTTATGCATGATTGCCCCTTCGTGCAGGTCCGCCAGGCTCGCCATGTCCTCCAGGCCATCCACGCTGCTCGTGTGCATCACCGCAACCTTCTCCCTGGTCAACGCGTTCACCTTATACGTGTACACCTGGTCAAAGGAAAAGACAGGTAACTTCAGACAATAAACAATAGGTGCAGGAGTAGGTCATTCGGCCTTTCGAGCCAGCACCACCATTCAATGTGATCATGGCTGATCATCCCCAATCAGTACACCGTTCCTGCCTTCTCCCCATATCCCCTGACTCCACTATCTTTAAGAGCCCTATCTAGCTCTCTCTTGAAAGCATCCAGAGAACCAGCCTCCACCGCCCTCTGCAGCAGAGAATTCACCACTCTCTGTGAGAAAAAGTGTTTCCTCGTCTCAGTTCTAAATGGCTTACCCCTTGTTCTTAAACTGTGGCCCCTGGTTCTGGACTCCCCCAACATCGGGAACATGTTTCCTGCCTCTAGCGTGTCCAAGCCCTTAACAATCTTATATGTTTCAATGAGATTACCCTCTCATCCTTCTAAACTCCAGAGTATACAAGCCCAGCTGCTCCATTCTCTCAGCATATGACAGTCCTGCCATCCCAGGAATTAACCTTGTAAACCTACACTGCACTCCCTCAATAGCAAGAATGTCCTTCCTCGTCACGTACAAGTAAATCACACGTGAACACGCCGCGCGCACGGAGATGCGTGAAATTACAGAGGCAGCACGGTAGCGCAGCGGGTAGAGTTGCTGCCTCATGGCGCCAGAGACCCGGGTTTGTACAAACACGAGACTAACACTATCCTACACCCACAATAGGGGACAATTTACATTTACACCAAGTCAATTAACCTACAAACCTGTACATCTTTGTAGTGTGGGAGGAAACCGAAGATCTCGGAGAAAACCCACGCGGTCACGGGGAGAACGTGCAAACTCCGTACAAACAGCACCCGTAGTTAGGATCGAACCCGGATCTCTGGCGATGTGAGTCAGCAACTCTACCGCTGCGCCACCGTGCCGCACATATCCATGTACCGGTCCAAACTATAACCACATTTAAGATACTATAACATTTAAAGTACATTCGGACAGGTTCGTGGATAGGACAGTTTTGGAGGGACATGGGCCAAACGCAGGCAGGTGGGAGTAGTGTAGGTAGGGCACGTTGGTGGGTGATGGGCATGTTGGGCCGAAGGGCCTGTTTCCACGCTGTATCACTCCATGACTTCACATACCTTTTACATGCTGTGATAGTGACTGTCTTTAGTTCAGTTTAGTTTATCGTCACGTATACCGAGGTACAGTGAAAAGCTTTTGTTGCATGCTGACCAGTCAGCAGAAAGACAATACTTGATTACAATCGAGCCGTCCGCAGTGTACAGATACAGGATAAAGGAATAACATTTAGTGCAAGGTAAAGTCTGATCAAAGATAGTCCGCGGGTCTTCGATGAGGTAGATGGGAGCTCATGGCTGCTCTTTAGTGTAGCTGGGACATTGTTGGCCAGTGTGGGCAAGTTGGGCTGAAGGGCCTGTTTCCATGCTGTATCACTCTATGACTAGTGTAGCTGGGACATTGTTGGCCAATGTGGGCAAGTTGGGCTGAAGGGCCTGTTTCCATGCTGTATCACTCTATGACTAGTGTAGCTGGGACATTGTTGGCCAGTGTGGGCAAGTTGGGCTGAAGGGCCTGTTTCCATGCTGTATGACCAGTGTAGATGGGACATGTTGGCCGGTGTGGGCTGAATGGGACATGTTGGTCAGTGTGGGCTAGTTGGGCTGAAGGGCCTGTTTCCATGCTGTATCACTCTATGACTCTATCGCATTGGAAGTTACACTCAACAGGGCAGGAAGCGTGGAAGGTTAAATGCCTTGGAAAATATGCTTGGAATGTATAAGTCCAAACAGTGGGACACAGCACAGCGGAATGGTTACATGAAGATCTCCTCTGGGACGGGGGGGGGGGATGGGAAGATGGAAGAAGATTTGTTTGTACAAGTACTCCTCGTGGCTGAGAACGTGGATGTTTGCTTTATCCTTGAATTACACGCTGATTAAACTGGAGGACATGCTGACATGACATCACAGCTAGGCCTGGGAACAGCTCTGGCCAAGACCGCAAGGCACTGCAGAGTCATAGATGTGGCCCAGTCCGTCACACAGACCACACTCCCCACCATATACTCTGTCCACACTCCACGCTGCCTCAGGTAAAGCCTTGCTTCCATGCTGTATCGCCACACAGTTTGGTCGTCATGGTGGCGCAGCGGTAGAGTTGCTGCCTCGCAGCGCCAGAGACCCGGGTTCGATCCTAACTACGGTCGCTGTCTGTACGGAGTTTGCACATTCTCCCCGTGACCCGCGTGGGTTTTCTCCGAGATCTTCGGTTTCCTCCCACACTCCAAAGACGTGCGGGTTTGTAGGTTAATTGGCTTGGTGTAAATGTGAAAGTGTCCCTAGTGTGTGAAGTGTGGTCGGCGCGGACTCAGTGGGCCGAAGGGCCTGTTTCCGCGCTGTATCTCTAAACTAATGGTGCTGGGAATTTTTGGTGAAACATTCTTATCTTTCCCTTGGCCCACACAACTTGCATCAATCAACGGAGCAAAATAGAGTCACATGGAATAATTGAAGTGTTTTTAAATAACCGGCAAGCTCGCTGGCGCTCATAATGGCTTTTTGTGTTCCATTGTCGAGGGCGAACATGAGTTAGGAATGAATGAAAACTTTCAGTTGAACACCAAACCTGGCCTGACTCTTGACGTTAACATTATATAAATCAACTCATTTCAGTTTAGTGTTTTTAGGTCAGAGATACAGCACGGAAACAGGCCCTTTGGCCCACCGGGTCCGCGCCGACCAGCGATCCCCGCACACGAACACTATCCTACACCCACTAGGAACAATTTTTTTATGTTTACCAAGCCGATTAACCTACAAACCTGTACGGCTTTGTAATGTGGGAATAAACCGAAGCTCTCGGAGGAAACCTACGCAGGTCAGAGGGAGACAATTGACGCAGGAATAGGCCATTCGGCCCTACGAGCCAGCACCGCCATTCAATGTGATCATGGCTGATCATCCCCAATCAGTGCCCCGTTCCTACCTTCTCCCCATATCCCCTGACTCTGCTATCTTTAAGAGCCCTATCTAGCTCTCTCTTGAAAGCATCCAGAGAACCGGCCTCCACCACCCTCTGAGGCAGAGAATTCCACACTCGCAACTCTCTGTGAGAAAAAGTGTTTCCTCATCTCCATTCTAAATGGCTTACCCCTTATTCTTAAACTGTGGCCACTGGTTCTGGACTCCCCCAACATCGGGAACATGTTTCCTGCCTCTAGCGTGTCCAAACCCTTAGTAATCTTATACGTTTCAATAAGATCCCCTCTTATCCTTCTAAACTCCAGAGTGTACAAGCCCAGCCACTCCATTCTCTCAGCATATGACAGTCCAGCCATCCCGGGAATTAACCTTGTAAACCTACGCTGCACTCCCTCAATAGCAAGAATGTCCTTCCTCAAATTAGGGGACCAAAACTGCACACAATACTCCAGGTGAAAACGTACAAACTCCGTACAGACAAGCACCCGCAGTGGGGATCGAACCCGGGTCCATGGCGCTGCATTCGCTGTAAGGCAGCAACTCTACCGCTGCGCCACCATGACCGCCCAGTGTGTTAGTTTAACGAGTTAAAACTAGCACATTTCCCAAAATAAAGGCGAATTGAAAGACTGATTTGTAAGCCTTGCAAAATTTGTCAAGGGGAAATGGAGGAACCAAGAACCAGAGGATATAGGTTTAAGGTGAGAGGGGAAAATTCAATTTAGAGATACAGCCGGGAAACAGGCCCTTCGGCCCGCCAAGTCCATGCTGACCAGTGATCCCCATACACTAACACACACTACACACACTCGGGACAATTTTTAGCAGTTTTTTTTAAACCTACAAACCTGCACGTCTTTGGAGCGTGGGAGGAAACACGGAGAAAACCCACGTGGTCACATGGAGAACGTACAAACTCCACACAGACAGCGTCCGTAGTCAGAATCTGATAGGAATCTCAGGGGCGACGTTCTCTCACAAAGGGTGGTGGGTGCACGGAACGAGCTGCCAGACGAGGTAGTTAAGGCTGGTACTAGAAGAACATTTTAAAGACATTTGGCCAGGAAGGATTTAGAAGGATACGGCCAAACGCGGGCAGGTGAGACTAGTTTAGATGGGGCATCATGGTCCATGGCTGTTGGGCCGAAGGGATCTTCATCCATGCCCCTTGTTACCTACTAAGTAAGTATATGTCGACACAAGGAACTGCTTAGTTATAGAGTGACACAGCATGGAAACAGACCCTTCGGCCCATCTTGTCCACGTCGGCCAATATGTCCCAGCTACACAAGTCCCACCTGCCTGCTCTCGGTCCATATCCCTCCAAACCTGTCCTATCCATGTACCCGTCTAACTGTTTCTAAAACGCTGGGATAATTCCAACCTCAACTAACTCTTCCGGCAGCTTGTTCCATACACCCACTACCCTGTGTGTGAAAAAGTTACCCCTCAGATTCCTATTAAATCTTTTCCCCTTCATCTGAAACCTATGTCCTCTGGTCCTCGATTCCCCTACTCTGGGCAAGAGACTCGGTGCGTCTACCTGATCTATTCCTCTCATGATTTTGTACACCTCTATAAGATCATCCCTCATCCTCCTGCGTCCCAGGGAATAGAGACCCAGCCTGCTCAACCTCTCCCTGTAGCTCACACCCTCGAGTCCTGGCAACATCCTCGTAAATCTTCTCCGCACCCTTTCCAGCTTGACAACATCTTTCCTATAAAATGGTCCCCAGAACTGAACACAATACTCTAAATGCGGTCTCATCAATGTCTTATACAACTGCAACATGACCTCCCAACTTCTATACTCTGACTGATGAAGGCCAACGTGCCAAAAGCCTTTTTGACCACCTTGTCTACCAGCGACTCGACCTTCAAGACACCATGCACTTGTACTCAGGCAGCATCTGTGGAGAGCATGGATCGGTGACGTTTCAGATCAGGACACTTACGTCGTGCCTTCTTCTCTCTTCCAGCTTTCTTTCCCCTCTACAATCAGTCTGAAGAAGGGTCCTGACCGAAAACGCCATCTAACCATGTTCTCCAGAGATGCTGCCGGACCCGCTGAGTTACTCCAGCACTCTGTGTCCGTTTGATGTGCTGTTCCTTCAGTTTATTTGTAGTCCCTTTAAACCACTCCTGATTGAAATGGCACCAATATCAGATATCATTGCATTTTGTTGCATCGTGGCCACCACAGACTCTGTGGCTGTAACTCTATATTCTACACTCTGGTGTTTATCTCTCTGCACCACATGTTATGCTGGTGTGAGCTTGACTGTACGCGTGTATGTTATGGTTTGACTGTTTAGCTCTCAAAACAAAGATTTTCTCTGTAGCTTTGTTTTGCATGTGACAATAACAAACCGATCCCAAGACCTACTTCTCTTCACTGCTACCATCATACTGCCTCGGGGATCATGACAGAAGCCTCATCGCCATCCCTGGAAGCGGCGAGGCGATGCACTCTGTCCACATGTCCAACAGCGAGCTCCATGGTCTGACATGCCTGGAACATCGGGCCTCCGTAAAGGCAACTGTGGAGGCCTCAATAGGCCCGACTATGGGTGAACTGGGGATGGGGACTGGACCTTGTGCCTTCCCTCATAATGGGAACCATTGTGGGGGGGATGTTTTTATGTTTACATTTCTTTATTACTGTTGTGTCTGTATTCTTTCTTTAGGTATGTTACAAAACCTACCTGAATTGCCATTGGGAATCTGCCCACAGCCATGTGCGCGATTTTGGCGCTGTTTGGAGGGGGCGGGTTTAAAACGCGATTTTTACTAGGCTGTACTAATCGCACATGTTCAGCCTAGTAAATCATTAACGAAAAATCGCTGCAAGACCCGGTCGCAAAAGGTATTATTAGTTTTATAGGCCTCGATAATATAGTTCTAATAGTTTTAAAATTACTGTTTCATTCCGCAACCACTCGCAGCCCCAGGGTTTTATAGAGCAAACAATTAAAGGTATGTACCTTATTTTTACATTAAATGGGGCATATATATATAACCCTATATATCAAGTTATCTATAGCGAGTAGCTCATTTTGGGCTTTTTATATCCTGCAGTATTTTTCTCGGCATTTGAGGGCACTAATCCAGCGCTATGTCAACGTTCTAAACCAGCGCGTTCCACATGAACCCACTAGAAAGCCGATTTAAATGGGCATTTATTTACAGCAATTGAACACTAAATTCCTTCCATTTGGCCTATAAATTAATGTAAATTAGATATAAAAATCATGTTATATTGTGAATTATTTGTGAATAATCTTTGGACACTTAGGCTATTTAAAAATGTTAATCTTTCCTTAAGAAATGGGCTTTTGATTATCCAAGATCACAGCTTTTTTGTAATGTCCATTGAAAATCAATAGGGAACAAGATGCTAATTTCCGAGTATGAAAATGGTCATAACTTTTTTAATACTTGAGATATGAAAGTGAATTTGGTGTCAAATTAAACTTATTGTTATGCTTTATCTGATGGGATAAATTGCAGACTTGATTTTTTAAATCTCAAAATTTTGTAACATTGCTACTTTCTTTATGTGCTGCATTGGCAAGAAGCATTTCACTACACCTAGGTGTATGTGACCAATAAAATAACCTTTGAACCTTTGAACACCCGAGCGAACGATTCTGCCTCGGCAAGGCCAGCAGCATAAACAAGGAGGCTCCGGAGACAAGCAATGGGTGACGTTTGAACAAGGGGTCGGCCATTTAGAACGGAGATGAGGAAAAACCTTTTCACCCAGTGAGTTGTGAGTCTGTGGAATTATCTGCCTCAGAAGGCGGTGGAGGCCGGTTCTCTGGATGCTTTCAAAAGAGAGTTAGATAGGGCTCTTAAAGATAGCAGAGTCAGGGGGTTATGGGGAGAAGGCAGGAACGGGGTACTGATTGCGGATGATCAGTGCTGGCTCCATGCGCCGAATGGCCTACTCCTGCACTTATTGTCTATTGTTTTGGTTTGAGACCCCTATTCAGACTCAAGGACCAGTCACACCCCGGTCACTCCCTCTTCCCCCCTCTCCTATCGCGCGAGTGGTACAGAAATGTGAAAACGCACACCTCCAGATTCAGGGACAGTTTCTTCCCAGCTGTTGTCAGGCAACTGAACCATCCTTTCAACAACCAGAGAGCAGTGCTGAACTACTATCTACCACTTTGGACATGCTTGGGACATCTTTGATCAGGCTTTGCTAACTTTACCTTGTACTAAACGTTATTCCCTTATCATGCGAACGGCTCGACTGCAACCATGTGTTGTCTTTCCGCTGACTGGTTAACACGCAACAAAAAAGCTTTTCGCTCTACCTCTCTACACGTGACAATGAGCTGGACTGAACTCGACTTATCGGGAAGAATAGACTATAGACAATAGACAATAGGTGCAGGAGTAGGCCATTTGGCCCTTCGAGCCGGCACCGCCATTCAATGTGATCATGGCTGATCATCCCCAATCAGTACCCCGTTCCTGCCTTCTCCCCATATCCCCTGACTATAAGGCTATTTTTAAGAGCCCTATCTAGCTCTCTCTTGAAAGCATCCAGAGAACCGGCCTCCAGAGGCCGAGAATTCCACAGACTCACCATTCTCTGTGAGAAAAAGTGTTTCCTCGTCTCCGTTCTAAATGACTTACTCCTTATTCTTAAACTGTGACCCCCTGGTTCTGAACTCCCCCAACATCGGGAACATGTTTCCTGCCTCTAGCGTGTCCAAACCCTTAACAATCTTATATGTTTCAATGAGGCAGCATCTATGGAGCGAAGGTATAGGTGACGTTTTGGGTCTGTAGACTGATGTCGAGACCCTTCTTCAGACTGATGTGGAGGTGTGGGGGGGGGAGGGTGCGGGGGCGGGTTCAGTCTGAAGAAGGGTCTCGACCCGAAACATCACCCATTCCTTCTTTCCATAGATGCTGCCTCACCCGCTGAGTTTCTCCAGCACTTTTGTCCGCCTTCGATTTTTCCAGCACCTGCGGTTCCTTCTTTAACAGGGTCGGAAAATTGTTCTCTGCTGTGTAAGATAGAACTAGTGATCACTGGGTCAGCACGGAATGGGTGGGCCGAAGGGCCTGTGTTTCCAGAGTCTAAAGTCATTAGGATCGTTCGGCACAAGTCTACAGTGAAGGCCTCCATCTGCTGAACACATACCTCGCGGCGTAACATGAAAATACATCAAAAACAAACTTTCAAGAAGCAAAAGATTGCATTTGCCAAAACATGTTTCTCAGGAACGGATTGGAAACAGATGTCGATCTTTCCTGCTTCAGCAAATTGCCGTATGAATCATTTTAAGGAGCAAGAATCCCAAAATAGCAAGTGCTGGAAGCAGCCAGGAACTGTTGTCAGTAGCAGTCCAAGTGGACAAATTAACATTACAAAATCCCAGCGCCCCGCTGGCAAGAATCACGCACCTCAGACACGAGGAACTGCAGATGCTGCAGTCTTAAGGGGCTGTCCCACTTACGTGTCCTTGGCACACTAATTACGCGACCTCGTGGTCGTGTTGAGGCGCGGCGGTCCCACGAAGATCCCGCGCGACTTCATGCGTCCGCACAGCCGTCAGGAGCGCGTGACGTCATTTGAAGATGGACACAAAATGCTGGAGTAACTCATCGGGACCGGCAGCATCTCCGGAGAGAAGCAATGGGTGATGTTTCGGGTCGAGACTCTTCTTCAGTCTGAAAGAAGGGTCTTGACATGAAACGTCACCCATTGCTTCTCTCCAGAGATGCTGCCGGTCCTGCTGAGTTACTCCTGCATTTTGTGTCCATCTCCAATCGTCTTGGCCCTGCTCTTTTTTTTTTTTTTTTTTTTTTAATTTATTTATTATGAAACTACTTTTATTAAAAAAAATAAAAATAAACATAGAGTATTAACAAAATCAA
The DNA here is from genome assembly GCF_028641065.1 of Leucoraja erinaceus. Taxonomy (NCBI): domain Eukaryota; kingdom Metazoa; phylum Chordata; class Chondrichthyes; order Rajiformes; family Rajidae; genus Leucoraja; species Leucoraja erinaceus. The sequence continues at coordinate 26,278,718 of NC_073378.1, read as the reverse complement.
AGACTGCCTATGTTGACAGTTTACAGACAAACGATCATCAAATTAATATAACGTCAACTTTATCAACAAAACACTCGACCCCCAATGGCGAACAGCATTCACGGAGGCCTCCAAAGTCCCCACGGACACCGCGTGTTCCCTCTCCAGGGACAGGCGGGCACTGACGTAGACCCGGAAAAAGCTCAAGCAATTTAAACAAAATTATCAAATTAAAATATTAACATTCTTATCTATAATATATTCAAGCTCCTGTGGTGACCAGCGTTCACAGAGGGCCTCCACAGTCCCCATGGACACCGCATGTTCCTTTTCTAGGGACACGCGAGCTCGGACGTAACCCCGGAAAAGGGGCAGGCAGGTGACCACTGTGCGGCCATCGACTGCCCGCTGCCTGGACCTGCGAATGGCCATCTTGGCCTGGCCCAGGAGCAGACCGACAGGGAGACCCCCTCCTCCCTCCCATCCATCCCCCCTCTGTACCGGGTGCCCATAAATTAATAGTGTTGGACTAAAATGTAGCCAAAACTTGAGGAGCAGCCCTTTCAGATACTCGAACAGTGGCTGTAGAAGTGGGGGCGGATCCGGACCGCAACGGCCGTGAGCCCCAGGCCGAGCTCGGCGATCGTTTGCCTGCTTCTGCTGCTGTTGGAGGTGAGACGTTGCGTCGCGCCAGGGTCTTGGGCCTGTCCCACTTTGGCCGTCAGTTACACGACAGGCCGTTGGCACGCGAAGATTTAGTTTGCTACAAAAACTTCGGAGCCCCGCGCGATACCGCGCACAACTCCATACCCCTCCGCGCTTCTCAGTGACCGGCCACACGATGCTCGTGCGCCTCAACGCGACCTCGATGCTCGTGCCAAGGACACGTAAGTGGGACAGGCCCTTTAAGCAATGCACAACATTAAGGGCGGCAAGGTGGTGCAGCGCGTAGAGCTGCTGCCTCGCAGCGCCAGAGACCTGGGTTCGATCCTGACTGCAGGTTCTGTCTGTATAAAGTTCCCTGTGACTACGTGGCCTTACCCCAGTAAAGATTGTAAACTGTGCTAGTGTAGGATAGTGCGAGTGTACGGGGATCGCTGGTCAGCGCGGACTCAGTGGGCTGAAGGGCCTAGACAATAGACAATAGGTGCAGGAGTAGGCCATTCGGCCCTTCGAGCCAGCACCGCCATTCACTGTGATCATGGCTGATCATCGACACTCAGTTCCTGCCTTCCCACCATATCCCCCGACTCCGCTATCTTTAAGAGCTCTATCTAACTCTCTCTTGAAAGCATCCAGAGAACCTGCCTCCACCGCCCTCTGAGGCAGAGAATTCCACAGCCTCACAACGCTCTGGGTGAAAGATAGTCTTGCCTGTTTCCGCACTGTATCTCTAAACTAAACTAAACTGAACTAATCTTTTCTTTCAACAATGCAAACAGCTTCCTGTCTTTCCAAAAGCTCCAAGTTCGCATTAAAGAAGGTTGGCAAAAATAAAGTTAGATCATTTATCATGCTGCATTTATTAAATCTTCATTCCAATTCCAACAGTTACCATATGACTGGGAAGATTTGCTCCAGAAACTGCTGGCATTTGATACACTTTAATAGGATAATCAGAAATCGAAGATGCTACAGTGGGCTGTGTTTAGCTTTTTAGTTGAGTTCAGTTTAGTTTATTGTCACGTGTACCGAGGTACAGTGAAAAGCTTTTGTTGCGTGCTAACCAGTCAGCGGAAAGACAATACATGATTACAATCGAGCTGTCCACAGTGTACAGATACATGATAAGGGAATAATGTTTAGTGCAAAGTAAAGCCAGCCAAGTCCGATCAAGAGGGGGTCTGAAGAAGGGTTTCGGCCCTATTTCCTTTGCTCCATAGATGCTGCTGCACCCGCTGAGTTTCTCCAGCACTTTGGTCTACCTTCAAAGTCCGATCAAGGATAGTCTGAGGGTCACCAAAGAGGTACATAGTAGTTCAGGAGTGCTCTCTGGTTGTGGTAGGATGGTTCAGTTGCCTGATAACAGCCGGGGAAGAAACTGCCCCTGAATCTGGAGGCGTGCATTTTCACACTTCTGTACCTTTTGCCCGATGGGAGAGGGGGTGGCCAGGGTAGTTTAGAGGTACCGCGCGGAAACAGGCTGTTCAGCCTACCGAGTCCGTGCCGACCAGCGATTACACACTGGGGACAATTTACAGAATCCAATTCACCCACAAACCTGCACACGTCTTTGGAGTGTGTGGGAGGAAACCGAAGATCTCGGGGGAAACCCACGCGGGTCACGGGGAGAACGTGCAAACTCCGTACAGGCAGCGCCCGTGGTCAGGATCGAACTTGGATCTCTGGCGCTGCGAGGCAGCAGCTCTACCGCTGCGCCACCGTGCCGCTCGTGTCCACTCTCTATGAGCGCGCTGAGTAATCAGATTATTGTCATGCAGTTGTAATTATTAAAACTGACGCACAATGACATCGGGAGACTAATCTTATTACTGGGCAAAACTGAGGCCTCCACAGTAGTGCAGCGGTAGAGTTGCTGCCTCACACCCCTTGAGATCCAGAATCGATCCTGGCCGCAGGTGCTGTCTGTACGGACTTCGTACCATCTCCCTGTGAACCCGTGGCTTTTCTCTGGGTGCTCCCATTTCCTTCCACATCGCAAAAAGTTCCCCCTCAGATTCTTAATGAATCTTCTCCCCTTCACCTTAAACCCTTGTCTTCTGGTCCTCGATTCCCTTACTCTGGGCAAGAGACTCTGTGCGTCTACCCGATCTATTCTTCTCATTATTTTTTACACCTCTACAAGATCACCCCTCATCCTCCTGCGTTCCAAGGAATAGAGACCCAGCCTAATCAACCTCTCCCTATAGCTCACACCCTCGAGTCCTGGCAACATCCTCGCAAATCTTCTCTGTACCCTTTCCAGCTTGACAACATCTTTCCTATAACATGATGCTTAGAACTGAACACAATATTCTAAATGCGGTCTTATCAACGTCTTATACAACTGCAACATGACCTCCCAACTTCTATACTCAATATTCTGACTGACGAAGGCCAAAGTGCCAAAAGCCTTTTTGACCACCTTATCTACCTGCGACTCCACCTTCAGGGAACCATGCACCTATACTCCTAGATCCCTCTGCTCTACAACACTACCCAGAGGCCGACCATTCACTGTGTAGGTCCTGCCCTTGTCCCAAAATGCAACACCTCACACTTCTCCGTATTAAATTCCATCAACCATTCCTCCGCCCACCTGGCCAATCGATCCAGATCCTGCTGCAATCGTTCACAACCATCTTCACTATCTGCAAAACCACTCACTTTTGTTTCATCAACAAACTTGCTAATTTTGCTAATCTTGCCCACTGAGGCAGAGAATTCCACAGACTCACCACTCTATGTGAGAAAAAGTGTTTCCTCGTCTCCGTTCTAAATGGCTTACTCCTTATTCTTAAACTGTGGCCCCTGTACACTAACAGATGCTGCCTCACCCGCTGAGTTACTCCAGAATTTTGTGTCCACCTTTGATTTGATCCAGCATCCGCAGGTCTTTCAAGCATAAACTAAACTAAAACTCGGACAGCACTACTTTAGGCGAAGACACCATCGGCATTTCAGCTGATGCTCTGTTCACCCGTTTATTGCATGTTCGCACTCTGTGTCCGTGAATCTTACATCTTACAAGTGGCCCTTCACTGAGCCCAGCTTTTCTCTGCTTCAGTACTAATTAGAGGCCTGTTTCCCTTTTCTGCTTTGACCTTGCCCTTGTGTTCTCGGCAACGCGTTGTCCCGCAGTACTCCATGTTCACTTAACTGTTTGCAGGGTCTGCGCGCGTTTCTCCTCTGGCCTCTAGTCAGAGGGCGGTGAATCTGTGGAATTCACTGCCACTGACGGCTGTTTATAGAGTCGCCAACTTTCTCAACAACCAAATAAGGGACAAAAGGTCAAAATACAGGACAAATTCCCGACGGCAATTCGTTGACAGACTCGGCTGTGTCTGGGTGAATGATGAGTTGGCCCCGGGTGCTGGACTACACACAAAGCCCAGCCGGCGGGGCCAGCTGAGGAGTTTTGGCCCGGGGGCCCCGCGACGTCGCTCACACAAAGTCCATCGCCCCGTCCAACTCATGAACCGATGATCGGTCGTGAGAAGGAGGGGTGGTGGTGGTGTCGGCGGTAAGCGAAGGTCCGAAGGTCGGACAGCTGGCCAGGCTGCCGACCGACCGATCGACGGGGCCACGGGGCGAGGCGCTGCTGCTGCTGCTGCTGCACTCCATGGGCTGCACTACGTCGGGACGGGTGAGGCGGGGCCGGACGCGGCGCTCCGACCCGACAGTCCCCTCGACCCGAGTAGTAGCGGTCAAATACGGGACAAGGGCGGTCCCACACGGGACAAACCAATTTAGCCCAATATACGGGATGTCCCGGCTAATACAGGACAGTTGGCAACACTAGGGACATTATACAGAAGCCAATGAACCTACAAACCTGCACGTCAACAGTTCAGTTTAGATTATTGTCACATGTAACCGCTTTTGTTGCATTCTAACCAGTCAGCGGAAAGACAATGCATGATTACAATCGATCCGTTTACAGTTTACGGATACATGATAAGGGAATAACGTTTAGTGCAAGGTAAAGCCAGCAAAGTCCGAGGGTCACCAATGAGGTAGATAGTAGTTCAGGTCTGTTCTCCAGATGAAGTAGGATGATTTCCCAGTCAAGTTGGGAAAAGGGGAAGTACAACGGGATCTGGGGGTCCTTGTACATCAGTCAATGAAATTAAGCATGCAGGTACAGCAGGCAGTGAAGAAAGCCAATGGCATGTTGGCCTTTATAACAAGAGTATTGGAGCAAAGAGGTCCTTCTGCAGTTGTACAGAGCCCTAGTGAGACCACACCTGGAGTGTTGTGTGCAGTTTTGGTCCCCTAATTTGAGGAAGGACATTCATGCTATTGAGGGTTAATTCCCGGGATGGTGGGACTGTCATATGTTGATAGAATGGAGCGGCTGGGCTTGTAGACTCTGGGGTTTAGAAGGATGAGAGGCTATCTTATTGAAACATACAAAATTATTAAGGGTTTGGACACGCTAGAGGCAGGAAACATATTCCCCATGTTGGGGGAGTCCAGAACCAGGTGCCACAGTTTAAAAATAAGGAGTAAGCCATTCAGAACATAGACGAAGAAACACTTTTTCTCACAGAGAGTTGCGAGTCTGTGGAATTCTCTGCCTCAGAGGGCGGCGGAGGCTGGTTCTGGCACGAAGGGGCCGAATGGCCTACTCCTGCACCCATTGTCCGTTGTCGTTTTCTTTAAAAAAAGCTAAACCTGCACGTCTTTGTGGGAGAAAACTGGAGCACCCGGAGAAAACCCAAGCAGGTCACGGGGAGAACGTGCAAACACCGTACAGGCAGCACCCGTAGGCCAGGTCAGCGGCGCTGTGAGGCAGCAACTCGACGCTGTTCGCCACCCTGTGCAGCGTTGGATCCGTTAGAACACCAGCAGGTGCCGTGACCTTGACAAAGCAGCAAGATAAAATCACAAAAATAAAACTAACTGAATTCCCATGTGGACCCAATGAAAATAAAGTCTCCGGCTGTAATCTGCACCGCTCAGACATGATGTGTCTAACGCTCACACTCACACGAGAAACAGTGAACACGATTTTCCTACCATGTTTTGAATCACTCCCTCCCAACATTCTCAGACGAGCTTCAGACACATGTAAACAATTTAGACTCTACGCTTGAAAGATACAGTGTGGAAACAGGTCCTTCAGCCCACCGAGCCTGTGCCGACCCACGATCACACACACAATATCCTACACACACACACACAATATCCCCCCCCACACACACACACACACACACAATATCCCCCACACACACACACACACACGCAATATCCCACACACACACAATACACACACGTACACACACACACCACACGCAACATCAAAAGCACACACACGCAATATCACACACACACACACACACACACACACACACAATATCACACACACACACACACACACACACACACACACACACACACACACGCACACACACACACACACACGCAATATCACACACACACACACACACACATGCAATACACACACACACACACACACACACACACGGGACAATTTACAATTTACAGAAGCCAATTACTTTAAGTTCTGCACCAGGTTCCCGCATGTGTCGGCAACCTTGAACGTAAGGCTGTGGAGGCCAAGTCAGTAGATATTTTTAAGGCAGAGATTGACAGATTCCTGATTCGTACGGGTTTAGTTTAGAGATACAGCGCAGAAACAGGCCCTTCGGCCCACCGGGTCCACGCCGACCAGCGATCCCCGCACATTAACACCATCCTACACACACTAGGGACTATTTTTACATTTACCGATCCCAATTAACCTACAAACCTGCACGTCTTTGGAGTGTGGGGTGAAACCAGCGCACCCAGAGAAAACCCACGCGGTCACAGGCAGAACGTACAAACTCTGTACAGACAGCGCCCATAGTCGGGATCGAACCCGAGACTGTGTGTCAAAATGCACCTTATTTTCTTCTTAAATCTTTCCCCTCTCACCTTAAATTTGTCGACAGTGTCTGTTTTAAAAGCCTCTATAGAGTTTAGAAGGGTGAGGGGGGACCCCTCATTAAAATTTACAGAATAGTGAAAGGCCTGGATAGAGTGGATGTGGAGAGGATGTTTCCACTAGTGGGAGAGTCTAGGACCACAGGTCACAGCCTCAGAATTAAAGGATGCTCTTTTAGGAAGCAGGTGAGGAGTAATTTTGTAACTAATGGGTGGTGAATCTGTGGAATTCATTCCCACAGACGGCTGTGGAGGCCAAGTCAGTGGATATTTTTACGGCAGAGACAGATAGATTCTTGATTAGTGCGGGTGTCAGGGGTTATGGGGAGAAGGCAGGAGAATGGGGTTGAGGGGGTTAGGGATAGAGGAGGAATAGATCAGTCGTGATTGAATGGCGGAGTAGACTTAATGGGCTGAATGGCCTAATTCTGCTCCTATCCCATACGACATGACATTATAAGGCCTCTGCTGGAGACCGACTTCGGGGAGCTCCAACCGCGGGAGCCTGCGGACTGTAACATCGCGGAGCTCGCGGTCTCTGGTTAGAGACCAACTTCAGGAGCCCCAAAGCTGCAGGAACTTTGACCGCCCCGACTGCGGAAGGTTCGACTGCCCCGACTGCGGGAGAATAAAGAGGAATAAGTTTGGGCTTTATCGCCTTTACAGTTGTACAGGGCCCTAGTGAGACCACACCTGGAGTACTGTGTACAGTTGTGGTCCCCTAATTTGAGGAAGGACATTCTTGCTATTGAGACAGTGTGCAGCGTGGGTTTACAAGGTTAATTCCTGGGATGGCGGGACTGTCATATGCTGAGAGAATGGAGGGGCTGGGCTTGTACACTCTGGTGTTTAGAAGGATGAGAGGGATCTCATTGAAACATATAAGATTGTTAAGGGCTTGGACACGCTAGAGGCAGGAAACATGTTCCCAATGTTGGGGGAGTCCAGAACCAGGGGCCACAGTTTAAGAATAAGGAGTAAGCCATTTAGAACAGAGACGAGGAAACACTTTTTCTCGCAGAGAGTGGTGAGTCTGTGGAATTCTCTGCCTCAGAGGGCGGTGGAGGCCAGTTCTCTGGATGCTTTCAAGAGAGAGCTAGATAGAGCTCTTAAAAATAGGGGAGTCAGGGGATATGGGGAGAAGGCAGGAACGGGGTACTGATTGAAGATGATCAGCCTTGATCACATTGAAAGGCGGTGCTGGCTCGAAGGGCCGAATGGCCTACTCCTGCGTCTATTGTCTATTGTCCATTGTCTATTGTATTCCATCACAGTGAGGACCGTGGGGAATCCACTGTGGTGGATGTTTACATTAACTTTCATGTAGTTGTGTGTCTGGTCGTTTTTTTTAAGCATGGCTACATGGTAATTTGCATATCACTGCACCTTAATCAGTACACGTGACAATAAACTGATCTTGAAACCTTGACACCGTACAGTACCTGCCTCAATGACTCACCATCCTGGGTCGAAGACTGTCCATGTGTGTTTTAAATGCAGTTATTGCACCCGCCTCACCTGTGATAAAGCTGGCAGGTCGCCAGAGATCCCGGGTGGCCTTGCACCACCAATCATCTGTTCAACAGCCCCAGAGACAAGCCCGAAGACTGTCGTAAAAGCCCATCTGTTTCTCTAATACTCCTAAGTGTAGGCAACATATTTACTCTACTCTAGAGATGCAGCGTGGAAACCAGGCCTGTCCAGCAAGGTGTCGGAGGTTTACAGGGAGAAGGCAGGAGAATGGGGTTAGTAGGTAGAGATAGATCAGCCGTGATTGAATGATGGATTTGACTTGATGGGCCGAATGGCCTAATTCTGCTCCTATCGCTAGCGGCCTTGTGATCACCCTCCTTATCCATTGCAGCCTATTGTGGACGCAGCCCAGACCATCGCACAAACCAACCTCCCTTCCATTGACTCCCTCTACACCTCACGCTGCCTCGGCAAGGCCAGCAGCATCATCAAGGACCAGTCGCACCCCCGTCCACTCACTCTTCTCCCCTCTCCCATCAGGGCAGGGCAATGGAAGCCAATTAACCTACAAACCTGCACGTCTTTGGAGTGTGTGTGGGAGGAAACCGGAGCACCCGGAGAAAACCCACGCAGGTCACGGGGAGAACGTGCAAACTCCGCACAGACAGCACCGGTCGTCGGGATGGAACCCGGGTGTCTGATGCTGTGAGGCGGCGACTCTACCGCTGCGCCAGCGTGTCGCCCTGCTGTGTTGAATGTTGGGAAAGTCGGCGCCACACATGGAATTGATCTTGGTTTGCCGAGCAAAGCAAGAAGGGGAAGCAGTGGAAGCAGATGACAATGACGGAACCTTTATGGGATCCACCAGCAGTGCTGGCGATCCAGATGGCACATCGTGTTATACAACTCTCGCAGGAGGGATGCAACAGGAAATTAATTCAGCCGTGTTTAAGAAGGAACTGCAGATGCTGGAAAATGGAAGGTACACAAGAATACTGGAGAAACTCAGCGGGCGCAGCAGCATCTATGGAGCGAAGGAAATAGGCAACGTTTCGGGCCGAAACCCTTCTGATTAATTCAGCCGGCCTAATGTCAGCAGTGGGATCGTTAATAAACATATAACAATTACAGCACGAAAACAGGCCATCTCGGCCCTACAAGTCCATGCCGAACAAATGTAAATGTAAGCGATGTGAGCAGGCGGCACGGTGGCGCAGCGGTAGAGTTGCTGCCTCAACAGCGCCGGAGACCCAGCTTTGACCCTGACTACTGGGGCTGTCTGTGTGGAGTTTGCACGTTCTCTCCGTGACCTTCGTGGGTTTTCTCCGGTCCCCCCCCACACTCCAAAGACGTGCAGGTTTGTAGGGCTCTTGAACATAGCGGAGTCAGGAGATAGGGAAAGAAGGCAGGAACGGGGTACTGATTGTGGATGATCAGCCATGATCACATTGAATGGCGGTGCTGGCTCGAAGGGCCGAATGGCCTACTCTTGCAACCTATTGTCTATTCGGTAAATTGACCCTAATGCATGTAGGATTGTGTTAGTGTACGGGGATCGCTGGTCGGCACGGACTCGATGGGCTGAATGGCCTCTTTCCGCACTTTATCTCTGAAGTCTGTTCGCAGAGTCATAGAGTGCGGCAACAGGCCATTCGGCCCAACTTACCCACGCCGACCAACATGTCCCATCTACCACTAGATGATCTACCAGCGATCGTCCCGCATACTAACACTATCCTACACACTAGCGACAGCTTACAATTTACAATTTTTACAGAATCCAATTAACCTACAAACCCGCACGTCTTTGGAGTGTGGGAGGAAACCGGAGCACCCAGAGAAAACCTACACAGGTCACGGGGAGAACGTACAAACTCCGTACAGGATCGAACCGGGGTCTCTGGCGCAGTGAGGCAGCAACTCTACCGCTGCGCCACCGTGCCTTCTAATGTAGTAGAAACATAGGTGCAGGAGGAGGCCGTTTGGCCCTTCGAGCCAGCACCGCCATACATTGTGATCATGGCTGATCGTCCCCAATCAATAACCCGTGCCTGCCTTCTCCCCATATCCCTTGACTCCACTAGCCCCTAGAGCTCTATCTAACTCTCTCTTAAATCCATCCAGTTATTTGGCCTCCACTGCCTTCTGTGGCAGGGAATTCCACAAATTCACAACTCTCTGGGTGAAAACATTTTTTCTCACCTCAGTCTTAAATGGCCTCCCCTTTATTCTAAGACTGTGGGCCCTGGTTCTGGACTCACCCAACATTGGGAACACTTTGATCAGTCTGAAGAAGGGTTTCGGCCCGAAACGTCGCTCCATAGATGCTGCTGCACCCGCTGAGTTTCTCCAGCAATTTTGTGTACCTTCGACCTTCCAGCATCTGCAGTTCCTTCTTGAACACATTGGGAACACTTTTCCTGCATCTAGCTTGAGTCTAGTGTGGTGTAGTATGTAGTACAGTGCAGTTTAGGAGGGGTGGCACGGTGGTGCAGCAGTAGTCCACAGCGAAAACAACGGCTTGTTTCCTTTATCATCGTTACTTCTTTGCATCTCTTTCATTCATTTGTTCTATATCTCTCCACATCACCGTCTGTATCTCTCGTTTCCCTCTCCCCTGACTCAGTCTCAAGCACTGTCTCGATCTACAACGTCACCTATCCACTCACTATCAAAACATGGAGGGGACGGGGGACACAATTTTTTGGTGGCCGTGCACACATGCGCACACTCACACACGCGCGCACGAGGCTTCGGAGGCTCAATCCAGCGCTAAATGCAGCTCAACTCTGTCTGTCTCACCGGGTTAACTAACAGGCCTGTCTGGACTGACGGGACACCAGCGCTGCTTCTCTGTGCTGCCCATATTTCCCACAAGTCCAGGCAGGTTGACCTGGCGGGGATGTCGCCCACCTCTCAAAACATGGGGAGGACGTGGCCCCTCTGTCCCCTCCGGGTTTTCCTCCCCTGCCTATCCATGTTCTCCACAGATGCTGCCTGACCCACTGAGTTACTCCAGCACTCTGTGAAACGTCACCTATCCATGCTCTCCACAGATGCTGCCTGACCCACTGAGTTACTCCAGCACTCTGTGAAACGTCACCTATCCATGTTCTCCACAGATGCTGCCTGACCCACTGAGTTACTCCAGCACTCTGTGAAACGTCACCTATCCATGTTCTCCACAGATGCTGCCAGACCCACTGAGTTACTCCAGCACTCTGTGAAATGTCACCTATCCATGTTCTCCACAGATGCTGCCTGACCCACTGAGTTACTACCCCTGCAGTTTTTCATTGTAAACCATAATCTTCAGTTCTTTGTGTCTACATTAGACAATTCATTCATCACTTAAAATCATCAGTCCACATCATTTTGACTCACAGTTAATATAGTAAAATGTCCCAAGGCACTTCATAGGAATGCAGTCAGACAGTACAAGTGAATCAAAACCAAGACAGACAGGAGGAGCGGTGAGTAATAACTCTGTCAAAGTTTTGTGGGCTCTTTTTGAAGGAGAATAGGAGAAAGCTCAAAAGTTTAGTTTAGAGATACATTGCGGAAACAGGCCCTTCGGCCCACCGAGTCCATGCCGGCTAGCGATCCCCATGCACTCTCCTGCACACACTGGGGACAATTATTGGGCTCCATGTCTGAGGAATGATGTGCTGGCTCTGGAGAGGGTCCAGAGGAGGTTTACAAAACTGACCCAGGAGTGTGTAGGTTTACCTATGATGAGCGTTTGTCGGCACTGGGCCTGTGCTCGCTGGAGTTTAGAAGGATGAGGGGAACACCTCATTGAATCGTACAGAATAGTGAAAGGCCTGGATAGAGTGGATGTGGAGAGGATGCTTCCACTCGTGGGAGAGTCTAGGACCAGAGGTCACAGCCTCAGAATTAAAGGACGTTCTTTTAGGATGGAGATGAGGAGGAATTTCTTTAGTCAGAGGGTGGTGAATCTGTGAGATTCTTTGCAACAGTAGGTTGTGGAGGCCAAGTCAGTGGATATATTTTAAGGTGGAGGTAGATAGATTCTTGATTAGAACGGGTGTCAGAGGTTATGGGGAGGAGGCAGGAGAATGGGGTTAGGAGGGAGAGACAGATCAGCCGTGATTGAATGGCAGAGTAGACTTGATGGGCCGAATGGCCTAATTCTGCTGCTATCACTATTGGACAGTGTTTAGTTTAGAGATACAGGGCGGAAACAGGCCCTTTCACCCACCAGAAGACAGGAGAATGGGGTGAGGAGGGAGAGATAGATCAGCCGTGATTGAATGGTGGAGTAGATGGGCCGAATGGCCGAATTCTGCTCCTATCACTTCAGATCTTATGATCTTACGAAGCTTGAGGATAGACACAAACTGCTGGAGTAACTGACTGGACCCCGGTACACGTGACAATAAACTACACTGAGGCAGGCAGGCAGTGGTGGGAAATCAAGTGTAATGTGAGATTGTTGCAGTGAGGGTTTGAGTCTCAGGGTATTTTCAGCAGCTGGTTCTGCAGAGAACATGCACTATTGGTCTGGAATTCATCATGTGATGCTTTCTGCGGCAATACAATGCAGCTTCTGTGAGTTGCGCAGACAAATGACTTCAGACCGGGCGAGAATGTGAAAAATTGCAAAGTTCACAGAATGCGCATTTAGAAGTCACAAGAACCGTCGACTTTTAGACGTTGGACTTTTAGAGACACAGCGTGGAAACGGGCCCTTCGGCCCACCGAGTCCGTGCTGACCTGCGATCATTCGCTAGCACTATCCTACACGCGCGTTGTCTAATGCATTTCGTTGTCTCTGTACTGTACACTGACAATGACAATTAAATTGAATCTGAATCTGAATCTGATAGCAAAAAAATGTACCATTTTCTTTTTTAACCAAAGCCAGTCGACCTACAAATTCGCACGTCTTGGGAGTGTGGGAGGAAACCGGAGCACCCGGAGAAAACCCACGCAGGTCACGGGGAAGAAAGTACAAACTTCGTACAGACGGCACCAGTAGTCTGTACACTGTGGACGGGTCGATTGTGATCATGTATTGTCTTTCTGCTGACTGGTTAGCACGCAACAAAAGCTTTTCACCCCACCTCGGTACATGTGACAATAAACTAAACTATCCATGTACCAGTCCAAGTGTGCCTTAGTATCTGCCTCTAATACCTGCTGCCGTTGCTTGATCCATACACCTACCTCCCTCTGGAAAACGTTAATAACCAACAAACCTATTATTGACCTATTAAATCTTTCCTCGCACACAAACCATGTCCTCTGGTTCTCGATTCCCCTACTCTGGGCAAGAGACTCTGTGCATCTACCCGATCTATTCCTCTCATGATTTTATACACCTCTATAAGATCTCCCCTCATTCTCCTGGGCTCCAAGGAATAGAGTCCCCGCCTTCTCAACCTCTCCCTGTGGCTCAGGCCCTCGAGTCCTGGCAACATCCTCGTAAATCTTCTCCGTACCCATTCCAGCTTGACAGCGTCAAGAGAAAAGTCCAAAGAGGTAGATTGGAAGATCGGTCAGCACCCCTAGCGTTCAGAAGGACCGTTCAGAAGCCTGATAACAGAGGGGAAGAAGCTGTTCCCGAGTCTGGCGGTGCGCGCTTTCAAGCTTCTGTACCTTCTGCCGGACGGGAGCGGGGGGAAGAAGTACGAGGTTGGGGGGGGGGGGGGGGGGGGGGGGGAGGGACCTCGTTGAAACTTACCGAACAGTGAAAGGCCTGGATAGATTGGATGTGGAGAGGATGTTTCCACTAGTGGGAGAGTGTAGGACCAGAGGTCACAGCCTCAGAAATAAAGGACGTTCCTTTAGAAAGGAGATGAGGAGGAATTTCTTTAATCAGAGGGTGGAGAATCCGTGGAACGCATTGGAGGCCAAGTCAGTGGATATTTTTAAGGTGAAGATATACAGATTTGTGGTTAGTACGGGTGTCGGGGGGCTATGGGGAGAAGGCAAGAGAATGGGGTTGAGAGGGAACGATAGATCAGCCATGATAGAATCGTGGTGTAGACTGTGGGCCGAATGGTCTAATTCTGCTCATATCACTTATGACCTTATGAAATTATGCAGAAGGAATAGCCGGGTGGGAAAGATCCTGGATAGTTTACGTTGTCTGCTGTCAATAGATCAGGGAAGTTACTAACAAGGCAGGAATGCTATGCCGTATATTTTGTGACGATTTATGCTTATTGAGTAAAGGGATTTTCCAGTGATGAGGTTTGGATAGAATTTTGCTTACAGTTTGGAGCCAAAAAAACAAGAACGATCGTGTAGCGCGGGTGTCGGGGGTCATGGGGAGAAGGCAGGAGAATGGGGTTAGAAGGGAGAGATAGATCAGCCGCGATTGAATGGCGGAGTAATTTGATGGGCCGAATGGTCCAATCTGTTCCTAATCACTTATGACCTCATGAATTCGTATACCTCACGCTGCCTCGGCAAGGCCAGCAGCATAACCAAGGACAAGTCGCACCCTGGCCACTCCCTCAATAGCAGAAATGTCCTTCCTCAAATTAGGAGACCAAAACTGCAGACAATACTCCAGGTGTGGTCACACTAGGGCTCTGTACAACTGCAGAAGGACCTCTTTGCTCCTACACTCAATTCCTCTTGCTATGAAGGCCAACATGCCATTGGCTTTCTTCACTGCCTGCTGTACCTGCATGCTTACTTTCATTGACTGATGAACAAGGACCCCCAGATCCCATTGTACTTCCCCTTTTCCCAACTTGACACCATGATGCCAAGACCAACTCTTATATGCCCACACAGAATGCACATCCTTGCATGTCCATTCCACGGGCTTGATCCAAAAGTCACTTAAACGCCACTATGGTATCTCCCTCCACCACCCCCTGACGTTACTCCAGCACTCTGTGAAACGTCACCTATCCATGTTCTCCACAGATGCTGCCTGACCCGCTGAGTTACTCCAGCACTCTGTGAAACGTCACTTATCCATGTTCTCCACAGATGCTGCCTGACCTGCTGAGTTACTCCAGCACTCTGCGAAACGTCACCTATCCATGTTCCCCGGAGACGCTGCCTGATCTCCACACCTCCTTTATCTTCTCCCCTCACACTGTCGTCCAGTCTTTGATATTTCTGTCTGGGCGAAAAGATTCTGACTGTCTACCATGCCTTTACTCTAGAAATACAGCACGGAAACAGGCCCTTCAGCCCACTGAGTCTTCGCCAACCAGCGATCGCCCCATACACTTGCACTATCCCACACACTTGGGTCAATTAGTTTAAGTTTGAGTTCAGTTTATTGTTACATGTACCGAGGTACGGTGAAAAGCTTTTGTTGCGCGCTATCCAGTCAGTAGAAAGATGATACATGATTACCATCGAGCCGTTTACAGTGTTCAGATACATGATCAAGGGAATAACATGAATAATGTTTACTATAAGATAAAGTCCATTAAAGTCCAATAAAGGATAGTCTGTGGGTCTCCAATGAGGTAGATGGTGACTCAGGACTGCTCTCTAGTTATCTCTGGGATGGTTAACCTACAAACCCTTTGGAGTGTGGGAGGAAACCGGAGCACCCGGAGGAAACCCACGCAGGTCACGGGGAGAGCGTACAAACTCCGTACGGACAGCGCCTGCAGTCAGGATGGCACCCGGGTCTCTGGCGCTGTGAGGCAGCAGCTCTACCCGCTGCGCCGCCCTGCCGCCACTTTGCCTCATAACTTTATCTACTTCTATCAGGGTCTGCTCTGAGCCCAAGTTTACATTCTTCTAAAAAAAGACACATTTTCAAAGAAATCTTCAAAGATATTTTTTAAAACCAACAATCAGTAGTCCATGTCGGAGGCAGTCTGTATACGGGCGAGCTTGGTTTCTCAGTAGTAATGCTGACTGCACTGATTTATGTTGGGATTATAGGACCACAAACGACACCAGTCCACACCCAAATGCCCATCCCACCCACGGACCCACACACACGCCCGCAAGTATTCAACCACACACTGTACAACAACTCAAGTCATTTCCTCTCACCCTCTTCTACCCATACGTTCCAGCTTTCTGGACAAACCTCACATTTGCAGACAGACACAAAATGCTGGAATAACTCAGCGAGACAAGTAGCAGCTCTGAGGAGAATGGGCGGATTACTTTTTGGTTCGAGACAATAGACAATAGGTGCAGGAGGAAGCCATTCGCCCTTCGAGCCAGCACCGCCATTCAATGTGATCATGGCTGATCATCCACAATCAGTCCCTGCCTTCTCCCCATATCCCCTGACTCCGCTATATGTAAGAGCCCTATCTAGCTCTCTCTTGAAAGCATCCAAGAGCTCTCTCTAGCATGTCCAAACCCTTAATAATCTTATATGTTCCAATAAGATCCCCTCTCATCCTTCTAAACTCCAGAGTGTACAAGCCCAGCCGCTCAGACTCTTCCCCTCTCATCCTTCTAAACTCCAGAGTGTACAAGCTCAGCCGCTCAGACTCTTCTTCAGACTCAACCTGAAGTTGAATGACTTCAGTATCCACCCGAAACGTCACCTTTCCTTCTCTCCAGAGATGCTGCCTGTCCCGCTCAGTTGCTCCTGAATTTTGTGTCTATCTTCAATTGAAACCAGCATCTGCGGTTCCTTCCCACACATCACACATTTGTACCTCTGGAACGTCGGAGGTTGAGGGGAGACCTGAGAAGATTTATGAGAGGCCTCGATAGGGTAGACAGTCAAAACTTTTTTCCACAGGGTGGAATCGTCGAACACTTCCTTCCACACGTGTGTGAAAACGCACACCTCCAGATTCAGTGACAGTTTCTTCCCAGCTGTTTTCAGGCAAGTGAACCATCCCACCACAACCAGAGAGCTGTGCTGAACTACTATCTACCTCATTGGTGACCCTCGGACTATCCGTGGTCAGACTTTGCTAGCTTTACCTTGCATTAAATGTTATTCTATTATCATGTATCTGTACACTGTAAACGGATCGATTGCTTGTGCTACACGGGTGGGTTTAAACTAAATGGCGGTGGGGGGGGGGGGTTGACAAATTGGGAGTATCAGGATCGAATTAATGGGAAAGAGAATACAGGAAAAGCTACGAAAGACTGCTGAATTAATGGGACGGAAAATTCAAGAAGGGATAAGGGAGTGCGGTCAGGTGAAATGGTGTGAGATAGGAGGAGAATACTGAAGAGTTGTATATAAAAGCGCGAGGTATTATGAATAAAGTGGACGAGCTTGAGGCTCAGTTAGAAACTGGCAAGTATGATGTTGTGGGAATTACTGAGACATGGCTGCAAGAGGGCCAGGGCTGGGAACTGAATATTCAAGGGTATACCTCCTATCGAAAAGACAGACAGGTGGGCAGAGGGAGTGGGGTTGCCCTGTTGGTGAGGAATTAAATTCAGTCCCTTGCAAGGGGTGACATTAAAACAGGAGATGTGGAGTCAGCATGGATAGAACTAAGGAATTGTAAGGGTAAAAAGACCCTAATGGGACTAATCTACAGGCCCCCAAACAGTAGCCTGGATATAGGGTGCAAGTTGAATCAGGAGTTAAAATTGGCATGTAGTAAAAGTAATGCTGTGGTTGTTATGGGAGATTTCAACATGCAGGTAGACTGGGAAAATCAGGTTGGTACTGGACCCCAAGAAAGGGACTTTGTAGAGTGCCTTTGTGATGGATTCTTTGAGCAGCTTGTATTGGAGCCTACCAGGGAGAAGGCAATTCTGGATTTAGTGTTATGTAATGAACAGGATTTGATAAAGGACCTCGAGGTTAAGGAGGTAGTGACCATAATATGATACGTTTTCATCTGCAATTTGAGAGGGAGAAGGGTAGATCGGAGATGTCAGTATTACAGTTGAATAATGGGGACTATGGGGCCATGAGGGAGGAGCTGGCCAAAGTTGACTGGAAAGATACACTAGCAGGGATAACAGTGGAACAATAATGGTAGGTATTTCTAGGAACAATACAGAAGGTGCAGGATCAGTTCATTCCAAAGAGGAAGAAAGATTCCAAGGGGAGTAAGGGGCGACCGTGGCTGACAAGGGACGTCAGGGACAGTATAAAAATAAAAGAGAAGAAGTACAACGTGGCAAAGATGAGCGGGAAGCAAGAGGATTGGGGAATGTTTAAAGCACAACAAAAGTTAACTAAAAAGGCAATACGGGGAGAAAAGATGAGGTACGAAGGTAAGCTAGCCAAGAATATAAAGGACATTAAAAGCTTCTTTAGGTATGTGAAGAGGAAAAACTTAGTTAAAATAAATGTGAGTCCCTTGAAGATAGAAACAGGTGCAAGGAAATGGAAGATGAGTTGAACAGGTACTTTGGATCTGTCTTCACTAAGGAGGACACAGACAATCTCCCAGATGTATTAGGGGCCAGAGGATCTGGGGTGATGGAGGAACTGAAGGAAATTCACATTAGTCAGGAAGTGGTGTTGTGTAGACTGATGGGACTGAAGGCTGATAAATCCCCAGGACCTGGTGGTCTGCATTCCAGGGTACTCAAGGAGGTGGCTCTAGAAATCGTGGATGCATTGGTGATCATTTTCCAATGATCTATAGATTCTGGATCAGATCCTGTGGATTGGAGGGTAGCTAATGTTATCCCACCTTTTAAGAAAGGAGGGAGAGAGAAAACAGGGAATTATAGACCAGTTAGCCTGACATCGGTCGTGGGGAAGATGCTGGAGTCAATTATAAAAGATGAAATAGCGGCACATTTGGATAGCAGTAATAGGATTAGTCCAAGTCAGCATCGATTTACGAAGGGGAAATCATGCTTGACTAATCTTCTGGAATTTTTTGAAGATGTAACTAGGAAAATGGACAAGGGAGAGCCGGTGGATGTAGTGTACCTGGACTTTCAGAAAGCATTTGATAAGGTCCCACACAGGAGATTAGTGGGCAAAATTAGAGTACATGGTATTGGGGGTAGAGTGCTGACATGGATAGAGAATTGGCTGTCTGACAGAAAACAAAGAGTAGGGATTAACGGGTCCCTTTCAGAATGGCAGGCAGTGACTAGTGGGGTACCGCAAGGCTCGGTGCTGGGACCGCAGCTATTTACAATATACATCAATGATTAGATGAAGGAATTAAAAGTAACATTAGCAAATTTGCAGATGACACAAAGCTGGGTGGCAGTGTGAACTGTGAGGAGGATGCTATGAGAATGCAGGGTGACTTGGACAGGTTGGGGGAATGGGCAGATGCATGGCAGATGCAGTTTAATGTGGATAAATGTGAGGATATCCACTTTGGTGGCAAGGACCGAAAGGCAGATTATTATCTGAATGGTGTCAGATTAGGAGAAGGGGAAGAACAACAAGACCTGGGTGTCCTTGTTCATCTGTTACTGAAAGTAAGTCTGCAGGTACAGCAGGCAGTGAAGAAAGCTAATGGCATGTTGGCCTTCATAGAAAACATAGAAAATAGGTGCAGGAGGAGGCCATTCGGCCTTTCGAGCCCTTCATAAAAGAGGATTTGAGTAAAAGAGCAAATAGGTGATTTTACAGTTGTACAGGGCCCTGGTGAGACCACACCTGTAGTATTGTGTACAGTTTTAGAAACATAGAAACATAGAAATTAGGTGCAGGAGTAGGCCATTCGGCCCTTCGAGCCTGCACCGCCATTTAATATGATCATGGCTGATCATCCAACTCAGTCTCCCATACCTGCCTTCTCTCCATACCCTCTGATCCCCTTGGCCACAAGGGCCACATCTAACTCCCTCTTAAATATAGCCAATGAACTGGCCTCAACTACCCTCTGTGGCAGAGAGTTCCAGAGATTCACCACTCTCTGTGTGAAAAAAGTTCTCCTCATCTCGGTTTTAAAGGATTTCCCCCTTATCCTTAAGCTGTGACCCCTTGTCCTGGACTTCCCCAACATCGGGAACAATCTTCCTGCATCTAGCCTGTCCAACCCCTTAAGAATTTTGTAAGTTTCTATAAGATCCCCTCTCAATCTCCTAAATTCTAGAGAGTATAAACAAAGTCTATCCAGTCTTTCTTCATAAGACAGTCCTGACATCCCAGGAATCAGTCTGGTGAACCTTCTCTGCACTCCCTCTATGGCAATAATGTCCTTCCTCAGATTTGGAGACCAAAACTGCACGCAATACTCCAGGTGTGGTCTCACCAAGACCCTGTACAACTGCAGTAGAACCTCCCTGCTCCTATACTCAAATCCTCTTGCTATGAAAGCCAACATACCATTCGCTTTCTTTACTGCCTGCTGCACCTGCATGCCTACCTTCAATGACTGGTGTACCATGACACCCAGGTCTCGCTGCATCTCCCCCTTTCCCAATCGGCCACCATTTAGATAATAATCTGCTTTCCCGTTTTTGCCACCAAAATGGATAACCTCACATTTATCCACATTAAACTGCATCTGCCAAACATTTTCCCACTCACCCAGCCTATCCAAGTCACCTTGCAGTCTCCTAGCATCCTCCTCACACCTAACACTGCCCCCCAGCTTAGTGTCATCCGCAAACTTGGAGATATTGCCTTCAATTCCCTCATCCAGATCATTAATATATATTGTAAATAGCTGGGGTCCCAGTACTGAGCCTTGCGGTACCCCACTAGTCACTGCCTGCCATTGTGAAAAGGACCTGTTTACTCCTACTCTTTGCTTCCTGTTTACCATATAACCATATAACAATTACAGCACGGAAACAGGCCATCTCGGCCCTACAAGTCCATGCCGAACAAATTTTTTTCCCCTTAGTCCCACCTGCCTGCACTCGTACCATAACCCTCCATTCCCTTCTCATCCATATGCCTATCCAATTTATTTTTAAATGATACCAATGAACCTGCCTCCACCACTTCCACTGGGAGCTCATTCCACACCGCCACCACTCTCTGCGTAAAGAAGTTCCCCCTCATATTACCCCTAAACTTCTGTCCCTTAATTCTGAAGTCATGTCCTCTTGTTTGAATCTTCCCTAATCTCAAAGGGAAAAGCTTGTCCACATCAACTCTGTCTATCCCTCTCATCATTTTAAAGACCTCTATCAGGTCCCCCCTTAACCTTCTGCGCTCCAAAGAATAAAGCCCTAACTTGTTCAACCTTTCTCTGTAACTTAGTTGCTGAAACCCAGGCAACATTCTAGTAAATCTCCTCTGTACTCTCTCTATTTTGTTGACATCCTTCCTATAATTTGGCGACCAAAATTGTACACCATACTCCAGATTTGGCCTCACCAATGCCTTGTACAATTTTAACATTACATCCCAGCTTCTATACTCAATGCTCTGATTTATAAAGGCTAGCATACCAAAAGCTTTCTTTACCACCCTATCTATATGAGATTCCACCTTCAAGGAACTATGCACGGTTATACCCAGATCCCTCTGTTCAACTGTATTCTTCAATTCCCTACCATTTACCATGTACGTCCTATTTTGATTTGTCCTGCCAAGGTGTAGCACCTCACATTTATCAGCATTAAACTCCATCTGAGATCTTTCAGCCCATTTTTCCAAATGGCCTAAATCACTCTGTAGACTTTGGAAATCCTCTTCATTATCCACAACACCCCCTATCTTGGTATCATCTGCATACTTACTAATCCAATTTACCACACCTTCATCCAGATCATTGATGTACATGACAAACAACAAAGGACCCAACACAGATCCCTGAGGCACCCCACTAGTCACCTGCCTCCAACCCGATAAACAGCCATCCACCATTACCCTCTGGCTTCTCCCATTCAGCCACTGTTGAATCAATCTTGCTATTCCTGCATTTATACCCAACAGTTGAACCTTCTTAACCAACCTTCCATGAGGAACCTTGTCAAAGGCCTTACTAAAGTCCATATAGACAACATCCACTGCTTTACCCTCGTCAATTTCCCTAGTAACCTCTTCAAAAAATTCAAGAAGATTAGTCAAACATGACCTTCCAGGCACAAATCCATGTTGACTGTTCCTAATCAGACCCTGTTTATCTAGATGCTTATATATATTGTCTCTAAGTATCTTTTCCATTAATTTGCCCACCACTGAAGTCAAACTAACAGGTCTATAATTGCTAGGTTTACTCTTAGAACCCTTTTTAAACAATGGAACAACATGCGCAGTACGCCAATCCTCGGGGACTATTCCCGTTTCTAATGACATTTGAAATATTTCTGTCATAGCCCCGGCTATTTCTACACTAACTTCCCTCAATGTCCTAGGGAATATCCTGTCAGGACCTGGAGACTTATCCACTTTTATATTTTTCAAAAGTGTCAGTACTTCTTTTACTTTGAACCTCATAGTATCCATAGCTACTCTACTAGTTTCCCTTACCTCACATAATTCAATATCCTTCTCCTTGGTGAATACCGAAGAAAAAAAATTGTTCAATATCTCCCCCATCTCTTTTGGCTCTGCAGATAGCTGTCCACTCTGTCTCTCCAATGGACCAATTTTATCCCTCCTTATCCTTTTGCTATTAATATAGCTGTAGAAACCCTTTGGATTGACTTTCACCTTTGTTTGCCAGCCAGTTCTCTATCCACATCAATACTGATCCCCCAATGCCATGTGCTTTAAGTTTGTATACTAATCTCTTATGTGGGACCTTGTCGAAAGCCTTCTGGAAGTCCAGATACACCACATCCACTGGTTCTCCCCTATCCACGCTACTAGTTACATCCTCGAAAAATTCTATAAGATTCGTCAGACATGATTTACCTTTCGTAAATCCATGCTGACTTTGTCCAATGATTTCACCACTTTCCAAATGTGCTGCTATCCCATCTTTAATAACTGACTCTAGCAGGTTCCCCACTACCGATGTTAGGCTAACTGGTCTGTAATTCCCCGTTTTCTCTCTCCCTCCCTTCTTAAAAAGTGGGGTTACGTTTGCTACCCGCCAATCCTCTGGAACTACTCCAGAATCTAAAGAGTTTTGAAAGATTATTACTAATGCATCCACTATTTTGGTCTCCTAATTTGAGGAAGTACATTCTTGCCACTGAGGGAGTGCAGCGTAGGTTCACCAGGTTAATTCCTAGGATGGCGGGATTGTCATATGATGAAAGAATATAATGACTGGGCTTGTATTCACTGGAATTTAGGATGAGAGGGTATCTTATAGAAACATATAAAATTATTGAGGGATTCGACAAGCTAGATGCAGGAAACATGTTCCCGATGTTGGGGGAGCCCAGATCCAGGGTTTAAGAAAAAGGGGTAGGCCGTTTAAAACTGAGATGAGGAAAAACCTTTTGTTTTGAATTTGTGAATTTCTCTGCCTCAGAAGGCAGTGGAGGCTGATTTACTGGATGCATTCAAAAGAGAGTTAGATAGAGCTCTTAGAAGTAAAGGAATCAAGGCATCTGGGGAGAAGGTAGGAACGGGGTTCTGACTGTGGATGATCAGCCATGATCAGATTGAATGGCGGTGCTGGCTCGAAGGGCCGAATGGCCTACTCCTGCACCTATTTTCTATGTTTCAGTGTAATCGCGTATTGTCTTTCTGCTGACTGGTTAGCACCCAACAAAAAGCTTTTCACTGTACCTCGGTACATGTGACAATAAACTCCTGTGGGTTTTCTCCGGGTGCTCCGGTTTCCGCCCGCACTCCAAAGACGTGCAGGTTTGTAGGTTAATTGGCTTTGGTAGAAATTGTACATTCCGTAGCATTGTAAATTGCGTGTGTAAGATAGTGTCAATATACGAGGTGATCACTGGTCGGCGCGGACTCGGTGGGCCGAAGGGCCTGTTTTCTGCGCTGTATCTCTAAAGCTAAATGTCAAACGCGAGGATGAAGGAGGGCTTTAAAAAGAAAAACGTTGTTGTCGCAGGATTCCCCGACCAGAAACCGGAACAGAATCACTTGCCAGTTCACAACTAGCACAGAGCTCTTTCTTCTGCGAGGCCACCGAGCCTTTCATTCATTCGAGGCGATGGAAGGCACAATTCTCAATGCTAAAGCTGTTCCGATTCCAGCGAATGCAAATGACCGGAGTAAGTCAACACATGCAGCTCACCCTTCAAAGCCCAGCAGCATGAATATTCATTCCTCTAACTTCAAGTAACCCTTGCTTTCCCCTCTCTCTCCGTCCCTCCCCCACCCTAGTTCTCCGACCCAGTCTGACTGCCCCCCACCCCCGATTATGTTTTATCTGAAGAAGGGTCTCGACCTGAATCGTCACCCATTCCTTCTCTCCAGAGGTGCTGCCTGTCCCGCTGAGTTACTCCAGCTTTTTGTTTCGATCAACATCTTAAATGTTATCTTTGTACGCCTCGTTGTCACCTTCTCCTAGCTAAAGTGAACCATTCTTCCTTTGTCCTTGAACCTCCTCCCCTTTGATGTCTCGTTTCCACACCTTACCCTTCCTTATCTCGGTGCCTCCCTCTCCCCTGAAGGGCCTGTCCCACTCGGGCGTCATTTGCGCGTCACGCAGGTGGCGGGCGAAGATTTAGTGAATCCCAAAATCCTGGGGCACCTCCCGCAACTGCCTACGTCACCACCCACCATGTGCGCGGAATGTGCGCCATGCTCGCATCACGTGCGCGCATCGTGCGTCGTGACGGGTAAACGATGTCACGTAAATGACGCACAAATGACGCCCAAGTGGGACAGGCCCTTGACTCTCAGCCTGAAGAAGGGTCTCGACCCAAAACGTCACCCATTTCGTCTCTCCAGAGATGCTGCCTCACCCGCTGAGTTACTCCAGCATTTTATGTCTGTCCAAAGCTGCCTCACCGTTTCAGTTCAGCAGCTCAACTGTTATCAGGCAACTGAATAATCCTACCACAACCAGAGAGCAGTCCGGAACTACAATCTACCAAAGATCTTATAGCTATAAGATCTTTCCTATCTACCTCATTGGTGACCCTCGAACTATCTTTAATCAGACTTCACCGTATTTCCCTTACACTATACTTTTTTAGACAATAGATGCAGGAGTAGGCCATTCGGCCCTTCGAGCCATTCAATGTGATCATGGTTGATCATCCACAATCAGTACCCCGTTCCTGCCTTCTCCCCATATCCCCTGACTCCACTATTTTTAAGAGCCCTATCTAGCTCTCTCTTGAAAGCATCCAGAGAACCCGCCTCCACCGCCCTCTGAGGCAGAGAATTCCACAGACTCACCACTCTCTGTGAGAAAAAGTGTTTCCTCGTCTCCGTTCTAAATGGCTTACCCCTTATTCTTAAACTGTGGCCCCTGGTTCTGGACTCCCCCAACATCGGTGACATGTTTCCTTTCTCTAGCGTGACCAAACCCTTAACAATCTTATATGTTTCAATGAGATTCTCTCTCATCCTTCTAAACTCCAGAGTGTACAAGCCCAGCTGTGTGCTGTAGTACAGTGCAGTTTAGGAGGGGTGGCACGGTGGTGCAGCAGTAGTCCACAGCTAACAATGGCCTGTTTCCTTTATCATCGTTACTTCTTTGCATCTCTTTCATTCATTTGTTCCATATCTCTCCACATCACCGTCTGTATTTCTTGTTTCCCTCTCCCCCCACTCTGTCTCAAGAAGTGTCTCGACCCGAAACGTCACCTATCCATGTTCTCCACAGATGCTGCCTGACCCGCTGAGTTACTCCAGCACTCTGTGAAACGTCACCTATCCATGTTCTCCACAGATGCTGCCTGACCCGCTGAGTTACTCCAGCACTCTGTGAAACGTCACCTATCCATGTTCTCCACAGATGCTGCCTGACCCGCTGAGTTACTCCAGAACTCTGTGTCTATCTTGTGCACTGTTCTGTGTTCTATGATCCTCCAATTCGGCAAGTGGGAAAATCAGTTAATGATATCAGGAATGACTCATTTAAAAAAAAAAAGCTAGTTATCATTTAGTGCGAGGCAGCCAAAGTCCTGACAAACCCTGTTTACATTTAAAATATCCAATCAGAATACAGAGTAGTGTTGCTGGGCAACAGTGACTGTAAATGGCTACAAGTCTTTACGAGTACACAATTTGCATGATTCAAGTCACCATCGTTGTCAAGTTCCTTCATGTGTGTCTGTGAATCTTTCCTGTAGTTTGGTTCAGAGACGCAGCAAGGAAACAGACCCAGTCCATAGGTTCATAAGTGACAGGAGCAGGATTTGGCCATTCGGCCCATCAAGTCTACTCCGACAAGGTTAATTCCCGGGATGATGGGACTGTCATATGCTGAGAGAATGGAGCAGCTGGGCTTGTACACTCTGGAGTTTAGAAGGATGAGAGGATATCTCATTGAAACATATAAGATTGTTAAGGGTTTGGACACGTTAGAGGCAGGAAACATGTTCCCGATGTTGGGGGAGTCCAGAACCAGGGGCCACAGTTTAAGAATAAGGAGTAAGCCATTTAGAACGGAGAAGAGGAAACTCTTTTTCTCACAGAGAGTGGTGAGTGTGGAATTCTCTGCCTCAGAGGGTGGTGCAGGCGGGTTCTTTGGATGCTTTCAAGAGAGAGCTAGATAGGGCTCTTAAAGATAGCGGAGTCAGGGGATATGGGGAGAAGGCAGGAACGGGGTACTGATTGGGGATGATCAGCCATGATCATATTGAATGGCGGTGCTGGCTCGAAGGGCCGAATGGCCTACTCCTGCACCTATTGTCTATTGACTTTCAATCATGGCTGATCTATCTCTTCCCTCCCAACCCCAGTCTCCTGCCTCCTCCCCGTAACCCCCGACACCCGTGATAATCAAGAACCTGTCAATCTCCGCCTTAAAACCATCCACTGACTTGGCCTCCACTGCCGTCTGTGGCAAAGAATTCCACAGATTCACCAGTCTCAGAATGAAGAAATTCCTCCTCATCTCCTTCCAAAAGGAACATGCTTTAATTCTGAGGCTGTGACCTCTGGTCCTAGACTCTCCCACTAGTGGAAACATCCTCTCCACATCCACTCTATCCAGGCCTTTCACTGTTCCACATTCTATGCTGGCCATCGATCGATCAGCTGTTCGCACTAGTTCTATGTTATCCCACTTTCTCATCCACTCCCTACACACTGAGATCAAAGGGGGAGAACGTGAAAACTTCACACAGACAGCAGCCAAGGTCGAGATCGAACCCGCGGTTTCAGGCAGAGGAGATTTGCGAGGATGTTGCCAGTACATGAGGGCCTGAGCTATAGGGAGAGATTGGATCAGGCTCGGACTCTAATCCCTGGAGCGCAGGAGGATGAGGGCTGATCTTATAGAGGTGGATAAAATCATGTGGGGAATAGATCGGGTAGATGCCCAGAGTCTCTTGCCCAGAGTAGGGGAATCGAGAACCAGAGGACATAGGTTTAGGGTGAGGGGGGAAAGATTTAATAGGAACCTGAGGGGCAATTGTATCTCCAAATCTAACTATGAGTAAATGGTGACTGGACAATTGGATACATACCAGAGATTGACAGATTCTTGATTAGTACGGGTGACGGGGTTATGGGGAGAAGGCAGGGGAATGGGGTTTGGAGGGAGAGATAGATGGAACATGTAGAATGGATAATGGAGAGTAAGTGGAAGTGGTGTATCTTGACTTTCAAAAAGCCTTTGACAAGGTCCCACACAGGAGATTCGTGTGCAAAATTAGAGCACATGGTATTGGGGTTAGAGTGCTGACATGGATAGAGAACTGGTTGGCAGGCAGGAAGCAAAGAGAGGAATTAACGGGTCCTTTTCAGAATGGCAGGCAGTGAATAGTGGGGTGCCGCAAGGCTCGGTGCTGGGACCTCAGCTATTTACAATCTTCTATCTTCTACTCATAACTAAAACTCTGATCGTGTTACCTTCCGGTTTGGCGGTCATTCTATTTGCGCGATAGTGCTACGATTTTTCTCCAGCCTAGTCACCGTTCTCCTGTGCTGAGATTGCACCAAGATTCGTTCCGATCGGTGGAAGCTGGTAAGAGTTACCGAAGGTGGCAGTGTGAGCTGCGAGGAGGATGCTATGAGGCTGCAGGGTGACTTGGACAGGTTGGGTGAGTGGGCAGATGCATGGCAGATGCAGTATAATGTGGATACATGTGAGGTTATCCACTTTGGTGGCAAGAACAGGAAGGCAGATTATTTATCTGAATGGTGTCTGATCAGGAGAAGGGGAGGTGCAACGAGACTGGGGGGGTACATCAGTCACTGAAAGTAAGCATGCAGGTACAGCAGGTAGTGAAGAAAGCGAATGGCATGTTGGCCTTCATTGCGAGATAATTTGAGTTTAGGAGCAAGGAGGTCCTTCTGCAGTGGTACAGGGCCCTGGTGAGACTACACCTGGAGTATTGTGTGCAGTTTTGGTCTCCTAATTTGATGAAGAACATTCTTGCTATTGACAGGGTGCAGCGTAGGTTCACCAGGTTAGGGCTTGTATTCACTGGAAGTTAGGATGAGAGGAGATCTTATAGAAACATATAAAATTCTTAAAGGATTAGACAGGCTAGATGCAGGGAAAATGTTCCTGATGTTGGGGGAGTCCAGACGCAGGGGTCCCAGTTTAAGAATAAGGGGTAGGCCATTAAGGACTGAGATGAGGAAAAACTTTTTCACCCAGAGAGTTGTGAATCTGTGGAATTCTCTGCCACATAAGGCAGCGGAGGCCAATTCACTGGATGTTTTCAAGAGAGAGTTAGATTTAACTCTTAGGGCTAATGGAATCAAGGGATATTGAGAGAAAGCAGGAACGGGGTACTGATTGTGGATGATCTGCCATGATCATATTGAATGGAGGTGCTGGCTCGAAGGGCCGAATGGCCTACTCCCACGCCTGTTTTTCCATGTTTTTCTCAAGATTCAAATTCAAGATTCAATTTATTTGTCATTTGGACCCCTTGAGGTCCAAACGAAATGACGTTTCTGCAGCCATACATTACAAACAGATAGACCCAAGACACAACATAATTTACATAAACATCCATCACATTGCTGTGATGGAAGGCCAAAAAAACTTATCTCTGTGTTTCCAGTTCAGCCGTGATTGAATGGCGGGGTAGACTCGATGGGCCGAATGGCCTCATTCTGCCCCAATGACAATAACATGCATCATCGGGCAACGTTGAACACAGGAGTAGTCGGCGCAGCGCTGAGCCTTACCTGGCCTTGGGCGGTGGTGAAGTTGATCACTCCTCCCACACATGCGGAAACGAAGCAGGGAAGATGCTGGCCATTCTCCCTCAACCACACGGCCGTCCCCTGCAACAGAGAAAACCACAGCGTCAACAAAGATCACCGCCCCTCCTTCCGTACGCCCACAGTTCACATTTCTATGGTTAGCTTATGATGCGGCACGGTGGCGCAGCGGTAGAGCTGCTGCCTTACAGCGCCAGACACCCGGGCTCCATCCTGTCTGAGTCAGAGTGATACTATAGCTACACTATAGTCCCACCTACCCGTGTTTGGTCCATATCCCTCCAAACCTGTCCTATCCATGTACCTGTCTAACTGTTTCTTAAATGTTGTGTTAGTCCCTGCCTCAATTACCTCCTCCGGCAGCTCGTTCCATACACCCACCACCCTCTGTGTGGAAAGGTTACCCCTCAGATTCCTATTAAATCTTATCCCATTCATCTTAAACCAATGTCTTCGATTCCCCTACTGTGGGCGAGAGACAATACAATACAATATTTATTCAATGTCATTTGAACCTCAGTGAGGCTCAAACGAAACTACGTTTCCACAGCCATACAAACAAAACAATTCCTACAAGACACACAAACAATTCAATTCACACAAAACATCACAGTGAATCTCCGCCTCACTGTGATGGAAGGCAAAGTCTTTTCTCTCCCCTGTACACCATTTTTCTCCCGATGTTGAAGCCCACGCCAGGCGATGTTCGGCCCCGCTCCAGGTCTAAATGTCACAAAGTTGGAGCCCCCGGCGGGCGTTGGCATGTCCTGTGGCCATTAAAGACTCTGTGCGTCTACCCGATCTATTCCTCTCATGATTTTGTGCACCTCTATAAGATCTCCCCTCATCCTCCTGCGCTCCATGGAATAGAGTCCCAGCCCGTACAACCTCTCCCTATACCTCACACCCTCAACTCCTGGTAGCATCCTCGTAAATCTTCTATGAACCCTTTCCAGCTTGACAACATCTTACCTATAACACGGTGCCCAGAATTGAACACAATACCATAAATGTGGCCTCCCCAATGTCTTTGTACAATTGTAACATGACCTCCCAAATTCTACACTCACTACTCTAACCGATGAAGGCCGATGTGCCAAACATATAAGATTATTAAGGGTTTGGACACGCTAGAGGCAGGAAACAGGTTCCCGATGTTGGGGGAGTCCAGAACCAGGGGCCACAGTTTAAGAATAAGGGGTAAGCCATTTAGAAAGGAGATGCGGAAACACTTTTTCACACAGAGAGTTGTGAGTTTGTGGAATTCTCTGCCTCGGAGGGCAGTGGAGGCCCGTTCTCCGGATACTTTCAAGAGAGACCTAGATAGGGCTCTTAAAGATAGTGGAGTCAGGGGATATGGGGAGAAGGCAGGAACGGGGTACTGATTGGGGATGATCAGCTATGATCACATTGAATGGCGGTGCTGGCTCGAAGGGATGAATGGCCTCCTCCTGCACCTATTGTCTATTATGTAGGGAGTGGACGAGAATGTGGGATAACATAGAATTAGTGTGAACGGGTGATCGATGGTCGGCATGGGCTCGGTGGGCCGAAGGGCCTGTTTCCTTGCTGTATCTCTCAACTAAACTGTCCCAGAAACTATGCCTCCATATCTATTGACTATTGTTTGTGTTTTTAAAGTGTACATATATGTACGTGTGTGTGCGCATGTGTGTGTGTGAGTGTGTATATATATATACACACACACACATATACACAGGATTTTTGTTCTCGTTTGTTATATTGTTGACAGTGCACTATGTTTACATATTGTGCTGCGCTGCTGCAGGTAAGAATAGCATTGCTCTATCTAGGACATAGGACAATAAAACACTCTTCACACTCTCTCACTTGAGCAGGAAGGAACTGCAGATGCTGGTTTACACCGAAGATAGACACAAAATGCTGGGGTAACTCATACGGGACGGGCAGCATCTCTGGGGAGAAGGAACGGGCGATGTTTCGGGTCATGATCGTTCTGAAGAAAGGTCCCGACCCCGAAACGTCGCCCATTCCTTCTATCCAGAGACGCTGCCTGTCCCGCTGAGTTACCCCAGCATTTTGTGTCTACCTTCGATCTGCGAGAGAAACTACTTCAAGAACGCACATCTGAATGATTCACAGACACCAGTAAGCGATGACTTGCGCTCACGAGCAAAGTCATGACAGCATTTTTTAGGATAGACAGTCCGAACCGATTTGCCGGGATGGAATAATCAAGGACCAGGGGGGCACGGCTTTAAGGTTGAGAGGGGCAAAGTTGAAAAGAGATGTGCGGGGATAAGCTTGTTCTTACACAGAAGGTGGTGGGGACCTAGAACGCGCTGCCAGAGGTGGTGGTGGTGGAAGCAGACCCTATTGTGGCGTTTAAGAGACCTTTGGACAGGCTAGGTGCAAGGAATGGAGGGACATGGATCACGTGTGGGCAGATAAAGAGTAGGTCTTGGCATCAAGTTCAGCACAGATATTGTGGGCCGAAGGGCCTGTTCCTCTGCCTTTCCCAATAATATTGATGCGTCACTGGACCTTAATTGGTGCATGTGACAATAAAATACCTTTGAACCTTCGAGGTTGGTAGATTAATGGTGTAACTCCCAAACCATAGAATGTTTGTTTCATAATCAGTAATGTGTAATCTAGATGAGGCAGAATATTAATCACTGCTATGGGGCAATGATTAAAGTTTTTACAGTCCAAATCATTCATTAGTCTGGTTATAATTTAAACCACAAAATGGCAGAGTCACAGAGTGTCGTAGAGTGATACAGTGTGAAAATAGGCCCTTCAGCCCAACTCGCCCACTCCGGCCAACATGCCTGCCCCCCCTTACCCTAGTCCCACTTGCCTGCAATTGGTCCATAACCCTCCAAACCTGTCCTATCCGTGTACCCGTCCAACTGTTCCTTAAACAGTTTTTTAGAACGGAGACGAGGAAACACTTTTTCTCACTGAGAGTGGTGAGTCTGTGGAATTGTCCCCATATCCCCTGACTCCGTCCGCTATCTTTAAGAGCCCTGTCTAGCTCTCTCTTGAAAGTATCCAGAGAACTGGCCTCCACCGCCCTCTGAGGCAGAGAATTCCACAGACTCACAACGTTCTGTGAGAAAAAGTGTTTCCTCGTCTCCGTTCTAAACGGCTTACTCCTTATTCTGAAACTGTGTGGCCCCTGGTTCTGGACTCCCCCAACATCGGGAACACGTTTCCTGCCTCTAGCGTGTCCAAACCCTTAATAATCCTATATGTTTCAATAAGATTCCCTCTCATCCTTCTAAACTCCAGAGTGTACAAGCCCAGCCGCTCCATTCATATGACAGTCCCGCCATCATGGGAATTAACCTTGTAAACCTACGCTGCACTCCCTCAATAGCAAGAATGTCCTTCCTCAAATTAGGAGACCAAAACTGCACACAATACTCCAGGTGTGGTCTCACTAGGGCTCTGTACAACTGCAGAAGGACCTCTTTGCTCCTATACTTGACTCCTCTTGTTAGGACCCGGCGAAAACCCAGGCGGTCACGGGGAGAACGTACAAGCCAGACGGCACCCATAGTCGGGATGGAACCCGGGTCTCTGGCGCTGT
This sequence comes from Leucoraja erinaceus, assembly GCF_028641065.1. Classification (NCBI taxonomy): domain Eukaryota; kingdom Metazoa; phylum Chordata; class Chondrichthyes; order Rajiformes; family Rajidae; genus Leucoraja; species Leucoraja erinaceus. Next base: position 26,246,028 of record NC_073378.1, on the reverse strand, counting down.
GAGGCAGCAACTCTACCGCTGCGCCACCGTGCCGACCCAACGCCGTCTTGTTGAGCCTGTTGCCCCGACACCGTGTCGCTGAGCACTCTAACTACAGTTTCCTGTGGCTCGATATTTAATTGCTGTCAGGTCTGCTCTCTGTGACTAACCCAATTTCAATAACTGGAAATGACGACAAAACTTATGCTGAATCATTTTTATTAACAATGAAACAATGGGACTTTTTGATTCTCGGCTGTCCACTTAGTCACTAGTTTGGTTGTTTTGTGGAAGGCTGTCAAATTCGAGGGCTTTGTAGACTAAGGTGTTGGTGTTATGTGATGTGGCTTTAGTTGAGTTTAGAGACACAGGCCCTTCGGCCCACCCAGTCCGCACCGCCCACCGACAATGTTCCTTGTCTCAACCCCACTCCAAAGGATTTCATCCAAGATCTTCGGTTTCCTCCCACACTCCAAAGACGTACAGGTTTGTAGGCTAATTGGCTTGGTGTAAATGTAAATTGTCCCCGGTATGTGTTGGATGGTGTTAATGTGCGGGGATTGCTGGTTGGTGCGGGCTGGGTGGGCCGAAGAGCCTGTTTCCGCGCTGTATCTCTGGACTAAACTACAAAGGAGCGCTTTACTGTAACACTAGCCGACACACCAGGGGAAAACATTTTACCGAAGCCAATTAACCCACACACCCGCGATGAGAAAAAAAAAATTCACACAGAGAGTGGTGAATCTGTGGAATTCTCTGTCACAGAAAGCAGTTGAGGCCAGTTCATTGGCTATATTTAAGAGGGAGTTAGATGTGGCCCTTGTGGCTAAAGGGATCAGGGGGTATGGAGAGAAGGCAGGTACGGGATACTGAGTTGGATGATCAGCCATGATCATATTGAATGGCTGTGCAGGCTCGAAGGGCCGTATGGCCTACTCCTGCACCTATTGTCTATGTTTCTATGCCTTTGGAGTGTGGGAGGAAAGCGGAGCACCCGGAGAAAACCCACGCAGGTCACGGGGAGAACGTGCGGACTGCGTACAGACAGCGCCCGTTGCCAGGAAGTGGCGTTGTGAGGCAGTGACTCTACCGCTGCGCCACCTTGAGTGTACAAAGGAGGGGAAAGGAGCAGAGTGACTGGGGTGGGGTTGTTGGAGAGGAGTGCGTGCTCGGGGAGGTGGGGGGGGGGGGAGGGGGGGGGGGGGGGGGGGGGGCAGGGAGGGGGGGGAATAGACACGAGGCCACTGGGGAGAATTCAGAGCTCATTCCATTTTCCCGGTGCCTGTCAGATGGAGGAAGCAGGTGCAAGATACAGCGTGTGGTGTTGCCTCCACACAATAAGATAAATATTTTATCATTCCATTTCATGAAGCCAAAATATTAACAGACATACCAGGCTGGTGCACGATAAATTTTCCTTTGAAAGTCCACAACGGCATAATTTACGCTCCGAGAGTCACAGAGTGATCCAGTGTGGAAACAAGCCCTTCGGCCCAACTCGCCCACACCGACTAACAATGTCCCAGCTACCCGAGTCCCACCTGCCTGCGTTTGGTCCATATACTCTGGAGTTTAGAAGGATGCGAGGGGATCTTATTGAAACATATAAGATTGTTAAGGGCTTGGACACGCTAGAGGCAAGAAACATGTTCCCGATGTTGGGGGAATCCAGAACCAGGGGCCACAGTTTACAAATAAGGGGTAAGCCATTTAGAACGGAGACGAGGAAACACTTTTTCACCCAGAGAGCTGTGAGTCTGTGTAATTCTCGGTCACAGAGGGCGGTGGAGGCAGGTTCTCTGGATGCTTTCAAGAGAGAGCTAGATACGCTCTTACAAATAGTGGAGTCAGGGGATATTTTCACACAGAGAGTGGTGAATCTCTGGAACTCTCTGCCACAGAGGGTAATTGAGGCCAGTTCATTGGCTATATTTAAGAGGGAGTTAGATGTGGCCCTTGTGGCTAAGGGAATCAGGGGGTATGGAGAGAAGGCAGGTACAGGATACTGAGTTGGATGATCAGCCATGATCATATTGAATGGCGGTGCAGGCTCGAAGGGCCAAATGGCCTACTCCTGCACCTAATTTCTATGTTTCTATGTTTCTATATGGGGAGAAGGCAGGAACGGGGTACTGATTGGGGATGATCAGCCATGATCACATTAAATGGTGGTGCTGGCCCAAAGGGCTGAATGGCCTACTCCTGCACCTATCATCTATTGTCTATTATTCCTCTAAACTTGTCCTATCTATGTACCTGTCTAACTGTTTAAATGTCGGGATACTCCCAGCCTCAACTATCGCCTCCGGCAGCTCGTTCCATACACCCACCACCCTCTGTGTGAAAAAGGTTACCTCTCAGATTCCTATTAAGTCTTTTCCCCTTCACCTTAAACCTATGCCCTCTGGTCATGGACAATAAATGTGAACTTAAACTTGGCCTTTGGAGCGTGGGAGGAAACCAAAGGTTTCGGAGAAAGCCCACACGGGCACAGGGAGAACGCACATACTCCGTACAGACAAGCACCCGGAGTCAGGATCGAACCCGGGTCTGTAAGCGCAGCAACTCTACCGCTGCACCGCCGTGCCTCCACACTCTTGACTCTAATTCACTGATCAAATTACTTACTCTAATATATACAAACAGCTTAGAATTACAGTAAGCAAATGCACGTTCTTTGTGGTGATATTTGATTGGGACAGGACTGAAAAACCGGTTTATGCAAAATGGCACTACATCAAGTGTAAAACACACAGTGCTGGAGTAACTCAGCGGGTCACGCAGCTTACTTCAGCACTCTGTGAAACGTCACCTATCCATGTTCTCCAGAGATGCTGCCTGACCCGCTGAGTTACTCCAGCACTTTATGAAAGCCAGTTCATTGGCTATATTTAAGAGGGAGTTAGATGTGGCCCTTGTGGCTAGAGGGATCAGGGTGTATGGAGAGAAGGTAGGTACAGAATACTGGGTTGGATGATCAGCCATGATCATATTGAATGGCGGTGCAGGCTCGAAGGGCCGAATGGCCTACTCCTGCACCTATTTTCTATGTTTCTATGTCACCTATCCATGTTCTCCACAGATGCTGCCTGACCCACTGAGTTACTCCAGCACACTGTGTCTATCTAAGTCAATAGATATTTTTAAGGCAGAGATTACACTACGGTGGTGGGACTCATCTCCGGGGGGGACGAGTACGCCTACCGGGATGAGGTGGAGCAGCTGACAGTGTGATGTGAAGAAAATAACCTGCTCCTCAACACCTTAAAGACAAAGGAATTAATAATAGACTTTAGGAAGAATAAAACAGACATGGTACCATTGACTATCAGAGGGGACTGTGTAGAGAGGGTGGCGGATTTCCGCTTCCTGGGAATCCATATTGAGGAGGACCTGACGTGGAGCGTGAACACCACTGCGCTGCTGAAAAAGGTCCAGCAGAGACTGCACTTCCTGAGGGTGCTCAGGAAGAATAACATCACTCAGAGACTGCTGCTGTCCTTTTATCGGTGCTCCATTGAGAGCATACTAACATACTGTGTATGCGTGTGGTACACCAGCTGCACAGCGGCTCAGAGGAAAGCGCTCCAGAGGGCCATTGACAACGCCCAGAGGATTGTCGGCTGCCCTCTCCTTACCTTGGAGGACTTACACAGTTCCCGCTGCACCAAAAAATCCCAGAGTATTATAAAGGACATTTCCCACCCCGGACACTCCCTGTTTGAACTGTTGCCGTCAGGCAGACGGTACAGATCTACAAGGACAAGGACGAACAGACTAAAAAACAGTTTTTACCCCACTGCTATAAAAGCACTAAATGTAGCCGCCAAGGAACGCAGGGGCGAGACATACTAAGGGACTGTGGTAACTGTGAAATCGACAGAAGGATGGAGGGTTGGGTGTGTATGCGTGCTATTTTCGTGATATTTATTTAGTTGTTTATCTTTTAATATTTTATCTTGTATGTATCGTTAGCTTTTAGAAATGTTTGAATGGTGCACTGACTGGCTGACATTTTAAAATTTCGTTGTACATGGCTCATGTTACAATGACAATAAAGAAACTATTCTATTCTATTAGTATGGGTGTCAGGGGTTATGGGGAGAAGGCAGGAGAATGGGGTTGGGAGGTCGTGATTGAATGGCGGAGTAGACTTGATGAGCTGAATGGGCAAATTCTGCTCCGATCACTTATGAACCAGGGCATCCTCTGCTCTCCGCTCTCCCCTGTCCGCAGGGTGCTTGAAGGTGAGGATGGTGGGACTGGGGTGCAGCCAGAAAGCGAGGAGCAACCCTATCAAATACTGAGACAGGGGTGGAGAAGCTTGTATGGTCCTGAGATCCTGAGAGCGATGCCGTCTGGAGCTGTGCTCCTGGTAGGGCCACCCATGGCGGTAAGGTCGAGGGGCAGGTCCCTGACAAAGAGCCAATCCAACCAAGACCTCAACGGTGGAACAGGTGGAGGACGATGCATATTTCAGAAGATCTTTCCTGGACCCAGCACACCGATGCAATTGTAAAGAAGGCACATCAGAGGCTCTACCTCCCGAGAAGATTACGGAGATTCCGCAAGTCGAAGAGGGTTCTCCTAAACTTCTACAGGTGCACGGTAGAGAGCATTCTAACTGGTTGCATCGTGGCCTGGTTCCGCAACTTGAACGCCCAGGAGCGGAAAAGACTACAAAAAGTTGTGACCACTGCCCGGTCCATCACCGGCTCTGACCACCCCACCGTCGAAGGGATCTATCGCAGTCGCTGCCTCAATAAGGCAGCCAACATCATCAAGGACCCACACCATCCTGGCCACACACTTATCTCACCATTGCCATCAGGAAGAAGGTACAGGAGCTTGAAGACTGCAACGTCCAGGTTCAGGAACAGCTTCTTCCCCATAGCCATCAGGCTATTAAACACAATGAATAAGCTCTAAACTGCAAAAGAGTATATTATTATTTGTTATTTGCACTATATTTGTTATTTCTCTCCTTGCACTGGAGACCCGACCTTTTCTTGTCGGGTCTCCGTTGTCGTTGGGGCTGAAATGAGGAGCGGCCTCCAACAGAAGAAGCCGGGGACTCTGGTGCTGACTCACCTCACCGTCGCGGAGCTGGCCGAGTCCAGAGCGGGTGGAGCGGTGGTGGAGCGCTGCTGCTGCTGCTGCTGCTGCGGAGGCTGCAACTGCGGGTCTGCGGACGGCGGCACCGGGAGCCCGCGGGTCACCGGAGGGAGACCGCTTTTCAGGGCTCCTGCAACGGCGACTTCTCCCGCCCGAGTTGCGGGGTCGAAGAGCTCCTGGAGTGGGGCCTAACATCACTGCCCCGCGCGGCTTGGAATGGCCACGGGACTCTGCGAGCGCACGCCGGGGGCTCTAACATCAAGACCCGGTGTGCGACCTCGCACCACCCGGCATGGCTTTAATGGCCGCGGGACAATCGCCATCGCCAGCCGGGGGCTTTGACTTTGACTCTGTCATCGGGGGGGGTGAAGAGTGCAGTGGAGAGATAAGTTTATTTTTGGCCTTCCATCACAGCGATGTGATGGATGTTTATGTAAAATGTAAATTATGTTGTGTCTGGGGTCTATTTGTTTGTAATGTATGGCTGCAGAAACGGCATTTCGTTTGACAATTAAATTGACTCTCTTGACTCTTGATTTATTGAACTTTTTCGTTTTTTTCCAGTTCTATACAATGTTTACATATGCACATATTGTGTTGTGCTGCAGCAAGTAAGAATGTCATTATCCCGTACGGGACAAATGACAATAAAACACTCTTGACTCTCGACCTTAGTGGAGCGTCACAACGGCTGGGAAGGCGGACGGCGGCTGCAGCAGAAAAGGGTCTCTGGTCGTCTTGGACTCCATGCTACTAGATCCTGACCCAGATCTGTCAAGGACCGTGGGGTGGCTGTCTGTGCACCAGTCTCCCCACATTAAACAAAGTCACGCACAGGTGTCCTCCATGAGAGGACAGTCATACTAGTTCCGAGTGACCGCCGATGATGATGATGAAGGAACAGGACTAGAATTAGGCCAATCGGCCCATCAAGTCCACTCCGCCCCTCAATCATGGCTGATGTATCTCACCCTCCTAACCCCATTCTCCTGCCTTCTCCCCATAACCCCTGACGCCCGTACTAATCAAGACTCTGAAGATCTCTCCTGGTCTGAGTACACTGATGCAATTATAAATAAAGCACATCAGCGCCTCTACTTCCTGAGAAGATTACGGAGAGTCGGTTTGCCAAGGAAGACTCTCTCTAACTTCTACAGGTACACAGTAGAGCATGCTGACCGGTTGCATCGTGGCTTGATTCGGCAGCTTGAGCGCCCTGGAGAGGAAAAGACTACAAAAGGTTGTAAACACTGCCCAGTCCATCATCAGCTCTGACCTTCCTACCATCGAGGGGATCTATCGCAGTCGATGCCTCAAAAAGGCTGGCAGCATCATCAAGGACCCACACCATCCGGGCCATACACTCATCTCCCTGCTACCTTCAGGTAGAAGGTACAGGAGCCTGAAGATTGCAACAACCAGGTTCAGGAATAGCTACTTCCCCACAGCCATCAGGCTATTAAACTCAACTCAAACAAAACTCTGAACATTAATAGCCCATTGCACTTTATCTGCTTATTTATGTGTGCATATATATATATGTAAATTCAATGGTATATGGTCACACCGATCTGTTCTGTATTCATGCCTACTATATGCTGTTGTGCTGAAGAGAAGCAAGAATTTCATTGTCCTATCTGGGACACATGACAATAAACGCTCTTGAATTTTGAACTCTACGAAAAATGTTCCCAATGTTGGGCGAGTCCAGAACCAGGGGCCACAGTCTTAGAATAAAGGGGAGGCCATTTAAGACTGAGGTGAGAAAAAACATTTTCACCCAGAGAGTTGTGGATTTATGGAATTCCCTGCCACAGAGGGCAGTGGAGGCCAAGTCACTGGATGGATTTAAGAGAGAGTTAGATAGAGCTCTAGGGGCTAGTGGAGTCAAGGGATATGGGGAGAAGGCAGGCACGGGTTATTGATGGGGGACGATCAGCCATGTTCACAATGAATGGCGGTGCTGGCTCGAAGGGCCGAATGGCCTCCTCCTGCACCTATAATAAAGAATAAAGAATCTATCTCTGACTTTAATAGACCCGCTGGGTGTTTGAGTACTGGAAGGGGCTGTGTGAGATTGGCAGGGTTGTTTGGGTGGAGGCAGAGGAAGGTCTGGCCTGGGTGGGAGGGGGGAGGTTGGCGAGGGGCTGGGGGAAGGAAGCAATCTCCCCGACAGAGGATGTGGCGTGACTCCGGAGCTGGAGCTGCAGGTGCTCCAACCAACACCCTCCCTCCCGCCCGAACCACAACCAGCCACATCCGCCCTTCCTGCCGGGAAGGAAGTTGGGCCCAGCTCCTCTCATTCAGAAGTTCGTATGAATGAGGCCATTCGGCCCATCAAGTTTAGACTCATAGAGTGATACAGCGTGAAAACAGGCCCAACTTGCCCACATTGGCCAACATGTCCCATCTACACTAGTCCCACCCTCCCATATCTTTCTAAACCTGTCCTATCCATGTACCTGTCTAACTGCTGCTTAAACGTTGGGATAGTCCCAGCCTCAACTACCTCCTCTGGCAGCTTGTTCCATACACCCATCACCCTTTGTGTGAAAAAGTTACCCCTCAGATTCCTATTAAATCTTTTCCCCTTCACCTTAAATCTATGTGCTCTGGTCCTCGATTCCCCTACTCTGAGCAAGAGACTCTGTGCATCTACCCGATCTATTCCTCTCATGATTTTATACACCTCTATAAGATAAGTACGTAAGTTTATTGGCCAAGTATTCACATACAAGGAATTTGCTTTGGTGCTCCGCCCACAAGTAACAACATGTCAAACAGTGACAGTTACGAATGACTCAGAAAACACTAAGCATTAATAATAATAAAATATCCCCCTTCGCTCCAAGGAAGAGAGTCCAGGCCTGCTCCACCTCTCCCTAGAGCTCAGACCCTCTTGTCCTGGCAACATCCTCATAGACCTGGTCATACAGCGTGGAAACAGGCCCTTCGGCCCAACTTGCCCAATCCGACCAACATTTCCCATCTACACTAGTCCCACCTGCCTGAGTTTGTCCCATATCCCTCCAAACCCATCCTATCCATACACCTGTCTAAATGTTTCTTGAACGCTGCGATAGTCCCAGCCTCAACTACCTCCTCTGGCAGCTCGTTCCATACACCCACCACCCTGTGTGTAAAAAAGGGTCACGAGTAGAACGTGCAAACTCCGTACAGACAGCATCCGAGGTCAGGATTGAACCTGGATCTGAGGCCGTGCCTCTTTGCCACCCCAAACCCTTCGGTATCACTGGACCCTGTCCCACCAGGATCCATCACAGTGGAGTCTTTATATTGGAACGATGGCCCACACTAACCTCCCGCTTACACATAGTAAACAATAGGTGCAGGAGTAGGCCATTCGGCTCTTCTCTTGCCCACACTAGTGGAATCGAGGACCAGAGGACACAGGTTCAAGGTGAAGGGGAAAAGATTTAACAGGAATCTGAGGGGGTAACTTTTTCCACACAAAGGGTGGTGAGTGTATGGAATGAACTGGCAGAGGAGGGAGTCGAGGCTGGGACTATCACAGGTACATGGACAGGACAGGTTTGGAGGGATATGGACCATGCGCAGGCAGGTGGGACTGTTGTTGCTGGGATAGTGTGGGCAAGTTGGGCCGAAGGGCCTGTTTCCACACTGTATCACTCTATGAATCTTATTGGCTCATACAGTAATGGAGTCACAGTCATAAAGCATGGAAACAGGCCCTTCGGCCCAACTCATCCGTTCGGACCAGGATGTCCCATCTATGCTAGTCCCATTTGTTTTGTTTGCCCCATATCCCTCTAAACCTTTCCCATCCATGGACCTGTCTTTTAAATGCTGTTATCATTCCAGGCACAACTACAGAGATACTGCCTGACCCGCTGAGTTACTCCAGCACTGTGTCTTTTTTTTTTGTAAACCAGCATCAGAAGTTCCTTGTTTCAACATTCTGCCTCAACTACCTCCTCCGGCAGCTCGTTCCATACGCCCATACTGTGTGAAAAAGTTAACTCTCAGATTCCATTTAAATGTTGCCCCTCTCACCTTAAACCCATGTCCTCTGCTTCTTGATTCCCCTGCTCTGGGTAAAAGGCTGAGTACATTCACCCTATCGATTTCCCTCATGATTCCCTTCATTGGGGGGGGGGGCAGAACCAGGGACCACCGTTTAAGAATAAGGAGTAAGCCATTTAGAATGGAGACGAGGAAACACTTTTTCTCACAGAAAGTGTTGACTCTGTGGAATTCTCTGCTTCAGAGGGTGGTGGAGGCAGAGAATTCACTGTGAGGAAACACTTTTTCACCCAGAGACAATAGACAATAGGTACAGGAGTAGGCCATTCGGCACTTCGAGCCAGCACTGCCATTCAATGTGATCATAGCTGATCGTCCCCAATCAGTCTGGGGATATGGGGAGAAGGCAGGAACGGGGTACTGATTGTGGATGATCAGCCATGATCACGTTGGTGCTGGCTCGAAGGGCCGAATGGCCTACTCCTGCACCTATTGTCTATTGATTTCATAAGATCGCCACCTCAGCCTCCTGGGCTCTAATGACAAGAGTCTCAGCCTGCCCAACCTCTCCCTGCAGCTCAGGCCCTCGAGTCCTGGCAACACCCTGGTAAACATGCCTGCAAGTACAGACGTATAAACCCATGACTCGCCAGGGCTCAGTTAATGAAAGCAACTCTTCGTTGCTCTGGCTTGATGTACGTGGGCAATTTCCAATCTGCGTGTCTATACTGATGCTCTGAGGCATGTTGAGGTGTGATTAGTGGAGATCGCAACCACACAGCACAAGCATTCATTTGGAAGACAGTAATTAAGATATCTCACATTATATCAGCAGTATTTCATTCCCTCGAGTTTGATGTTGAATTTCAACAGAACAGAGCTGATACTATAATAAATGCACCAAAAGCTCCAAGCTAGAACAGCTCTGTTATTCACTGTCTACGGCACCTCTTTCCCCATTTGGCTCCAATTTCGTTAACAAGCCCAGGCGGGCGCAGCAGTAGAGTTGCTGCCTCACAGCGCCAGAGACCCGGGTTCCATCCTGACTACGGGGACTGTGTGTACTGAGTTTGTACGTTCTCCCCGTGACCTGCGTGGGTTTTCTCTGGGTGCTCTGGTTTCCTCCCACGCTCCAAAGACGTGCAGGTTTGTGGGTTGATTGGCTTTGGTAACTTTGTAAATTGTCCCTAATGGCGCGTAGGATAGTGTTAGTGTGCGTGGTGATCGCTGGCGGCGCGGACCCGGTGGGCCGAAGGGCCTGTGTCCGCGCTGTATCTCTAAAGTGTAAAGCCTGGCGTGGCAGTCTGACGGAGTGGGTTTTGAGGGGCGGTGTGGCGAACATCAGCTGCGTCGCTTCATCCAACCCATTCACCGCTTCAAAGGACTCAAATCCATCAAACATGATTTGTTCTTAGGTCAGCTATTCATACTTGCCAACAGCTTGGTCATTTTCTCAAACGTGTTGTTTCCAGCAGCTTCTCACCAGAGCAAAGAACAGAGAGCAGCACAGGGGGTCAGCACGGTGGTGCAGCGGTAGAGTTGCCGCCTCAGAGCGCCAGAGACCCGGGTTCCATCCTGACTACGGGCGCTGTCTGTACGGAGTTTGTACGTTCTCCCTGTGACCTGCGTGGGTTTTCTCCGGGTGCTCCGGTTTCCTCCCACACTCCAAAGACGTGCGGGTTTGTAGGTTAATTGGCTTTGTGAATTGCCCCTGGTGTGCGTAGGATAGTGTTAGTGTGCGGGGATCGCTGGCTGGCACGGACTCGTGGGCCGAAGGGCCTGTTTCCGTGCTGGATGACTCTACGAATCATGTAGAACTAGTGCAAACACCCGGGTGATCGATGGTCAGAATAGACTCGCCGGGCCGAACGGCCTGTTTCCACGCTGTATCTTAAGGCAAGTAAATAACGCAAGTGATTTTTCTATGCGCTCCTGGACATGTGGAGAACTCATCTTGTACCCTGGTGACAAGGCAACCTAAACGTGCCAAAGTCATGCTGAGAGCTCAGATCAGCAGCCAAGAGTCTGTGGAGTGAGAGTGCTACCAAGTTGACTACACCGAAGAGACAAATGTCATGTTTACAATCTCCCATCATGGTTGATGGATTGAACATAAGTGGTGGAATTATCGTGCTACTACTCAGAAAACACAGACAGAGGATTCCAGCAACAACAACAGCACCAGATGAGTCACATACAGCACGTCGACAGGCCCTTCAGCCCAACGTGTCCATGCCCACCATCTAGGTTTAGTTTAGTTTGGAGATACAGTGCGGAAACAGGCCCTTCGGCCCATCGAGTCAGCGCCGACCAGTCATCACAATCAAACACACATTAGGGACAATTTACAGTTTTTTTTTAAAAAACGGAACCAATTCACCAACAAACCCGCACGTCTTTGGAGTGTTAGAGGAAACCGGAGCACCCGGAGAAAACCCACAGGGTCACAGAGAGAACGTACAAACTCCGTACAGACAGCACCCGTAGTCGGGGATGAACCCGGGTCTCTGGCGCTGTGAAGAAGCAACTCTACCGCTGAGCCACCGTGCCGCACACTTTCACGTTAGTTTAGCATTGTCACGTGTACTGAGGAACAACGGAACGCAGTTAAAACACAAAGTATTTGTGCTATAAGCACGGAATGATGACGCAGCGCTAGAGCTGCAGCCTCACTACGCCAGAGATCCGGGTTCGATCCTAACTATAGATGCTGTCTGTACAGAGTTTGTACGTTCTCCCACATTCTCCAGAGATGCTGCCCGACCCGCTGAGTTACTCCAGCACTGTGTTGTATGCAAGATTCCAGCATCTGCATTTCCTTGCGTCTATGCTTGGGAAGAAGTTTAGAAGTAACAAGGCAGGGAGGGATAAAGGGCCTGTCCCATGATGCGAGTTCAGCCATGAGCTCTCCCGAGTTTTAAAAAAAATCAAACTCGTGGTAAGTATGTAGAATGTACATAGCGGGTACATCGGAGCTGGGGGGCGTCTCGTAGCGGCTCGTAACGGCAGGTACTCGGGAAACGCGGTAAGCTCATGAAACTCGTGAGGTTTTTTCAGTGTGAAAAATTTACAAGAATAAAAAAAAACTCTTTTTTTTAAAACTCGGAAGAGCTCTTGGGTAAATTCACATCGTGGGACAGGCCTTTAAGAGTTGGAGAAGATGAGCTGTGCAGTGTTTGCTTGTGGTCTGCATGTTTGTGGAGGCTGGAGGAATGTCTTGCTACACAAGGCCACAGAAGCTGATTCCTTTCTGGAATTAGGTCTGGAGTCAGCAAGTTAATGCTTTTCCCAAAGGCTCACTCACAGAGTTTGGCTTCACTGCTGAATTCGCAACTCCTGAGCACACGCTTTCTTGCCGAGAGGTTGGAGTAATTTCAGTAATGAGAATAGTTTTTCAGTTGCTTTAAATACTGCTGCAGTTTCAGCGTTGGTTGAGTTTAGTTCAAGGGCCTGTCCCACTTGCCGATTTTTTTTTCAGCCACTGCCGGCGTCATATCAGTGTCGCCAAAAGATTTTGGCCCATTCGGCCCATCAAGTCTACTCCGCCATTCAATCACAGCTGATCTATCTCTCCCTCCTAACCCCATTCTCCTGCCTTCTCGATACAGGTCTATGAAGGCTCGCACCGGTAGACTAAAAAATAGTTTCTACCCATGTGCGATAAAAGAACTTAACTCTAACAGAGAACACTGGGGGAAGCACAATATAATTCGGGGTGCAAGATAATGCGCAATATTGTTTTAAAATATTTTAATACCTATTTATTTATCATTTCCTTACTGATCTTGTGTATAGGTGAGTCAATGGCTGTTGTGTTTTGTTCTTTTTAAATTTTTTATCCTGTATCTTTTATGTACACACCGAAGGAGTTGCAATGGCATTCTGTTGCCGGTTGTTTGTGCAATGACAATAAACGTGTTCTATTCTATTCTCCCCATAACCCCTGACACCCGTACTAATCAAGAATCTATCTATTTCTGCCATGATCACATTGAATGGCGGTGCTGGTTCGAAGGGCCAAATGACCTACGCCTGCACCTATTGTCTATTGAACATTTCAAAATCCAGAGGCGACTAAAAAAAAAATTGCGACACTTGAAAAAACATCGCGCGTCAATACATCATCACGCCGCAAATGTTTCGGTGACCTGATACGTCAGTCAATGAACTCACCAAGTGGGACAGGCCCTTTATTGTCACGTGCACCGAGGTACGGTGAAAAGCTTTTGTTGCGTGTTAACCAGTCAGCAGAAAGACAACACATGATTACAATCGAGCCGTTTACAGTGTACAGATACAGGATAATCCAATAATATGTCTTTGGAGTGTGGGAGGAAACCGGAGCACCCGGAGAAAACCCACGCAGTCACAGGGAGAACGTGCGAACTCCGTATAGATAGTACCCGTAGTCGGGATGGAACCCGGGTCTCTGGCGCAGTGAGGCAGCGACTCTACCGCTGCTCCACCATGCTGCCCACCAGCAGTCAGATATTTCTGTAAATAAGACAAGCAGCAAAAATTGGCGCATAGATGTGGAGAGGATGTTACCACCAGTGGGAGAGTCTAGGACCAGAGGGCGCAGCCTTAGAATAAAAGAACGTGGCTTTAGGAAGGAAATGAGGAATATTTTCTTTAGTCAGAGGGCGGTGAATCTGTGAAATTCATTGCCACAGAAGGCTGTGGAGGACAAGTCAGTGGGTATTTTTACGGCAGAGATAGATAGATTCTTGATTAGTACGGGTGTCAGGGGTTATGGGGAGAAGGCAGGAGAACTGGGTTAGGAGGGAGAGATAGATCAGCCATGAATGAATGGCGGAGTAGACTTGATGGGCCGAATGGCCTAATTCTGCTCCTTTTCACTTGTGGTATTATGTGTCAATCCCGTACTGATTGGGGATGAACAACCATGATCACATTGAACTTAACAATGCAAAATAAGAAATAACACTCACATTCAACTGAATGGCTCTACCTCAGCTGCTATTGTTATTTATCTGTTATTTTTAATTTTTTTTTATATGTATGTATTTTTACCTTATCTTATATATTTAAAATTGCTCTTGTGAATCGCACTGTGGGATTGACTTTTAAATTTTGTTGTACTATGCGCAATGACAATAAAGAGATTCATTCATTCAATAGCGGTGCTGGCTCGAAGGGCCGAATGGCCTACTCCTGCACCTGTTGTCTATTGTCTATTGTCTATCAAGTCTAATCCGCCATTCATTTTTGGCTGATCTAGCTCTCGCTCTGAACCCCATTATTCTGTCTTCTCCCCATAATCTACGACACCGGCACTAATCAAGAATCTATCTATCTCTGCCTTCCGCTGGCTGGTTAGCTCGCAACAAATGCTTATGCACTGTCCCTCGCAACGATAAACTGAACTTAACTGTATCATCGGCGATTGGTGACACAGTGCGAGCAGCTGCTGGACGCAGTCTTCACGCAGGGAATCTTTAATAAATTAGATTCCTGGTTGTGGGCAAGAATTGGAAACTCATGACTGCAGTTTTACAGAGAGCTGTGTTGTTGGCAACAACTTCAAACAGTGCCAATAGTTTCTATAAAGAGTGATTTTTGCGCTAACACACCAAAGCAAAAACAAAACCAACCCTTCACCCACTCGGCTGCTCGATGGTCACAATGCTCGAACCTTATGTTTGAAAAAGGGGTTCAGTTCAGTTTAGTTTATTGTCACGTGTACCGAGGTACAGTGGAAAGCTTTGGCCGCGTGCTAACCAGCCAGCGGAAAGACAACACGTGATTACAATCGAGCCGTTCGCAGGCGCAGAGATACATGATAAAAGTGTTTGCAGATACACCCCTGTACATCGGCGAGACCAAGCGCAGGCTCGGCGATCGTTTCGCTGAACACCTCTGCTCAGTCTGCCTTAACCTGCCTCATAGAAACATAGAAAATAGGTGCAGTAGTAGGCCATTCGGCCCTTCGAGCCTGCACCGCCATTCAATATGATCATGGCTGATCATCCAACTCAGTATCCTGTACCTGCCTTCTCTCCATACCCCCTTTAGCTACAACGGCCACATCTGATCACCCGGTTGCTCAGCACTTCAACTCCCCCTCCCATTCCCAATCTGACCTTTCTGTCCTGGGCCTCCTCCATTGTCAGAGTGAGACACAGCACAAATTGGAGGAGCAGCACCTCATATTTCGCTTGGTCAGATTACACCCCAGCGGTATGAACATTGACTTCTCTAACTTCAAATAACCCTTGTTTTCCCTCTCTCTCCATCCCCTCCCCAGTTCTCCCACCAGTCTTACTGTCTCCGACTACATTCTATCTCTGCCCCTCCCGCTCCCCTGACATCAGTCTGAAGAAGGGTCTCGACCCGAAACGTCACCCGTTCCTTCTCTCCAGCGATGCTGCCTGACCCGCGGAGTTACTCCAGCATTTTGTGTCGACCTTCTGGTTTGTGGGTCGATTTGCTTGGGTAAAATTACAAATTCCCGCGAGTGTGTAGGATGGTGTAAATGTGCAGGGATCGCTGGTCGGCACAGGCTTGGTGGGCTGAAGGGCCTGTTTCAGCACTGTATCTCACAACTAAACGAAAAAATCCACAAATTACGCAGTGTGGATATGTAGATTTGTCTGTTTGTACTAAAAATATTCTGGTGTGCAATATACTTTTGCTGACTAGAGTCTAGATAATTGGTAGTTAAATCAGCCATGTCTGAAATGATGCATTATCAAACCCTTATTTAACTTTGGCAAACTACAACTCAGGAACAGATTCTTCGAATGCGGCCCTTAAACAGAAATCATCCGGCCCGCAGGTGGGATTTTTTTCCCCCCTTAATCATCCAGCCCGCCGAGCGGTGAGCGTGGCCGAGCGCGGAGCTCTGTCTGTACCGTATCCTGCGCAAAGCCGCCAGCACGGCCGTGCACCTTCTGTGAACACGTTTGAGAAAGAACTGCCGATGCTGGAAAAATCGAAGGTAGACAAAAAATGCTGGAGAAACTCAGCTGGTGGGGACATGCAAGGATTGCATGAGGCTGCCTCACCCGCTGAGTTTCTCCAGCATTTTTGTCCACCTTCTGCCAACACGTGATTTGATGCCTGCCATCCGGGGCGGGATCCGTGTGTACACGCGATAGATGTGGCCCGCCATCCACTCACAGACATGCGTCCCGGCCCCGTTGCAGAACAAGGTTGCCGACCCCTGCTTTAGACTTCAGAGAAACAGCGTGGAAACAAGCCCTTCAGCTCACCGAGTCAACGCCGGCCAGCGATTACCCGTGCACACCAGTTCTGTGTTTTCCCATCTTCTCATCCACTCCCTACAGACTGGGGGCGATTTACAGAGGGTCAATTAACCTACAAACCTGACGCACATCTTTGGCATGTGGGAGGGAACCGGAGCACCCGGATTACTTGATTGGTGCGGGGGTCAGGGGTTACGGGGAGGAGGCAGGAGAATGGGGTTGAGAGGGGAAGAGAGATCAGCTATGATTGAATGGCAGAATAGATTGATGGGCCGAATGGCCTAATTCTACTCCTAGAAGTTATGAACCGATAAACCTGAAGGAAACCCACGTGGTCATGGGGAGAACGTGCAAACTCCGTACAGGCAGCACCCGTAGGGTTGAACGTGGGTCTCTGGCGCTGTGAGTAGTGTTACCAACTGTCCCGTAGTAGCTGAGACATCCCGAATATTGGGCTAAATTGCTTTGTCCCGTGTGGGACCGCCCTTGTCCCGTATTTGACCGCTACTACTCGGGTCGAGGGGGATGTCGGGTCGGAACGCCGCATCCGGCCCCCCTCACACCCGTGGGCTTTGTGTGTAGTGCAGCACCCATGGAGTGCAGCAGCATCAGCAGCCCAGCGCCTCGCCCGTCGGCCCCATCGTCGTCGGTGGGGCAGCCGTCCCAGCTGTCCGACCTTTGTCCCTTCGCTTACCGCCGAGAAACTGGCGACCTTCACTGTCACGAGCCAGCATCTCTACCCGCTGGGCCACCGTCCGCCATGGACTTTGTAAAGCGACGTCGCGCGGCCCCGGGCCTAAACTCCTCAGCGAGTCTATTAATCGGCATGGGCTTTGTGTGTATTTCACAAGTGTGCCAACTCATCAATCACTCAGTCACGGCCGAGTCGGTCGACGAATCGCCGTGGGGAATTTGTCCCGTATTTTGACCTTTTGTCCCTTATTTGGGAGTGAGAAAGCTGGCGACCCTCACTGTGAGGCAGCAGCTCTACCCGCTGGGCCACCGTCCGCCACCTCTTGTAAAGCGGACTTGACGAAGGGCCTGTTTCTGTGCTGTACGAGTCTATTAATCGGCATCCGTGTTGTCTGTTTCACAAGAGTGTGACTGGATGTTGTCGCTACGTCACTGATTGTAAAGAGATTCAGGAAATCCGGGCAGGGATGTGAATAAACCTCTGGGGAAGCGACCATTTCCTTCGTCATGTCTGCCTGAGAATTGTAGTCCCAATTCTCGAAATCGCGGGGCGATGGCAGAAAATTGAGGCGTTGAAGATTCTCCTCGCTCATTCACGTAAAGGGTCTTCCCCTTCATGAGAGGAATAGATCAGGTGGTCACAAAATGCTGGAGTAACTCAGCGGGACAGGCAGCATCTCCAGAGAGACGTTTCAGCTCAAGACACTTCTCCAGAAATTGAAACGTCACCCATTCCTTCTCTCCGGAGATGCTGCCTGTCCCGCTGAGTTACTCCAGCATTTTGTGTCCATCTTCGGCTTAAACCAGCATCTGCAGTTCCTACCTACACAACGGATTGGTCAGACGTGCAGAGTCTCTTGCACAGAGTAGGGGATTCGAGAAACAGAGAAGATTTACAAGGATGTTGCCAGGACTGCAGGGCCTGAGCTACAGGCAGAGGTTGAGTAGGCTGGGTCTCTATTCCATGGAGCAACGGAGGATGAAGGGCGATCTTATAGAGGTGTACAAAATCATGAGAGGAATAGATCGGGTAGACGCACAGAGTCTCTTGCCCAGAGTAGGGGAATCGAGGACCAGAGGACATAGCGGCAGAGTTGCTGCGTCACAGCGCCCGAGACCCGGGTTCCATCCTGACTATGGGTGCCGTTTAAATGGAGTTTGCACGTTCTCCTTGTGACTGCGTGGGTTTTCTCCGGTGCTCCGGTTTTCTCCCATGCACCAAAGTTTGAAGTTTAATTGGCTTTGGTAAAACATTGCAAATTGTCCCTAGTGTGTGTAGGGTAGTGTTAATGTGTGGGGATCGCTGGTCAGTGCGGACTCAGTGGGCCGAATGGCCTGTGTCCTCGCTGTACCTCTAAAGTGTAAAGCATGGCGTGGCAGTCTGACGGAGTGGGTTTTGAGGGTCGGTGTGGCGAACATCAGCTGCATCGCTTCATCTGTATCTCTAAACTAAACAGAACGAGCTTAGATGGGACATCTTGGTCAGCATGGATGAGTTGGGCCGAAGGGCCTGTTTCCGTGCTGCATTACTTTTTTTTTTTTTTTTTAAATGGGCCTGTCCCACTTAGGCGATTTTTTTCGGCGACTGCCGGTGGCTGTCGTGGTCGTAGCAGTTCGCCGAATAACCGTGAAAAACAATGTCTTCAAGAACCGACCACCTAGTCGAGGTCAAGCTACCGACAACCGGCGATCCATTAGGACGTCCACCTACGACCACACCTACGACAACCTACGTCCACCCGCGACAAGCTACGACAAGGTATAACAATTCAGGCGCCGGTTGACGTAGGTAATCGTCACTGGTATTGACTGAAGTCAGCACCTACGTCAGGAGAAGTCAAGCTACGCTCATTGGCGTCAAGTCAACTACCGCCGACTGTCGCTGAAAAGTTTTGAACATTTCAAAATCCAGCAGCTATCAGAAAGACGCTCCGATCATTTTGGCGACTGAGGAGACAACTGACGACCATACAGGTGACACCCCGGCAACCATGTGGTGACAGCCTAGTCGCCTGTAGTCGCCTAGGAAACCGCCTAAGTGGGACAGGGGCATGACTGATGCTAAAGATTCGCCGTCTCGCCTTGTACATGCGGGATCAGTACGGGATGAGTTTTCGCCGGGTGATCTGGTTTCCATCCACACTCCCAAGGCACGCAGGTTTGTAGGTTAATTGGCTTTGGTAAAAATTGTAAATAGTCATTATAGTGCCAGTGTACGGGGCTGATCGCTGGTCAGCGCGGACTCGATGGGCCGAAGGGCCAGTCTCGGCGCTGCTGAATGGCTTCCTCTGTGCTCTTCCATTTGATAGTCTGCGACTGCGCTGCTGTAAGTAAATGCCTTTTACTTGAGCTGAAGAGAAATGAAAGGCTTTATCTTATTCAGCAATACGCAGCCCTCAGCACAAGCCGTCAACACTGACAGGCCAGAACACTGCTTGCAGTTCATCAATGACGTAACTCCATTGTGAACGACTTTCCTCATCAGCTTATTCCTCCAACTTTACCACGTAGGACCACGAGCCGTCGCCAGCATGCCCAGAGCGAGGCACTAGAAACTGCAGATGCTGCAAACTGGAGCAAAAAAAAAAAAAACCTAAAGTGCTGGAGTAACTCAGCAGGTCAGGCAGCATCTGTGGAGAACATGGATAGGTGACGTTTCACAGAGTGCTGGAGTAACTCAGCGGGTCAGGCAGCATCTCTGGAGAACATGGATAGGTGACGTTTCACAGAGTGCTGGAGTAACTCAGCGGGTCAGGCAGCATCTGTGGAGAACATGGATAGGTGACGTTTCACAGAGTGCTGGAGTAACACAGCGGGCCAGGCAGCATCTGTGGAGAACATGGATAGGTGACGTTTCACAGAGTGCTGGAGTAACACAGCGGGTCAGGCAGCATCTCTGGAGAACATGGATAGGTGACGTTTCGGGTTGGGACCCGATGTTTCAACCCTGAAAGAATAGACAATAAACAATAGGTGCAGGAGTAGGCCAAGCGGCCCTTTGAGCCAGCACCGCCATTCAATGAGATCACGGCTGATCATCCCCAATCAGTACCCCGTTCCTGCCTTCTCCCCATATCCCCTGACTCCACTATCTTTAAGAGCCCTATCCAGCTCTCTCTTGAAAGCATCCAGAGAACCCGCCTCCACCGCCCTCTGAGGCAGAGAATTCCACAGATTTCTGTCTAGCTATTACTCCAGCAGTTGTTTTTTTTAGATTTGTGTTTTTAAGTTTATAGCTGTCATATGCAAGTTTATTGCTGTCATTTGGAGATACACACTCCAAAGACCTGCAGGTCCGTAGGTTAATTGGCTCTGTATAAAATGTAAACTTCGCCCCTGGTGTAGGATGGTGTTAGCGTGCGGGGATCGCTGGTCGGCGCAGACTCGGTTGGCCGAAGGGCCTGTTTCATCGCTAAACCCCTAAACTGAACTAAACAAATCTTTTCTTTATTATAAAATGTAGATTGCAAGGATGGATAAGCCGTGACAATAATTGGAGAAGAGATGCTCTTTGTACTGATACTAAAAGCAAGATGTTAAAATGCAGGCAACCTCAAATATTTGGGGCATTTATGGTGATCAAAGGACCATGTGCCGTTTCCATGGTAACATTTCCTTCAATCAGATATTCCCGAAATTAGACATGCATTTTCAATCCATGTAAACTGTTCTCTATGACCGAGCTGCATATGTTTAGGACCGTCTGATGACTTCTGTCTCAGTCAAAATGATTTATTTCTGTTTAGTTTAGAGATACAGCACGGACAATAGACAGGAGTGTAGGAGGAGGCCATTCGGCCCTTCGAGCCAGCACCGCCATTCAATGTGATCATGGCTGATCATCCCCAATCAGTACCCCGTTCCTGCCTTCTCCCCATATCCCCTGACTCCACCATCTTTAAGAGCCCTATCCAGCTCTCTCTTGAAAGCATCCAGAGAACCAGCCTCCACCGCCCTCCGAGGCAGAGAATTCCACAGACTCACCACTCTCTGTGAGAAAAAGTGTTTCCTCGTCTCCGTTCTAAATGGCTTACCCCTTATTCTTAAACTGTGGCCCTTCGGCCCACTGAGTCCGCGCCGACCAGCGATCCCCGCACATTAACACTATCCTACACACACACTAGGGACAATTTACATTCGCACACCAAGCCAATTAACCTGCAAACTTGCACGCCTTTGGAGTGTGGGAGGAAACACGAAGATCTCGGAGAAAACCCGAGCAAGTCACGGGGAGAAATACCGTACAGACAGCACGCCGTGGTCAGGTTTGAACCCGGGTCTCCGGCGCTGTGGGGCAGCAGCTCTACCCGCTGCGCCACAGTGACGGAGTTGAGCGCATCTCGGACTGTCAGGTGACTTCTGTATCAGCCTCAATTATTTCCTTCTGATTATTTGCACAAGATCTGATAACAAAGCACACCACTGATCTTGTCAAATCTACGCTACGGTATACCAGTGTCCAATTAGGGGGGCACGGTGGCGTAGAGGTGGAGTTGCTACCTCACAGCGCCGGAGACCCAGGTTCCATCCTGACCACGGAGTTTGTGCGTTCTCCCCGTGACCTGCGTGGGTTTTCTCCGGGTGCTCCGGTTTAGTCCCACATCCCAAAGACGTGCCGGTTTGTAGGTTAATTGTAAATTGTGCCGAGTGTGTCGGAGAGTTAGAGTGTGCGGGGTGATCGCTGGTCGGTGCGGACTCAGTGCAGTGTCCACACTACATCTCTATTCAGTACATTCAGAGTCATGCAGTATGGAAACAGGTCCTTCGGCCCGACTTATCCATGCCATCCAATGCATCTCATCTGCTGGTCCCATTAACCCGCATCTGAACCATATCCCATCAAGTCTACTCCGCCACTCAATGATGTCTGATGTATCTCTCCCTCCTAACCCCATTCTCCTGCCTTGTCCCCGGAACCCCCGACACCCGTACTAATCAAGAATCTGCAAATCTCCAATTTAAAAATACCCACTGACTTGGCCTCCGCAGCCGTCTGTGGCAATGAATTCCACAGATTCACCGCACTCTGACTGAAGACATTCCTCCTCGTCTCCATTCTAAAAGGAGATTTCACTGGACCTACCAAGGTACATGTGTTCATGGGGAAAATAGCCTGAAGGCTGCTCTTAGAACTTACTTGAGTTTACTTTAGAGATACAGCACGGAAACAGGCCCTTCGGCTCACCAGGTAATCGCCGACCAGCGATCCCCGACACATTGACACTATCCGACACACACTGGGGACAATTTACATTTATACCGAGCCAATTAACCTACAAACCTGTACGTCTTTGGAGTGTGGGAGGAAACCCGGAGAAAATCCACGCAGATCACGGGGAGAACGTACATACTCCGCACAATCAGGACGGTACCCGGGATTCTGACGTGGCGAGGCAGCAACTCTACCGCTGCCCCACAGTGAACAGCTAAAGAAGGCATCTAAAACCAAACACAGACTCCCAAATTGGCAGACAGGCATGTCAAGAGAAATCCAACCAGATAGGCAAATGGAAAAAATATGCAGTGTATGCACAAAGAGGATTTAGTTTATTTTTGTATGCACGCATTATTTCATTTATATATTTGGAAAGGAATTTGTATTTTGCAATGGTCTTATTTTAGTCCAGCGGGGAGAACAGACAATGCTGTGGTCAGTGATGGAAGTTGAATATGTTTAGTTTATTTTAGTTTAGTTTATTTAACAATACAGCGCAGAAACAGGCCCTTTGGCCCCCCCACCGTGTCCACATCGACCAGCGATCCCCGCACACTAACACAATCCTACGCACACACTACGGACAATTTACATTTATACCAAGTCAATTAGCCTACAATCGACAATAAACAATATGTGCAGGAGCAGGCCATTCGGCCCTTCGAGGCCCTGACCACGAGGAACAGTGGAGGAAGAGACTGCTGGGAAGACACAGTGGGAAACTTTGATTCTGCTGTGTGGGGATGTTTTATGTTAAATTCTATAGTGTGTGTTCTTTATACCCTTTCTGGCTTAATCCCTCCCTTCACCACCTCCAGTTTAAATTCCAGTTGGAATATTTTGGAGGACCCAAGAACCAAGAGTCAGCACCGCCATTCAATGTGATCATGGCGGATCATCCACAATCAGTACCCCACTCCTGCCTTCTCCCCATATCCCCTGACTCCGCTATCTTTAAGAGCCCCATCTAGCTCTCTCTTGAAAGTATCCAGAGAACCGGCCTCTGAGGCAGAGAATTCCACAGACTCACAACTCTCTGTGAGAAAACCTGCATGTTTGGAGTGTGGGAGGAAACCCGAAGATCTCGGGAGAAAACACACGAAGGTCATGGGTGCGAACTCCGTTCAGACAGCACCCGTAGTAGAGATTGAAACCGGGTCTCCGTCGCTGTGAGGCAGCAACTCCAGCGCTGCGCCACCGTGCCGCCGTGTGATTGTTGGGAGATTTGGAGAATACTCTGTCTTTAGATGCGGTGATGGGGAAGCGGGGGGGGCAAGATATTCAGTTCAGTTTATCGTCACGTGTACCGAGGTACAGTGAAAAGCTTCTGTCGCGTGCTAACCAGTCAGCGGAAAGGCAATACATGATTACAATCGAGCCGTCCACAGTGTACAGATACATGATAAAGGGAATAACGTTTAGTGCAAGGTAAAGCCAGCAAAGTCCAATCAAGGATAGTCTGAGCTTCACCAAAGAGGTAGATAGTAGTTCAACACTGCTCTCTGGTTGTGGTAGGACGGTTCAATTGCCTGACAACAGCTGGGAAGAAACTGTCCCTGAATCTGGAGGTGTGCATTTTCACACTTCTGTACCTCTTGCCCGATGGGAGAGGGGAGAAGAGGGAGTGACCGGGGGTGAGACCGGTCCTTGATGATGGTGATGGCCTTGCCGAGGCAGCGTGAGGTGTAGATGGAGTCAATGGAAGGGAGGTTGGTTTGTGCGATGGTCTGGGCTGCGTCCACAATTCACTGCAGTTTCTTGCGGTGTTGGATGGAGCTGTTCCCAAACCGAGCTGAGATGCATCCTGATAAAATGCTTTCTTTAGTGCATCGGTAGAAGTTGCTGAGAGTTGTACTGTTGGAAGATTTGGTGATATTCTCCTTTTCGATGTAGTGATGAGGAAGCGAGCGGTGAAGATGAAAGGCAAGAGGTGACACAAGGAACTGTAGGTGCTGGTATCTTGATCAAAAGGCAAAGTGCCGGAGGAACTCAGCAAGACAGGCAGCAATCTCTGGAGAACATGGATAGGTAACGTTTCGGATCGGGACCCTTCTTCACGTTGCATTCCGACCCCCACCTCTCTTCCAGCTTCCTATCTCCCCCACCACAATCAGTCTCAAGACCCGACCTGAAACATCACCGTTCCAGGAACTCCAGAGATGCTTCCTGACCCGCTGAGTTACTCCAGCACTCTGTGAAACGTCACCTATCCATGTTCTCCACAGATGCTGCCTGACCCGCTGAGTTACTCCAGCACTCTGTGAAACGTCACCTATCCATGTTCTCCACAGATGCTGCCTGACCCGCTGAGTTACTCCAGCACTCTGTGAAACGTCACCTATCCATGTTCTCCACAGATGCTGCCTGACCCACTGAGTTACTCCAGCACTCTGTGAAACGTCACCTATCCATGTTCTCCACAGATGCTGCCTGACCCACTGAGTTACTCCAGCACTCTGCGTCTTCATAAGTTCTTTAGATTTGGCTGTATTCCCAAAAATACCAATCCCATTTCAACAATTAATTTGGGGTTTGAAGACTATTCTGAAGCAGTAGCACATATGAAAACATAACACCACACGATAGAATTTCCAGCCTCTCAACTATAAACCTGAATGTTAATGGGGGAGCTCTGAAGTACATGCATTAACGTTTAATACGATCCACTTGGAACGATTCTGCTTTCCCCACTGCGCAAGGCTTTCATTAAACTACAACATTAGACATTCTCTTCCACGAAACAAGTCGAAACACAGAGGAAGAGCGAAGGCAAAATGCCCATCGGGCAAGAGGTACAGAAGTGTGAAAACGCACACCTACAGATTCAGGGACAGTTTCTTCCCGGCTATTATCAGGTAACTAAACCATCCTACCACCAACTATAGAGCGGCCCTGCCCTCCCATCTACCTCATCGCGGACCCTCGGACTATCTTTGATCGGTACCGGCTTTACCTTGCACAGAGGCTTTTCCCTGGTGGCATCAAAGCCATAGACCCAGTAACTGATGCTGCCCTGGCCTGGATGTCCACACTTGATAGACAATTGGTGCAGGAGTAGGCCATTCAGCCCTTCGAGCCAGCACCGCCATTCAATGCGATCATGGCTGATCATCCCCAATCAGTACCCCGTTCCTGCCTTCTCCCCATATACCCCGAGTCCGCTATTTTTAAGAGCCCTCTCTCTCTCTCTTGAAAGCATCCAGAGAACCTGCCTCCACCGCCCTCTGAAGCAGAGAATTCCACACACTCACCACTCTCTGTGAGAAAAAGCGTTTCCTCGTCTCCATTCTAAATGGCTTACTCCTTATTCTTAAACTGTGATGTACAACTTTAGGCTGTTCACGCCATACGCAAGAAGAAGTCACCATGCACTAAATGTTTAAAGGCCCTGTCTCACTGTACGAGGCAATTCTCCCGAGTTTTCCCCCGATTTGAACGCAGAGAATGTAAGTAGCGGCTACGTAGGAGTTCGTGGATGTCTCGTAGCGGCTCTTGATGCTAGCGGCAGATACTCGGGAAACACGATAAATCGTGAAGTTTTCTCAACATTGTGAAAAATATCGAAGAGTAAAAAAAAATATTCATGATGAACTTACCACAAGTTTGATTTTTTTTTTTTAATTAAACTCGGGAGAGCTCTTGGGTTAACTCGCATATGGGACAGGGGCCTAGGAAGGAACTGCAGATGCTGGAACAATCGAAGGTAGACAAAAATGCTGGAGAAACTCAGCGAGTGAGGCAGCATCTATGGAGCAAAAGAATGGGTGAGGTTTCGTGTCGGAACTAAACTGCAGATGCTGGTTTACACAGAAGATGGACACAAAGTGCCTGAGTAATTCTGCAGGACAGGCAGCATCTCTGGATAGAAGGAATAGGTGACGTTTCAGATCGAGTCCCTTGATGGAACAGTGACAAGTCTGTAACGCCATCTCTGAACTTCTGATATCAAATCAAATCAGTGCAGCAAAATAGGTTCAAGGTGAGTGGGGGGGGGGGAAAGATTTAATAGGAATCTGAGGGGTAACATTTTCACATACAGTGTGGTGGGTGTATGGAACGAGCTGCCGGAGGAGGTAGCTCCCGTCGGTCGGTCGGCAGCCCGGCCAGCTGTCTGACCTTTGGACCTTCGCTTACCGCCGACACCACCACCACCCCTCCTTCTCACGGCCGATCATCGATTCGTGAGTTGGACGGGGCGCCGGACTTTGTGTCAGTGATGTCGCACGGCCCCCGGGCCAAAACTCCTCAGCTGGCCCCGCCGGCTGGGCTTTGTGTGCAGTCCAGCACCCGGGGCCAACTCATCATTCACCCAGCCACGGCCGAGTCGGTCAACAAATTGCCGTTGGGAATTTGTCCCGTATTTTGACCCTTTGCCCCGTGAGAAAGTTAGCGACACTACTGATAAGGGAGGACAAGGAGCTGTCCCTGAGTTTGGTGCCACGCATTTTCACGCTTCTGTGTTTTCTGCGGGGAGAAGAAGGAATGACCGGGGTGGGACAGGGACAAGTCTTTGATTGTGTCGGCTGCTTTCCCGAGGCAGCGTGAAGTGTAGATGGAGTCGAGGGTGGGGAGTGTGGTCTGTGTGATTAGACTGGGCTACATCTACAATGGTGGGGAGTCTGGTCTGTGTGATGGACTGGGCTACATCCACAGCTCTCTGCGCTTCATTGCGGTCCAGGGCAGAGCTGTTCCCAAACCGTGCTGTGATGCATCCCGGCCGGCAGTGCATCTGTAGAAGTCGGCAAGAATCACCGGAGACAAGCCAAATTTTCTGGAAATTTTCTGGTTCTTCACGCTGGCTCGGCAAGGCCAGCAGCATCATCAACGACCAGTCTCACCTCGGTCACTCCCTCTTCTCCCCTCCCCCATCGGGCGAGAGGTACAGAAGTGTGAAAACGCACACCTCCAGATTCAGGGATAGTTTCTTCCCTGCTTCACCCATGATTGTACAACTGCAACATGACCTCCCAACTTGTAGAATCTTAAAATGTAATGAACTGCAGATGCTGGTTTATACCAAAGATGGACACAAAATGCTGGAGTAACTCAGCTATCCTTGTTCTCCAGAGATGCTGTCTGAACCGCTGAGTTGGATAGGCTGGGTGAGTGGGCAAATGCATGGCAGATGCAGTATAATGTGGATAAATGTGAGGTTATCCACTTTGGTGGCAAAAACAGGAAAGTAGATTATTTAAGTAGAAAGTAGATTATTATCTGAATGGTGGCCGATTAGGAAAGGGGGAGATGCAACGAGACCTGGGTGTCATGGTACACCAGTCATTAAAAGTAGGCATGCAGGTGCAGCAGGCAGTGAAGAAGGTGAATGGTACGTTAGCATTCATAGCAAAAGGATTTGAGTATAGGAGCAGGGAGGTTCTACTGCAGTTGTACAGGGTCTTGGTGAGACCACACCTGGAGCATTGCGTACAGTTTTGGTCTCCTAATCTGAGGAAAGACATTCTTGCCATACAGGGAGTACAGAGAAGGTTCACCAGACTGATTCCTGGGATGTCAGGACTTTCATATGAAGAAAGACTGGATAGACTTGGTTTGTACTCGCTAGAATTTAGAAGATTGAGGGGGATCTTATAGAAACTTACAAAATTCTTAAGGGGTTGGACAGGCTAGATGCAGGAAGATTGTTCCCGATGTTGGGGAAGTCCAGAACAAGGGGTCATAGTTTAAGGATAAGGGGGAAATCTTTTAGAACCGAGATGAGAAAAAACCATTTTTCACACAGAGAGTGGTGAATCTGTGGAATTCTCTGCCACAGAAGGTAGTTGAGGTCACAGTTCATTGGCTATATTTAAGAGGGAGTTAGATGTGGCCCTTGTGGCTAAAGGGATCAGGGGGTATGGAGAGAAGGCAGGAACAGGATACTGAGTTGGATGATCAGCCATGATCATATTGAATGGCGGTGCAGGCTCGAAGGGCCGAATGGCCTACTCCTGCACCTATTTTCTACGTTTCTATGTTTCTATGAGTTACTCCAGTACTCTGAGAAACGTCACCTATCCATGTTCTGCAGAGATGCTGCCTGCCCCGGTGAGTTACTCCAGCACTCTGTGAAACGTCACCTATCCATGTTCTCCACAGATGCTGCCTGACCCGCTGAGTTACTCCAGCACTCTGTGTCCATCTGCAGTTCCTCACCTCTCCATCACAAGTTGATGCCAAAATAAAACCCCAGAACAGAGAGGATGCTGCAGATGAGCTGAGGATTTGGGGAAGGGCCAGACTGTTATCAATGAACAGTGAGGAGACTTGGAGAATATAATCAGCTCCAAGAAATAAACACAACCTTCCTCAGTCGAAGCGGGGTTGAAGTTCTAAAGAAAGTTGGACAGGCCAAATCTCTTGATCAGGAGCTGCCCATACATATCCTGCCAGGTTTCAACAGTCTGAGCTTTAATCACTCTGCGTATATAAACAGTGTTGTCCGAGCGGAAGCAGCCTCTTCATTCAGATGTCACGCAAGGTGACTGGGCCGACAAATCAGTAAGTTGTGATACAGCTTTACAGGTTTAGAGGGGTATGGGCCAAGCACGCGTGGGCAGGTGGGACTGGTGTAGATGGTCGGTGAGGGCACATTGGGCCAAAGAGGCTATTTCCACACTGTTTTACTCTACAAGCCTGATGAGGGGGCACGGTGGCGCAGCGGTAGAGTTGCTGCCTCACAGCGCCAAAGACACAGGTTCCATCCCGACTACAGGTGCTGTCTGTACAGAGCTTATACACTCTGGAGTTTAGAAGAATGCGAGGGCATCTCATTGAAACATATAAGATTGTTAAGGGCTTGGAAACACTAGAGGCAGGAAACATGTTCCCGATGTTGGGGGAGTCCAGAACCAGGGGCCACAGTTTAAGAATAAAGGGGTAAGCCATTTAGAACAGAGATGAGGAAACACTTTTTCTCACAGAGAATGGTGAGTCTGTGGAATTCTCTGCCTCAGAGGGCGGTGGAGGCCGGTTCTCTGGATGCTTTCAAGAGAGAGCTAGATAGGGCTCTTAAAGATAGCGGGAGTCAGGGGATATGGGGAGAAGGCAGGAACGGGGTACTGATTGGGGATGATCGGCCATGATCACATTGAATGGCGGTGCTGGATCGAAGGGCCGAATGGCCTACTCCTGCACCTATTGCCTATTGTCTATTGTCTATACTCCCCGTGACCTGCGTGGGTTTTCTCCGGGTTCCTCCCACACTCCAAAGACGTGCGGGCTTGCGGGTTAACTGGCTTCTGCGAGGTTGTAAATTGTCCCCAGTGTGTAGTGTATGGGTGGTCGTTGGTCAGCATGGACTCCGTGGGCCGAAGGGCCTGTTTCCATGCTGTATCTTTAAAAACTAAAAGTCCAAAGGGGGTTGATTTTGTTTCCGTGCTGTACCACTATGATTCTCAGCATAGAATCTTTAGTTTAGTTTGGAGATACAGCGTGGAAACAGACCCTTCGGCCCACCGAGCCCGCGCCGACCATCGATCCCCACACACGAACACTATCCCACACACACATGGGACAATTTACACATACACCAAGCAAATTAACCTACAAACCTATAGGTCTTTGGAGCGTGGGAGAAAACCGAAGTTTTTGGAGAAAACCCACGCCGGTCACGGGGAGAACGTACAAACTCCGAACACACAGCGCCCGTGGTCGGGATCGAACCCGGGTCTCCGGCGCTGCACATGTTGTAATGCGGCAACTCTACCGCTGCGCCACCGTGACCGCCCAATTAGGATGAGAGGAGTGGAGCCCAACGGAAAGAGAATCTAAGGATCAGCAAGACAGGTGGCGCAGTGATAGGGCTGCTGCCTCACAGTCAGAGGCCCGGGTTCCATCTGCACCCAGTTTGACCTCGTGGGTTTTTCTCCGAGATCTTCCGTCTCCTCCCACACTCCAAAGACGTGCAGTTTTTTAGGTTAATTGGCTTGGTATAAATGTAAATTGTCTCTAGTGTGTGTGTGTGTGTGTGTACGATAGTGTTAATGTGCAGGGATCGCTGGTCGGCGCGGACTCGGTGGGCCAAAGGGCCTGTTTCCGCGCTGTGTCTCTAAATTGAACAAAACTGAAAATAAGTTATTTTACACGTTGGATACAATGTAGATAATGGAGTCAATGATAAAATAATATGGAAGGTCAGCCTGAAGCCAACCAGGGGATCTGTGAGGCAGGAAACTACCTTGGAGGCAGGAGGGGATGTGTATTGTATCAGTTGCAGAGGCACAGTCATACAGTGTGGAAACAATTTATACTTAAACCAAGCCTATCAACCTAGAGTTAGGGTTACCGTTAGGCTCACCGTTAGGGTTACGGTTTGGGTTTCCTCCCGCACTCCAAAGGCGCACAGATTTGTATAAGTTGTCCGGAGCGTGTGCGGGGCATCGCTGGTCGCAGGCTGGGTCCACAAATGGGGGGGTGGACGTCGGGGAAAGTGGAGAACGGGAGAAGGGAGGGAGAAGGGGATGTGAGGGGAGGGGGGGGATGGGTAGTGACGCGCAAATGGAGCGCCGACAGCGTACGGGTAGCGCACCATGGTTGCAGACATTGACGCACGGTGACGCATAATAAATTTGTATAGGCAATGTTCGTGCGTAACCGTGCGCTACCACACGCTACACGTACGCCATCAGTACGTCAGCGTGCGTAAGGGATATGTCACGCAGGTGTCGGGCCAGGGTTTCAGCACTGCAAAATCCTGGGGCGCCGTGCGTTACAGCGCGTCACTGCATACGCCACCACGTGTAACCACACGCCAACCAATTTATAGGATGTCGCGTAAATGACGTGCAAATGACGCCCATGTGGGACAGGCCATTAACTCAGCGGGTCAGGCAGCATCTGTGGAGAACATGGATTAGGGTCGGGACCCTTCTTCAGACTGTAAGATGCTGCCTGACCCATTGAAATGCCACACACATGGCTGTGGAGGCCAAGTCAACGGATATTTATAAGGCGGAGATTGATACATTATTAATTAGTACGAGTCTCAGGGGATATAGGGAGAAGGCAGAATGGGGTTAGGAGGGTGAGATAGATAGAAACATAGAAAATAGGTGCAAGAGGAACACATTTGGCCCTTCGAGCCAGCACCATAATTCATTGTGATCATTGATCACCCACAATCAGTTCACGATCAGCCACGATTGAACGGCAGAGTAGAATAGATAGGCCGAATGGGCTCCAATCATTTATGAACTGGTGGGAGAGGGGAGAAGAGGAAGTGTGACTTTGTCCTTGATTATGCTAATGGCCTTGCAGAGACAGAGTATAAAACTATCCCGGCATGGTTCGACAAGTTGAACGCCCAGGAGTGAAGATGACTGTAAAGATCGGTTAACACTGCCCGGTCCATCACCGGCTCTCACCTCCCCACCGTCAAAGGGATCCACAGGAGTCGCTGCCTCAAAAGAGGCAGCCAGCATCATCAGAGACCCCACACCACCCTGGCCACACACTCATCTCACCCCTGCCATCGGGAAGAAGGTACAGGAGCCTGAAAACTGTAATGTCCAGGTTCAGGAACAGCATCTTCCACACAGCCATCAGGCTATTAAATACTACAACCTCCAAATAGGCTCCAAATTACACTTAGGCCCGCATTTGTTTTGTCTTTGCGTTATTATTGTCTCTACATACATATAATCTGAACTTTATTTTGTTTGTTATGGGTTTTACCGAGTACTATATTTACATAACGTGTTTTTACATATTTACATATCAGGCAACTGAACCATCCCACCACAACCAGGGAGCAGTGCTGAACTACTATCTACCTCATTGGTGACCCGCAAACTATCCCATGTTTAAGAAGGAACTGCAGATGCAGGAAAATCGAAGGTAGACTAAAACGCTGGAGAAACTCAGCGGGTGAGGCAGCATCTATGGAACGGGGGAAATAGGTGACGTTTCGGGTCGAGACCCTTCTTCACTCTGATGGGGGGGTAGGGGGGGGGGGCGGTCTGTCCTGGGCCTCCATGGCCAGAGTGAGGCCCACCGTAAATTGGAGGAGCAGCACCTTATATTTTGCATGGGTAGTTTACACCCCAGCGGTATGAACATTGACTTCTCCAATTTCAGGTAGTCCATGCTCACTCCCTCCTTCCCAGCTCTCCCACAGCCCACTGCCTCCGCCTCTCCCTTTCTCCTTCCCGCCCCCCCCACCCCCACATCAGTCTGAAGAAGGGTCTCGACCGGAAAAGTCACCTATTTCCTTCGCTCCATAGATGCTGCCTCACCCGCTGAGTTTCCAGCATTTTGTCTACCTCAGACTATCCATGATCGGACACTGCTGGCGTTACCTTGCACTAAACGTCATTCCCTTGTCATGTATCTACACACTGCGGATGGCTCGATTGCAATCATATACTGTCTTTCCGCTGACTAGGTTGGCTAGCATGCAACAAAAGCTTTTCACTGCACCTTGGTACACATGATGATAAACTGACACCTGTTGTGCTGCTGCAAGTAAGAATTTCACTGTTCCGTTCCGGGACATACAACAATTAAAAACACTTACAACGAGATTGTTCTTATTAAATCCAAGCCTGGAAACGTTATCAGCAGTGATGAGGTCGTAAGTGACAGGAGCAGAATTAGGCCATTCAGCACGGAGAGTGGTGAGTCTGTGGAATTCTCTGCCTCCGAGGGCGGTGGGGGCAGATTCTCTGGATACTTTCAAGAGAGAGCTAGATAGGGCTCTTAAAGATAGCGGGGTCAGGGGGGAGAAGGCGGGAACGGGGTATTGATTGGGGATGATCAGCCATGATCACTTTGAATGGCGGTGCTGGCTCGAAGGGCCGAATGGCCTACTCCTGCGCCTATTGTCTATTGTCTCCCAAGTCTACTCCGCCATTCATTCTTGGCTGATCTATCCTTCGCTCCGAACCCCATTCTCCTGCCTTCTCCCCATATCCTCCGACACCCGCACTAATCAAGAATCTGTCTATCTCTGCCTTAAAAATATCCACTGACTTGTGGCCTCCACAGCCCGTCTGTGGCAATGAATTCCACAGATTCACCACCCTCTGACAAAAGAAATTCCTCCCGAGTTCCTCCCAGAGAAAGTCCGTGGATATTTTGGATCTTTTTGTTTTCAGATTGTTAAACTTGTCATCGACAGCTGTAGAAAATGACAGTGGCTGAGAGAAAGTTGGCTCGTGTATCAACACAAATAGAATGGCGGTGGGGCGAAGACGGCGCCCAGACCAGGCGACTCTTTGCCGGCTCGTCACGGAAGCAGACCTACAAACACACATAGACATATCGAGGTCGGGAGGTCATGTTGCAGTTGTATCAGACATTAGTGAGGCCGCATTTAGAATATTCTGTTCAGAGATGGGCGCCATGTTATAGGAAACTTGCTGTCAAGTTGGAAAGGGTGCAGAGAAGATTTACGAGGATGTTGCCGGAACTCGAGGGCCTGAGCTATAGGGAGAGGTTGAGTAGGCTGGGACTCTATTCCCTGGAGCGCAGGAGGATGAGGGGGGGATCTTATAGAGGTGTACAAAATCATGAGAGGAATAGATCAGGTAGACGCACCGAGTCTCTTGCCCAGAGTAGGGGAATCGAGGACCAGAGGAGATGGGTTTAAGGTGAGGGGGAAAAGATTTAATAGGAATCTGAGGGGTGACTTTTTCACACTACGGGTGGTGTGTGTATGGAACGAGCTGCCAGAGGAGGTAGTTGAGGCTGGGACTATCACAATGTTTAAGAAACAGTTAGACAGGTTCATGGATAGGACAGGATTTGAGGGATATGGGCCAAACGCAGGCAGGTAGGACTAGTGTAGATGGGACATTGCTGGCCAGTGTGGGCAAGTTAGAGGGGAGGTAGATACAAATTGCTGCAGTAACTCAGCGGGATCGGCAACCCTTTCACGGAAAAGGGTTTGGACACGCTAGAGGCAGGAAACATGTTCGCAATGTTGGGGGAGCCGAGAACCAGGGGCCACAGTTTAAGAATAAGGGGGTAAGCCATTTAGAACGGAGATGAGGAAACGCTTTTTAAAAAGATTTGCGAGTTTGGGGAATTCTCTGCCTCAGAGGGCGGTGGAAGCCAGTTCTCTGGATACTTTCAAGAGAGAGCTACATAGGGCTCTTGAAGATAGCGGAGTCAGGGGATATGGGGAGAAGGCAGGAACGGGGTACTGATTTAAGGATGATCAGCCAGGATCACATTATATGGCGGTGTTGGCTAGAAGGGCCGAATGGCCTACTCCTGCACCTATTGTCTATTGTCCTGAACTACTATCTACCTCATTGGTGACCCTTGGACTATCCTTTGATCCAGACTTTGTTGGCTTTACCTTGCACTAAATATTATTCCCTTATCCTGTATCTGTACACTGTAAACGGCTCGATTGTAATCATGCATTGACTTTCTGCTGACTGGATAGCATGCAATAAAAAATTTTCACTCGGTACACGTGACAATGAACTAAACTGAGCTGAAGAAGGGTCTCGACTCGAAACGTCACCTATTCCTTTTCTCCAGAGATGCTGCCTGACCTGCTGAGTTACTCTAGCATTTAGTGCCTATCTCTGGTTTAAACTATCATCCTACTGGCCACATCCCTGCTTCAAGTGCCTCCTCTGGCAGCTCCTTTCTACCAAAGCTCCTATAGCGGAGCAAGATAGATCACTCCTTCTAAATGCAATGGGCTGACATGTAGAACGCAATGGAACGGCACGTGGGCCTTTTTTTCATCCATTTCAGTAACCCGACAATCAGCGTTGAGGGGGAACAGCTTGTGTTAATAAATTATAATTCTGAAAGCGAGAAGATTTTTACCAAATAACTTTTATTTTTACGAGGATGTTTCCGTAACCAGCTTCCGTCTCCGCACTAGTATCCTATGGGATCTTTGGTGCGGAGACGGAAGCCGGTTACGGAAATGGGGCCAAAAATTACCCATGAATCTGCCCACGACCGCACTACGCGTGTTTCGTCGAGTGATCTATCTTGCTCGCTGTAGGACCTTTGCTTTCTACATCCTATAACAAGAGGCTGGTTTACTATTCAATTTCCATCCCCACAAGTGGGCCCAAGGTAAATAATTCAACATCCATGCCGCTCTGAGAGGAGATGAATATGCAAAGGTAGCTTTGATTAATTGAACGAAGTTGGCAAGTGACAAACAACAGCAGATGGCCGGCTGACTTGTATGTGGATCGTTGGCAGATGTGAGCAATCACACTCTTTCATCCGCCTCTCTCCTGGGACCATGGGTCTGCTGGGCCCTATTCTCACCACTTAACCCCCCCCCCCCCCCCCCCCCCCCCCCCCGAGCCAAAACTATGGGAACACAGTGTATAGAGTATTTTTCAACTAGTGGCAGAGTCTCGGACCAGAGGTCGCAGCCTCAGTATTAAAGGACGTTCCTTTAGGAAGATGAGAAAGGAATTTATTTCGTCAGAGGGTGGTGAATCTGTGGAATTCATTGCCGCAGACGGCTGTGGAGGCCACAAGTCAATGGATATATTTAAGGCAGAGATAGATAGATTCTTGATTAGTGCTGGTGTCTGGGGTTATGGGGAGAAGGCAGGTGAATGGGGTTAGGAAGGAAGAGATAGATCAGCCGTGATAGAATGGCGGAGTAGACTTAATAGACAATAGACAATAGGTGCAGGAGGAGGCCATTCGGCCCTTCGAGCCAGCACCGCCATTCAATGTGATCATGGCTGATCGTCCCCAATCAGTACCCCGTTCCTGCCTTCTCCCCATATCCCCTTGACTCCCTCCTATCTAGCTCTCTCTTGTAAGTATCCAGAGAACCAGCCTGCTCAACCTCAATCTTGCTCAACATAAAGCCTGGTCTTGATTAGTTCGGGTGTCAGGGGTTATGGGGAGAAGGCAGGAGAATGGGGTTGAGAGGGAAAGATAGATCAGCCATGATAGATAGACCAGCCATGATAGAATGGCGGAGTAGACAAATGGCCCAATTCTGCTCCTATCACTATCGGTGACTGGATAGCACAGAAACAAGAAGGTTTTCACTGTACCTCAGTACACGTGACAATAATTAAACTCAACTCCGGGGTTCCAGAGAAAACAATTTAAATCTGTCCAACCGCCTGTGTAGCTAATCCCCCTTAATCCAGGCAACATTCTGATCCACCTCCTCGGCAACCTTTACAAGCCTCCACATCCTTCCTGTAAGGGGGCGACCAGAACGGCACTCAATGCTCCAAATGCCTCTGCCAGTCGGCAACAAGCTCAGAACACCAAGTACTTTGTGGGTACAATACCTAGCCGTGCAGCCTATAGCTTGTTGCAGCCAACGCCAAGGCTCTGTGGGGGAGGACCACAGTCCAGGGACCTTCCGCTGCTGAACATTGCAAATAGACACAGAGTGCTGGAGTAACTCAGCGGGTCAGGCAGCATCTGTGGAGAACATGGATAGGCGACGTTTCACAGAATGCTGGAGTAACTCAGCGGGTCAGGCAGCATCTGTGGAGAACACAGTACGTCCTCCAGCACTTTGTATTTTGTTCTTCCTTAATACCATCACGCTCAATTTGTTATCAACGTAAATTCCTTTGTTTCATCCACTAAACAAATAAGCAATTTCTGTTACCTTTATGTTATGGGTGGAATGGACACAAATAGAGAAACTAGTGGGTAATTTCATAATACAGATTTAAAATAAAATTACATTCTCATTGCAAAGTTGGATAGCAATTGTATAAAGTCCCGCATTGAATTCCTTGTTCTAGGAGCTCAATTAGGCCATTCGGCCCATTGAGTCTCCTCCCCCATTCAATCATGGCTGATCTATCTCTCCCTCCTAACCCCATTCACTGGCCTTCTCCCCATAACCTCCAACACCCGTACTAATCAAGAATCTATCTACCTCTGACTTAAATATCCATTGACTTCTCCTCTGCAGTCGCCTGTGGCAATGAATTCCACAGATTCACCACCCTCTACCTGAAGAAATTCCCCCTCGTCCCCTTTCTAAAGGTACTTCCTTTCATTCTGAGGCTGTGACCTCTGGTCCTAGACTCTCCCACTAGTGGAAAGATCCTCTCCACACGCACACATATCCCCTGACTCCGCTGTCTCTTAAAGATAGCGGAGTCAAGGGATGTGGGGAGAAGGGCAGGAACGGGGCACTGATTGGGGATGATCAGCCATGATCACATTGAATGACGGTGCTGGCTTGAAGGGCCGAATGGCCTACTCCTGCACCTATTGTCTATTGCACACACTTTCACTATTTGGTAAGTTTCAATGGCGTTTTCCCCTCATCCTTCTCAATTCCAGCAAGTACAGGCCCAGTGCCGACAAACGTTCTCGATGCTCTTGCTCATCAAACATCGCCTTGCATTAAACATTTAAAGGTCAGAATGACAGCCTGTTGATGAGTCAAGTTATATTTTGGCACACACCTCATACAAACGAGTTCTTTCTTGAAGGTGACACAAGAAATGTCAGATGTGGAGGGGAGACTAGATTGAAGTAGGTATCATTATGAGGGGAGACAAAAGTGCTGGAGAAACTCAGCGGGTGCAGCAGCATCTATGGAGCGAAGGAAATAGGCAACGTTTCCACGCTGCATCTCTAAACTAAACTAAACACGATTTATGTAGGAAAGAACTGCAGATGCCGGTTTACACCGAAGATAGACGCAATTGCTGGAGTAACTCGCTGGAGAGACTGAATGGGTGGCGTCTCGGGTCGAGACACCCGATTTAACATGTTCACAGTGCGTTTTAGAAGGATGAGAGGGGATCTCATTGAAACATATAAGATTGTTAAGGGCTTGGACACGCTAGAGGCAGGAAACATGTTCCCGATGTTGGGGGGAGTCCAGAACCAGGGGCCACAGTTTAAGAATAAGGAGTAAGCCATTTAGAACGGAGACGAGGAAATACTTTTTCTCACAGAGAGTGGTTAGTCTGTGGAATTCTCTGCCTCAGAGGGCAGTGGAGGCAGGTTCTCTGGATGCTTTCAAGAGAGAGCTAGGTAGGGCTCTTAAAAATTGCGGAGTCAGGGGATATGGGGAGAAGGCAGGAACGGGGTACTGATTGGGGATGATCAGCCATGATCACATTGAATGGCGGTGCTGGCTCAAAGGGCCGAATGGCCTACTCCTGCACCTATTGTCTATTATCTAACTCAGCAGGTCAGGCAGCATCTCTGGAGAGACGGAATGGGTGACGTTTCGGGTCGAGACACCCGGATTTAACATGTTCACAGTGCGTTTGGATGAATCGAGATTATTTGCAGCTCGATTATCTTCTCAGACTGAATTTGCATGCAAGTGCTTGAGGTAAATGTTTGTACAGAGTGTAACAAACATGGCATTTGTATTACTTCAGACCAAAGTCCACAGCTAAAAGCGAACCTACCCTTTTGTGTAACAACGAATGGTATGAATGGGAGAAATGGAAATGCTGGCTGGTTTTGAAGTCTCTTTTTGCTCTTTCTCCATTTTAGTTTAGTTTTAGTCCAGAGATACAGCACGCAAACAGGCCCTTCGGCCCACCCAGTCCGTACCGACCAGCAATCCTTGCACATTAGCACTATCCTACACACACTGGGGACAATTTCCCTTTATACCAAGCCGATTCACCTGCAAACCCGCATGTCTTTGGAGTGTGGGAAGAAACCAAAGATCTCAGAGAAAACCCACGCAGGCCACGGGGAGAACGTGCAAACTCCGTACAGACAGCGCCTGTAGTCAGGATCAAAGGCGAGCACTGTGACGCAGTAAGTTGCCCAAATTATTTAAGATTGACTTCCCTCCCAAATTCTAAACTTTATCTCAGTCCCTTAAAACCTGGACAGAAATGGGAATTGGAAATGAAGATTATTATTACAGATGAAATATGGGAAAGGACACGTCTCTTGGGCCATAAGCTGACAAGCAGCCCCTCTTGGAGGGAGTTTGATTGGAAAATTGAAATGAGAGTATTTAGGACACCTCTCGTGCTGGCAAGATACAGTAACACCTCAAATTTATGCTGGAGACAATGTGGGAAGATCGCTGATCACACACATATTTTCTGGGATTGTCCCAAATTGTACCAATACTGGAGAGACATCCAGGTAGAGATTAAATTAATTCTGGGAGTGGATCTCCCTTTGGAACCGGCTTGTTTCATATTAGGAGATACCCCAGCAGCGACAGACATTCAAAATCAGAAATATTTGTTTGGGGTGATGCTGTTGATTGCTAAAAAGATGATAACAGTGCTATGGAGAAAGGAAATGCCACCAAATGTTCAACAGTGGAGGGAAAGATGGAAAAATGTATACTTGATGGAAAGTATAACTGCTCAACTCCAGTTGAGGACTCCTTCGCTCCATAGATGCTGCTGCACCCGCTGAGTTTCTCCAGCATTTTTGTGTACCTTCCAGTTGAGGACTGATGCCTTTAATATTATATGGAAACCGGTACTATTACAAATGCCAAGAATGATTAAAGATATGAATTGATGAGCTTGCTCTGGTGCCTGTGAATAAGATGCTTCTATGACAGAATGTTAACAGGATCTGATGCAATGCTAATAGAGGTTAGGTGATCAGTATTTTGTCATTTTGCGATTGTCCTTTGTGTGTCTTTTTGTTTGGTCTGTTTGTGTATTTTGTTATGTCAATAAATGTTGAGTTCAAAAAAAAAACCTGGACCACTTTCTTAAAGCTGACTGGGTTAGCACGCAACAAAAGCTTTCCACTGTACCTCGATGCACGTGACAATAAACTAAACTGAAACTAAACTAAATACGTCAAACCAGTAATTTATAATATTGCCTAAGAAGGAACTGCAGATGCTGGTTTACACTGGATAGAGACAAAATGCTGGAGTAACTCAGTGGGACAGGCAGCATCTCTGGGGAGAAGGAATGGGTGACATTTTGGATCGAGACCCAAATCTGAGGAAGGACATTATTGCCATAGAGGGAGTGCAGAGAAGGTTCACCAGACTGATTCCTGGGATGTCAGGACTGTCTTATGAAGAAAGACTGGATAGACTTGGTTTATACTCTCTAGAATTTAGGAGATTGAGAGGGGATCTTATAGAAACTTACAAAATTCTTAAGGGGTTGGACAGGCTAGATGCAGGAAGATTGTTCCCGATGTTGGGGAAGTCCAGGACAAGGGGTCACAGCTTAAGGATAAGGGGGAAAATCCTTTAGAACCGAGATGAGGAGAACTTTTTTCTCACAGAGAGTGGTGAATCTCTGGAACTCTCTGCCACAGAGGGTAGTTGAGGCCAGTTCATTGGCTATATTTAAGAGGGAGTTAGATGTGGCCCCTGTGGCTAAAGGGATCAGGGGGTATGGAGAGAAGGCAGGTACGGGATACTGAGTTGGATGATCAGCCATGATCATATTGAATGGCGGTGCAGGCTCGAAGGGCCGAATGGCCTACTCCTGCACCTCATTTCTATGTTTCTATGTTTCTATGAGACCCTTCTCCAGACTGAGAGTCAGGGGAGAGGTAGTCCACAGATGTGAATAGGACAGATCAAAGCAGATGTTGATGAGGAAATGCAGAATGGTTCATTGCTGGCTGAGGGGGTGGTGACAAGGAGGTGTACAATCAGTAAAATGAATCAGGGCAGTAAATCTAGTTGGAGAACTAGGGTGGGGGAGGGGATGGAGAGAGGGGGAAAGCAAGAGTTGCTTGGAGTTAGAGAAATCAATATTAATACCGCTGGGGTGTAAGCTGCCCAAGTGAAATATGAGGTGCTGTTCCTCCAATTTGCCTTGGGGTTCACTCTGACAGTGGAGGCGGGCGGCCCAGGACAGAGAGGACAGTGTGGGAATGGGAGGGGGAGTTATAAAGTGTCTGGCAACCAGGAGATCATGTAACTCTAGGTGGACTGAGCGGAGGAGTTCAGCAAAACGATTGCTGAGCCTGCGCTTGGTCTCGCTGATATACAGGAGTTGGCACCTGGAACAGCGGATAATGATTGTAGATGAGGTTCGAGGAGGTGCAAGTGAACCTCTGCCTCACCTGGAAAGACTGTTGGGGCCCTTGGATGGAGTCGTGGGGGGAGGTAAAGGGACAGGTGTTCGACAATAGACAATAGGTGCAGGAGTAGGCCCTTCGAGCCAGCACCGCTTTTCACTATACTGGATTCGCTGGATGTCCCTATCCAGCTATCTAGCAAGTTAAACAGTTGAATACAGTAAAGGATTAACGACATCTCGTGTCTACGGGTCTTTATTGGATTAATTGTTTAACTTGCTAGATAGCTGGATAGGGACATCCAGCGAGTCCAGTATACATCGCCGTTCAATGTGATCATGGCTGATCATCCACAATCAGTACCCCGTTCCTGCCTTCTCCCCATATCCCCTGACTCCGCTATCTTTAAGAGCCCTATCTAGCTCTCT
This sequence comes from Leucoraja erinaceus, assembly GCF_028641065.1. Classification (NCBI taxonomy): domain Eukaryota; kingdom Metazoa; phylum Chordata; class Chondrichthyes; order Rajiformes; family Rajidae; genus Leucoraja; species Leucoraja erinaceus. The sequence continues at coordinate 26,204,446 of NC_073378.1, read as the reverse complement.
CTTGAAAGTATCCAGAGAACCGGCCTCCACCGCCCTCTGAGGCAGAGAATTCCACAGACATCTCCTGCGGTTGCAGGGGAAAGTACCTGGGGAGGGGGTGGTTTGGGTGGGAAGGGACGAGTAAACCAGGGAGTTGCGGAGGGAAAGGTCGGCCCCTGCGAAAGGCTGGGGGAGGGAAGGCGAAGATTACTTGAAGTTAGTTACTTGAAGTTTCCTAAAACTAACATGGGGCGTTTAACACAGGGAGGGCAGTTAGACTGACTAAGCGACTGAAACACTGTCTGAATCATGATCTTATTAACACACAGGAGCGAGAGACTGATTAATGGGCTTAGAGGCAGGAAACAAAAGCTTTGGCAGCTTTGGCTGAAACTAGTTTCATTCTGGCCTCATTCACAGCAGCAACACAGATTGCAGAGGCTGCGTGTTTCAAAATACTGTCAAACGAAAAGCACGAGATTCCATCATCGATACAGAACCACTGTTAGAAACATTAAGTTAATCCTTGGCAGACGTCGAAAAGAAATTAACTTTTATCTTTCAACTAACAGGATCAATCAAAATTGAGTATATGGGAAATGTAGGTGCTGGTTTACACTGAAGATAAACACAGAGTGCTGGAGTAACTCAGCGGGTCAGGCAGCATCTGTGGAGAGCATGGATAGGTGACGTTTCACAGAGTGCTGGAGTAACTCAGCGGGTCAGGCAGCATCTGTGGGGAACATGGATAGGTGACGTTTCACAGCGGGCTGGAGTAACTCAGCGGGTCAGGCAGCATCTGTGGAGATCGATAACGTTTTGGATCGAGAGCCTTCTTCAATTTAAATAAAAGGAAGGAGATGAGGAAGAATTTCTTTACTCAGAGGGTGATGAATCTGTGGGATCCATTGCCACAGAAGGCTGTGGAGGCCAAGTCATTGGATATTTAAAGCAGAGATAGATAGATTCTTGATCAGTACAGATGTCAGAGGTTATGGGGGGGGGGAAAGAGGGAGAAGGCAGGAGAATGGCGTTGGTGGGATAGATAGATCAGCCATGATTGAATGGCAGAGTAGACTTGATGGGCCGAATGGTCGAATTCCGCTCCTATTACTGATGAACTTAATCCTGCATTTAGCGTCTATCTTCAATCATAATTGATTTTATTGCCAATGATTCAAGTCAAGTTTATTTGTCACATACACATCCGAGATGTGCAGTGAAATGAAAGTGGCAATGCTCGCGGACTTTTGTGCCATTCATCTTGCAATAACTTTTCAGGGCAGGATGCTACAATCAAATAAATGACCCTAATCAATTCAGCTTCATGAGATGCATCAGAATAATTTGTTTACAACACCCCGTATTACCAACTACCTTTCAGTTAATGGACGTTGTATGAAAAATAACTACTCCGCTGGAAACACTGCTTGCAGCACGCAGCATGCAAGGGTCTCGAACCCGAAACGTCACCTATCCATGTTCTCCAGAGATGCTGTCTGACCCGCTGAGTTACTCCAGCACTCTGTGAAACGTCACCTATCCATGTTCTCCACAGATGCTGCGTGACCCGCTGAGTTACTCCAGACTATGTGTCTATAATATTACTTTCCACTCATCTTACTATGACATTTCAGGAGAAGATACTACAATGAAATAAATGCTTTAAAGTCTTTTTTTTTTTTAAACCATTAAACAAAGCAATCAATTGGCAAGTCTGAAGAGGGGTCTCGACCCGAAACGTCATCTATTTCCGTCGCACCATAGATGCTGCCTCACCCGCCTTGTTTCTCCAGCATTTTTGTCCACAATCAATTGGCAATATTAATCGCTGAGATGTATATATTGATAATATCACACACGTACAAATCTCTATCACCCATCAGTATTTTTGGGACAATCCAAGATATGTGGACGCTGTTTCAAAACAAATTTCAACATGGAACACACCTTTTAGAACGTAGAACAGTGTAGATGATATAGACACATAAAACTGGAGTAACTCAGCGGGTCGCGCAGCATCTCTGGAGAAAAGGAATAGGTGATGTTTCGGGCCGAGAATGCTGAAGAAGGGCCTAGACCCGAAACGTCACCCATTCCTTTTCTCCAGAGATGCTGCCTGAACCGTTGAGTTACTCCAGCTTTTTGTGTCTATCTTCGTTTTAAGCCAGCATCTACAGATCCTTCTTACATAGAACAGTACACCACAGGAACAGGCCATTCGGCCCACAATGTCCCTGCGCAACATCATGCCATGACCAACTCTTCTCTGCCCGCACATAATCCATGTTCCTCCATTCCCTGCCTATCCATGTGCCGATCCAAAAGTCTCTCAAACGCCACTATCATATCTGCCTCCACCCCCACCCCTGGCAGCACGTTCCAGGCACCCACCGCCTGCAGTCTGGAAGAAAAAAAGCTTGTCCTGCACATCTCTGCTCCCCCTCTGTGATTAACAATTGCCTGTTTCCTTTATCATTGTTACTTGTTTAGCATATCTTTTATTCGTATCATCGTCTATACCTCTCATTTCCCTTTAACCCTTCTTCTTTCATGTGGCGTGCATAGCCTAAAGTTGTTGGGCAACTTGTTCTATTTGATCTTCTGTTTGTGCACGTCGACTAACTAGTCTGAGAAGGATCTCGACCCGAAATGCCACCCATTCCTTCTCTCCAGAGATGCTGCTGCCTGTCCCGCTGAGTTACTCCAGCATTTTGTGTCTGTCTTCCTTTAAACTTTGCCCCTCTCATCTTAAAGCCCTCTTGCATAAGATATTGTATCATGTATAACACACTGTGGACGGCTTGTTTGTAATCATGTAATTTGCTCCGGTATTTTATTTAATGCACATGTTTAATCAATATTTTTTTATTATTAATGTTTAATGTTCATTCCTAACTCTCACTGTACGTCATGTTGTCACTTGCGGGCGGAGCACCAAGGCAAATTCCTTGTATGTGAATACTTGGCCAATTAACTTATTCATTCATTCATTCACGTATTGTCTTTCTGCTGACTGGATAGCGCGTGCCAAAAGCTGGGGGAAAGGTTCTGACTGTCTACCCTATCTATGCCTCTCATAATTTTATACATTTCTGGCAGATCTCCCGATAACCTCCGGCGTTCCAAAGAAAACATTCCAAATCTGGATTGTTTTTGTTTTTAAGTATCAATCGCATATTAAAAAAAAGAGGACTTCCTTGAAACTAGATTGCGAGTACATGCGATAACCAAAGTTGTAACCATGTTTACTTTGTAAACTAAAGCAACTTATAACCAAATAAAAATGTGTGGTTATGATTCCAGCGGGGCAGGAACTGACAGAAAAGTTTAAAAGTTTGGAGTTTAGGGTGGCACAGTGGCACAGCGCCAGAGACCCGTGGTCAGGATCGAACCCGGCTCTCTGGCGCTGTGAGGCAGCAACTAGAGCTGCGCCAACATAAGCAGTTGGGGAGAAGGTAAAACCAGACCATGCGAGCTGGGGAACAATAAGGCCTGGAGGCTGTGGAGGGCAGACAGCTGGAGAGGCGAGAGATATGTGGAAGGTGTGTAAACCCATTTAACCCCAAACTGAAGATAGACACATAAGACAGGAGACCATCAGAGATAACGGCCCAGTGCTAATCTGTGGGGTCGTGGTCCAGTGGTGAGGAGTCCGAGAGATCGTGAAGAAGGGTTTTGACTCAAAACATCACCTATCCATGTTCTCCACAGATGCTGCCCGACCTGCTGAGTTACTCCAGCACTCTGTGAAACATCACCTATCCATGTTCTCCACAGATGCTGCCTGACCCGCTGAGTTACTCCAGCACTCTGTGTCTATCTGCAGTTTCCTCTGATACAAAACTGCATGGTTACCTGGAATTGGTCATGAGAGCCAATATTAATTTTGTGCATAAAATCATTAGCGGAATAGATTGGGTAGAGGCACAGATCACCTTGCCCCGAGGAGGGGAATCGAGGACCAAGAATCAAGTGCTTAAAGTGAGGGGATAAAGATTTAAAATGATACTGAGGGGTAACTTTTTCACACAAAGGGTGGAGAGTTTGGAACGAGCTGCTGGAGGAGGTGGTTGAGCCAGGTGTTATCGCAACGTTTAAGAAACATTTAGGCAGGTGCATGGATAGGACAGGTTTAGAGGGATATGAGCCAAACGCAGGCAGGTGGGACTAGTGTAGATGGGGCATGATGGCCAACACGGGCAAGTTGGGCCAAAGGGCCTGTTTCCACACTGTAAGACTTTATAGATTACAAAATGCTGGAGTAACTCAGCGGGACAGGCAGCATAGATCTCTGGAGAGAAGGAATGGGTGACGTTTCGGGTCTAGACACTTCTTCAGAGCCACCTGGGGTGGGTGGGGGGAGGGGGGGAGAGAGGCGGGAAATATGTGGAAGGTGTGTAAACCCATTTAACCCCAAACTGCAGATAGACACATAAGACAGGAGTAACTCGGAGGGACAGGCAGCATCTCTGGAGAGAAGGAATGGGTTTTAAACACAATCAGCAAATCTGTCTGTACCTTTATCTTCCCCAAAACTCTCAGTTGTTAATGATGAATAATGAAACATATAAGATTGTTAAGGGTTTGGACAGGCTAGAGGCAGGAAACACGTTCCCGGTGTTGGGGGAGTCCAGAACCAGGGGCCCACACAGTTTAAGAATAAGGGGTAAGCCATTTAGAACGGAGACGAGGAAACACTTTTTCTCACAGAGAGTGGTGAGTCTGTGGAATTCTCTGCGTCAGAGGGCGGTGGAGGCCGGTTCTCTGGATACTTTCTAGAGAGAGTTAGATAGGGCTCTTGAAGATAGCGGAAGTCAGGGGGGATATGGGGAGAAGGCAGGAACGGGGTACTGATTGTGGATGATGGGGTGGGAGATTGCAACCTTCACGTGGTCCGCCCTGTTACGACAAATGCAATCAACCTGGCGTGCACAATCAAATAGAACAAGTTGTCCTAAAGCTTTAGGCTGTGCATGCCAGGCGCAAGAAGATCAGCCATGATCACATTGAATGGCGGTGCTGGCTCGAAGGGCCGAATGGCCTACTTCTGCACCTATTGTCTATTATTATTATTAATATGATTATTATAATAATGCAAACCAGATTAGGGTGCTTGCTATATCTGGATTATATAAGTCTGAATACTATATATATATATATATATATATATATATATATATATATATATATATATATATATAGTAGTCATATATATAGTATTCAGACATATATACAGACATATATATATATATATACATATATATCCAGACATATATATATATATAAATATATAGTATTCAGACTTATATATTCAGACTTATATATCCAGACATATATATATATATATATATATATCTGAAGAAGGGTTTCGGCCGAAACGTTGCCTTTTTCCTTCGCTCCACAGATGCTGCTGCACCCGCTGAGTTTCTCCAGCCTTTTTGTGTACCTAGGGTGCTTGCTATATCTGGCTGGAATGGTGCGTGGACTCTTCTGGGCATCCACTTTGTCCACTTGTCTGCCATGACCCACCAACAATTTAAAACAAAACCTGCTTCCCTGCAGGAAGCTGGGAAAAGTTGTTGAAAGGAAATACCACACGGCAGTGAGAGAGAGACAATCCCGACTCCTGACCTTGCATGCCTTGCTTACAATAAGTAGCATGAAAGGGGGGAAAAAAACACAGAAGTGTTCCTACATTCAGCAGAGCAGAGTGTCTAATTGTTACACCACACCAACCTCTCTCTCTCTCTCTCTCCCTTCTCCCTCTCCTCCAACACACACACACACACACATAAGTCGCATCATCAAAGTATTTTTTTTTTTTTTTTTAAACGCCTTACCTCGGTGAAAAAGTTGTCCATTGTTTGAGATGAACTCAGCCAGGTTTGGGGAGTTTACTTTCCAGAGAGCCAAGGGGATTAAACGACGCGAGCTTCAGCGAGGAAGGAGTTGATATTATTATTCGGCTTCACGAGTTTCACAAACTTTACTCCTCGTTCCCACCGGTTCCGGAGATGGACCCCGCACACATTTCACACAGCTTTCCCTTTGTTCTGGAATTTCCTTAACATCGCCAAGACTGCCTTTTATTCATGGCAACGTCTCTTCGTGTACATACATCGCTCCTTGGAGAGAGAGAGAGAGAGAGAGAGAGAGAGAGGAGGAGGAGAATCAGCTCCACTCCTCACACACACACACAGAGATAGAGCGTGTACTTCTGTTAAGACATTGTCTCGGCCCATCCACACTCACTGAAAATGCTTCTGTGACCCGATCCAACCGAAGGAACAGCATTCCCTGTGACTAATGAAACTCCACCCCACTCCCTGCAGCCCAACCCCCCCACACCAAGTCAACCTTTAAAGGAAAATGGTTCCTTGTTCCTTCCCCGAGGTTTGAATGTAAACTGTGCTTCGAGAGCGGCCAATGTTTCAACTTTGTGGACATTTCAATCACCCTCTTTGCCTTTCTTGACGTCCTCTGAGGGAGGGCTGTATGTATGTATTTATGTATGTACTTAATCTATGAACCACTGTTGTGTAACGTTAGAACCTCCACCAATGTAAAGCACTTTGGCCAACGAGAGTTGTTTTTTAAAATGAGCTATAGAAATAAAAGTGACTTGACTTGACTTCTGTAAACTCTGGAGTCTTGGCCACTGCTGCTGAACACTTGGAAGCGTGGGCAGTTTAAGCCCTGTCCCACGGTACGAGTTCCATTCCAAGAGCTCTCCCGAGTTTAAATACAAATCTAACTCGTGGTAGGCACGGAGAATGAACGTAGCGGGTACGTCGGAGCTCGGGGACGTCTCTTAGCGGCTCGTAACGCTAACGGCAGGTACTTGGGAAGACTCGCTAACGGCAGGTAAGCACAGGAAGACTCGTGAAGATTTTTCAACATGATGAAAAATGTCCACGAGAGCCCCGAGTACCGACGAGCGGCCATTACCGTAAATCTACGAGTTCAAATCAGGGCAAACTCGGGAGAGCTCTTGGAATGAGCTCGTACCGTGGGACAGGGGTTTTACACTCTTGCAATCTAACTTCAGGGACAGCTTGTTAAAGAAGGAACTGCAGATAATGCAGCAAAATCGAAAGTGGACAAAAATGCTGGAGAAACTCAGCGGGCGAGGCAGCATCTATGGAGCGAAGGAAATAGGCAACGTTTCGGGTCGTTTCGACCCGAAACGTTGCCTATTTCCTTCGCTCCATAGATGCTGCCTCACCCGCTGAGTTTCTCCAGCATTTTTTGTCTACCTTCGATTTTTTTTTTCCCAGCATCTGCAGTTCCTTCGTGAATACTTCTGACGAAGAGTACTTTTACTTCGAGTCAAGAGTAGTTTTGTTATCAAAATGTCCCGAAAGTAGAACAAAGAGATTCTTACTGAAGATTTGACACACAAATAGCTGAAGTAACTGAGCGGGACAGGCAGCACCTCTGGAGGAAAGGAATAAGTGACCCTTCAGTCTGGAGAAGGGTCTCGACCCGAAATGTCGCTCATTCCTTTTTGCCCAGAGATGCTGAGAACCCACTGAGTTACTCCAGCAACTTGTATCCGTCTTTGGTTGAAAGCAGCATCTGCGGTTCCTCCCCACACAAAGAAATTCTTACCTGCAGCAGCGCGGCAGATATGTACTGTAAACAAACAGAGTACTCTGCAATCACCGTGACAACAAGAAGAAAAATAAGCTCAATATATAGCGGTAAGAGTTGCAGCCTCACAGCGCCAGAGACCTGGGTTCGATCCTGACTCCGGATGCTGTCTGTACCAGGAGTTTGTATGTTCTCCCCGTGACCTGCGTGGGTTTTTCTCCGGGTGCTCCGGTTTCCCTCCCAAACTCCGGATTCGTACAGTTTTGTAGGTTATTAATTTGCTTCGGTAATGAATTGTAAATTGTCCCCAGTGTGTAGGATAGTGCCGGTGCACGGCAGACTTAGAAACATCGAAAATAGGTGCAGGAGAAGGCCATTCGGCCCTTCGAGCCAGCACCGCCATTCATTGTGATCATGGCTGATCGTCCCCAGTCAATAACCCGTGCCTGCCTTCTCCCCATATCCCTTGATTCCACTAGCCCCTAGAGCTCTATCTAACTCTCTCTTGATGGGCTTGATGGGCTGAAGGGCCTGTTTCCGCGCTGAATCTCCAAATTCTAAAGCCTCTTGTCGATCACTCCCATGGTGGGGGAAGTCAGTACCCACGATGGACTGGGCGACGTTCACCACTTTAAAAAAAATCATTCAGCATTAGATTTCCAGAAAACATAATCAGGTCAGGAGCATTTAATTTTCGTATGTACTGTAAACTGGGCAGCGAGATTCTTACTTGTAGCAACAGAACATGTCTGTAAACACAGTACTCAGATAACACAATAAACAAGACAAAGTTCAAGATATTAAAAAACAAAAAGAGGCCACATGGGGCAAAGGAGATGCTGTCTGATCCACTGAGTTACTCCTGCACTCTGTCGCTATCTTGGTGTCAACCAGCATCTGCAGTGCTTTGTTTATTACATGGCCCCTCACAGTATCCACCCATCACTCGCCAAGCTCTGTCCTGCCCCCCAACTCTATTTGAGCTTTCTTCCCCCCTTACATCAGTCTGAGACAGGGTCCCGATCTGAAACGTCACCTATCCACGTTCTCCAGAGATGCTGCCTGACCCGCTGAGTTACTCCAGCACTCTGTGAAACGTCACCTATCCATGTTCTCCACAGATGCTGCCTGACCCGCTAAGTTACTCCAGCACTCTGTGAAACGTCACCTATCCATGTTGTCCACAGATGCTGCCTGACCCGCTGAGTTACTCCAGCACTCTGTGAAACGTCACCTATCCATGTTCTCCACAGATGCTGCCTGACCCGCTGAGTTACTCCAGCACTCTGTGAAACGTCACCTATCCACGTTCTCCACAGATGCTGCCTGACCCATTGTTTTAAGCCAAAGACTGGAAAGGGTGCACAGAAGATTTACCAGGATGTTGCCAGGACTCGAGGGCCTGAGCTACAGGGAGAGGTTGAGCAGGCTGGGACTCTATTCCTTGGAGCACAGGAGGATGAGGGGTGATCTTATAGAGGTGTACAAAATCATGAAAGGAATAGATCGGGTAGATGCACAGAGTCTCTTGCCCAGAGTAGGGGAATCGAGGACCAGAGGATATAGGTTTATAGTGAGGGGCGAAACATTTAATAGGAGCCTGAGGGAGAACTACTTCACACAGAGGGTGGTGGGTGTATGGAATGAGCTGCTGGAGTAGGTAGTTGAGGCAGGTACTATCATAACATTTAAGAAGCAATTAGACAGGTACATGGATAGGACAGGTTTAGAGGGATATGGGCCAAGCGCAGGCAGGTGGGACTAGTGTAGCTGGGAAATGTTGTCCGGTGTGGACAAGTTGGGCTGAAAGGCCTGTTTCCACGCTGTATCACTCTATGACTGAGTGGGTTTAACACTGCCACGGTGCGTGTTGGTCTGCCAGACCGCTTGCTCCCAGCTCCTGACCAGATGTCGAGGGGATTATCACCCATCAGCAGAAACACACCTGACATATAATCCCCCTGGCCAAGGTCCAGGGCTCGGCAATGAAGGCAAGAGGCAGTGCGATTTAAAAGGAAATTGGAGAAGTATTTGTAAAGGCACAGAGTGCTGGAGTAACTCAGCGGGTCAGGCAGCATCTGTGGAGAACATGGATAGGTGGCGTTTCACAGAGTGCTGGAGTAACTCAGCGGGTCAGGCAGCATCTGTGGAGAACATGGATAGGTGGCGTTTCACAGAGTGCTGGAGTAATTCAGTGGGTCAGGCAGCATCTGTGGAGAACATGGATAGGTGGCGTTTCACAGAATGCTGGAGTAATTCAGCGGGTCAGGCAGCATCTGTAGATAGACGGAATGAGTGACGTTTTGGGTCGAAACCCTTCTTCAGACTGTCAAGGGAGAGGGAAACGAGAGATATGGAAAGGTAAGGTGTGAAAACGAGACATCAAAGAAGATGGCTCAAGGAAAATGTAGATTGGATCATTGTTCCTTGACCCGCTTCTTTTGATGTCTGGTTATCACACCTTACCTTTCCATATATCTGTGCCTCTCTCTCCCCTGACTCAGCCTGAAGAAGGTTCTCGACCCGAAACGTCGCTCATTCCTTATCTCCAGAGATGCTGCCTGTCCCGCTGGGTTACTCCAGCTTTTTGTGTCTATCTTTGGTGTAAACCAGCATCTGCAGTTCCTTCCTACACAGTATTTGTAAAGGACTGGTTTGATATATTTAGTTAGATGTATTGATGGGAAAGCAAGGGGTAAGATATTCAGTTTAGTTTATTGTCATGTGTACCGAGGTACAGTGAAAAGCTTCTGTTGCGTGCTAACCAGTCAGCGGAAAGACAATACATGATTACAATCGAGCCGTCCACAGTGTACAGATACACGATAGAGGGAATAACATAGTTAAAGTAAGAAATGTTGCTGCAGGAGTAGGCATTTAAGAGTGTGGAGGGATTGTAATGTGCGATTGCAGTGGCCAGGACGCAGAGAGTCGCCTGGGTTGGCCGCCATTTTAGGGATACAGCGTGGAAATAGGCCCTTCGGCCACCCGAGTTCCCGCCAACCAGCGATCACTCTACACTAGCACTATCCCACATACTGTACTAGGGACAATTTTAACAAAGCCAATTAACCTACAAACCTGTACATCTTTGGAAACCGGAGCACCCGGAGAAAACCCACGTAGTCACAGGGAGAACGTACAAACAGTCGGAGAACAGCTCCGACTGCCAGCCCGCGGCCTACTTCTACCGCGGGTGCGGCGGGAACTTACCATCCGGAGCAGGGTCCCTCGCCGGGGATCCCTGGAGAGGAGCTCCGACCGCCGGCATGCAGCCAACACCATCTCGTAGCCGGTGGGGAGGTGCCGACTCAGGACTTACCTGGACTTTTTACCTTGTCTGCACATCTGGACGCCCGTAGCGGCGACTGCGGAGGGTTGAAGTCCCGACCATGGGGGAAAATGGAGGAGGACTGGCCAAATTGTGTGCCTTCCACCACGGTGATGAATGCTGCGGTGGATGTTTGTGTTAAATTTTTATTGTGTATTGTGTGTTCTTTTTTATTGTAGCGCTGCTGGCAAATTCATTTCACTTGCACTTTATGTGCAAGAGACGAATAAAACTTGACTTGACTCTGCACAGACAGTACCCACAGTCAGGATGGAACCCGGGTCCCTGGCGCTGTGAGGCAGCGACTCTACTGCTGAGCCACCGTGCTGACCCCTTGTGGGAGGGTGAATTAGACTTCTATTTCTTAATAAATCTGGTGCGGGTTTAAACAAGCCCTGCTTTATGGTGTAGGGGTTATTCAAACTGACATCATCGGTCAACATAACATTACAAATCGCATTAAATCATCCTTCATGCTGTTTCCCAACAATATACGTCACGTACAAATACCTGCACGGGAAGGTAGACGCTCCCGCCCCCACGAGTCTCGGGCAGATGGGGCTCGTCATCCTGGGAAGGCAGTCCATCTAGAAGAGGAAAAAGGTACACAAAAATGCTGGAGAAACTCAGCGGGTACAGTAGCATCTATGGAGCAAAGGAAATAGGCAACGTTTCGGGCCGAAACCCTTCTTCAGACTGATGGGGGGAGGCAGGGGGCGGGGAGAAGAAAGGAAAAAGGGGGAGGAGGAGCCCGAGGGATGGGAGGAGACAGCCCGAGGGCTGAGGAAGGGGAGGAGACAGCAAGGGCTAACAAAATTGGGAGAATTCAATGTTCATGCCCCCAGGATGCAGACTCCCCAAGCGGAATATGAGGTGCTGTTCCTCCAATTTTCGGTGTTGCTCACTCTGGCCATGGAGGAGACCCAGGACAGAGAGGTCGGATGGGGAATGGGAGGAGGAGTTGATGTGAAAACTCTGATTTAAAACCTCCGCTGCCTCGTGGCCATATCCAGTCATGGAAAAGGCACCAGGAGTAAACATCAAGAAAATCCGGAATCGGAGCCCCTAAGGCAGTTTGTTGTTGTCTACAACCTCGCTCTGGCAGCTCCAACGATGGCGCTGGTGCCAAACTGTAACGGCCTTGCTGTTCCTTTGGATCGATCAGCAACGTGGAGAGGGGAGGACGTGCTGCATGGGCAACAGCCTGTCCTCCATATGACATCGCCCAGGCTTGCATCCGACTAGGATGCATCACTCATGACCGAGGGGGGCCTACTACTACCACTACTACAAATAAGGATTTACCTGAAAAATAGACACAAAGTGCTGGAGTGACTCAGCGCCTGGAGAACATGGACGCGGGCCGGTGGGCCAAGTGTAGATGGGAGGAATAGATTGGGTCGATGCACAGAGTCTCTCGCCCAGAGTAGGGGAATCGAGGACCAGAGGACATAGGTTCAAGGTGAAGGGGGAAAGATTTAATAGGAACGTGAGGGGTAACTTTTACACACAAAGGGTGGTGGGTGTATGGAACGAGCTGCCAGGCCAGAGGAGGTAGTTGAGGCTGGGACTATCGCAACGTTTAAGAAACAGTTAGACAGGTACATGGATAGGACAGGTTTAGAGGGATATCGACCAAACGCAGGCGGTGGGACTAGCATAGATGTGGCATGTTGGTCGGCATGGACAAGTTGGGCCGAAGGGCCTGATTCCACACTGTATCACTCTTTGACAAGTCCAAATGTGAAAAACTCCATACGTGTATCAGACCCAAACCATAATTGAGTCTTAAACATCAAGCGATCCTGAGGTCTCATTTGGAGCTATTTTTAAAAATGCTTATAATAGTTGAGGCAAAAGTTCCACTTCAAAAACAAAGACTGCTTTATATATATATATATACATATATATTTTTTTTTAACTGGTCATGTACTTCCAAGCCGGGGTTTATTGCTAACTCAGTCGGCCTGGCAGCCAAGCCCAATACTTCAAGGGAAGTGAAGGTGGCGTTTAGCCGACAGGAAGCTGTGCAGACCGATTTAAGTCGAGGCAACAACAAAATAAGAAGTTTCAAGCATTTTAGAAGAGTTTAGTTTAGTTTAGGTCATTATCACGTGTACCGAGGTCGAGTGAAAAAAGCCTTTTTGCATTAAAAAAACAGTCAACGGAAAAACAATACATGACAACAATCGAGCTGTCCACAGTGTACAGATACGTGATAAAGGGAATAATGTTTTAGTGCAGGATCAAGTCCGATTACAGATAATCCGAAGGTCTCCAATGATGTCGAAAGTAGCTCAGGGCCGCCCTCTAGTTGGTGATTGGATGGTTCAGTTGCCTGATAACAGCTGAAAGAAATCTGGAGGTGTGCGTTTTCACACTTCTGTACCTTTTGCCTGATGGGAGAGGGGAGAAGAGGGAGTGGCCGGGGGTGAGACTGGTCCTTGATTATAGAAACATAGAAATTAGGTGCAGGAGTAGGCGATTCGGCCCTTCGAGCCTGCACCGCCATTCAATATGATCATGGCTGATCATCCAACTCAGTATCCCGTACCTGCCTTTCTCTCCATACCCCCTGATCCCCCTAGCCACAAGGGCCACATCTAACTCCCTCTTAAATATAGCCAATGAACTGGCCTCAACTACCCTCTGTGGCAGAGAGTTCCAGAGATTCACCACTCTCTGCGTGAAAAAGATTATGCTGCTGGCCTTGCCGAGGCAGTGAGGTGTAGATGGAGTCAATGGAAGGGAGGTTGGTTTGTGCGATGGTCTGGGCTGCCTCCACAATTCGCTGCAATTTCTTGCAGTCTTGCACGGTCCCAAACCGTGCTGTGATGCATCCGTGCTGTGATAAAACGTTATTGATGGTGTATCTGTAGAAGTTGAGTATTTAATGGCACTGGGCCTGTACTCGCTGGAGTTTAGAACGATGAGGGGGGGGACCTCATTCAGACTTACTGAATAATGAAAGGCCTGGATAGAGTGGATGTGGAGACGATATTTCCAGTAGTGGGAGAGTCTAGGACTAGAAGTCACAGCTTCAGAATAAAAGAACGTTGCTTTAGGAAGGAGATGAGGAGTATTATCTTTAGATGGTGAATCTGTGGAATTCATTGCCACAGAAGGCTGCGGCGATCAAGTCAAGGGATATTTTTAAGGCAGAGACAGATAGATTCTTGATTAGTGCGGGTGTCAGGGGTTATGGGGCGAAGGCAGGAGAATGGGGCTGAGAGGGAGAGATAGATTAGCCATGATTGAATGATGGAGTAGATTTTTTTCTTTGTAATTCGAGACTTTAGAGATACTTCAAGAAACAGGCCATCAGGCCCATCTAGTCCGTGCCAACCAGCGATCACCCCGCACACTAGCACTAACCTACAAACTAGGGACAAAATGTAACCAAGGTCAATTAATCTACAAATCTGCACATCTTTGGAGTGTGGGAGGAAACCAGAGCTTAATTGGCATCATTCTACTCCTGTGATTTACGAGCTTGTGAAACCAGAATGCTTTTTACTTTTAACTGTGAAAGAAAATCATTACGAAGGAAACGAGGCCAAAATACACTGAAAGCTGAATAAACACAAAGTTTCCTTTCTGGACTAGACACAAAATACTGGAGTAACTCAGCGGGTCAGGCAGCATCTGTGGAGAACATGGATAGGTGACGTTTCGCTTCGAGACCCTTCTTCAGACTGAGAGTCAGGGAGAAAGGGAAACAAGAGATATAGATGGATGGTGATGTGGAGAGATATAGAACAAATGAAAGAAAGATGTGCAAAAAGAGCATCAATGATAAAGGAAACAGGCCATTGTTAGCTTGAGCTAGGTGAAAATAGGTTACAGACAATGAAACTCAACAAGACAACATTGACAATAGACAATATGTGCAGGAGTAGGCCATTTGGCCCTGCCAGCCAGCACCGCCATTCAATGTGATCATGGCTGATCATCACCAATCAGTACCCCGTTCCTGCCTTCTCCCCATATCCCCTGACTCTGCTATTTTTAAGAGCCCTATCTAGCTCTCTCTTGACAGCATCCAGAGAACCTGCTTCCACCACCCTCTGAGACAGAGAATTCCACAGACTCACCACTCTGTGAGTAAAAGTGTTTCCTCGTCTCCGTTCTAAATGGCTTACTCCTATTCTTAAACTGTGGCCCCTGGTTCTGGACTCCCCCAAACATCGGGAACATGTTTCCTGCCTCTAGCGTGTCCAAGCCCTTAACAATCTTTTATGTTTCAATAAGATGCCCTCTCATCCTTCTAAACTCCGGAGTGCACAAGCCCAGCTGCTCCATTCTCTCAGCATATGACAGTCCCGCCCGCCATCCCGGGAATTAACCTTGTAACCGGGAATTGAAACTGATGCAGCCACTAGGGTGGGGGATGGATGGAGAGAGAGACAGAGAGACAGAGGGAATGTGTAAGATGTAATTGAAGTTAGATAATTCAATATTCATACCTCTGTGTTGTAAGCTGCCCAAGCAAAATATGAGGCTTCCTTGCGGGTCTGGGCTCAACATCGCCACCTGCTGGGTTAGGTTCACACATGCAGATTGGTCGACCGCCTAGACTTCTAAATGCATTCCTCGTCTGAAATATTTGAAAGAGGCACTTTGTTTCGACTAAAGTAGAAACCGCAGGGGAATAAATTCACTTACGAGGGGGAAATTAATAAGGCATTCGTTTAATTTAAAATAACTCAACATACAGAAAACGGCAGAGGAATTTTGACTTTAGACTTTAGAGATGCAGCGCGGAAACAGGCCCTTCGGCCCACCGGGTCCGTGCCGACCAGCGACACCCGCACACTAACATTATCAAACACGGTATTATGTTCGCCAAATGTATTTGTTTTAACAATTTTCTTTTCGTGATAGAGAGTAGGAATAGATAAGCAATAATAATCGCTGTTTTCTCGACCCGAAACGCCACCTATTCCTTCGCTCCATAGATGCTGCCCCACCCGCTGAGTTTCTCCAGCATCTTTGTCGACCTTCGATTGTAATCATGTATTGTATTTCCGCTGATTGGACAGCACGCTACAAAAGCTCTTCACTGTACCTCGGTACACGTGACAATAAACTAAACTGAAACGGAGATGAAGTCCAATGTCCAATGTCCGCAATGTATCAGACAATCATCAGCGGTCACTCAAAACGAGTATGACTGTCCTCTCACGGAGGACGCCCGTGCGTGACTTTGTTTAACGTGGGGAGACTGGTGCACAGACAGATCCTTGACAGATCTGGGTCAGGATCCAGTGGCATGGAATCCAAGACGACTGGGGACCCTTTTCTGCTGCAGCCTTCATCCGCCTTCCCAGCCGTTGCGAGTAGAGTGTTTGGCCGAACGCACCTTGGGAACTACACTCGCCCCCCCCCCCCCCCCCCCCCCTGCAGGACCTGTACACCAGGAGGTGAAGATCCAGAGCCAGCAACATTATGGGGGACCCCTTCCACCCCAGCAACGGACTGTTCCAGCTGCTACGGTCAGGCAAACGCCTCCGCTGTCACGCTGCGAAAACAGAGAGGATGAGACGGAGTTTCTTCCCACAGGCCGTCAGGACTGTAAACTCTGATCTCACCAGGGACTCATTTAATGTTGTGTTGTGTCTTTTTATTTTAATGTAAATACTGGTTCTGTTCTGTTCTGTTCTGTCGTTCTGCACAATCCCGCATGCATTGCCACTTTCATTTCCCTGCACATCTTGTATGTGTACGTGACAAATAAAGTTGACTTGACTTGGCTTGACTTGAGAAGAGGGAGTGGCTGGGGGTGCGACTGGTCCTTGATGATGCTGCTGGCCTTGCCGAGGCAGCGTGAGGTGTAGATGGAGTCAATGGAAGGGAGGTTGGTTTGTGTGACGGTCTGGGCTGCGTCCACAATTCGCTGCAATTTCTTGCGGTCTTGGATGGAGCTGTTCCCAAACCGAGCTGTGATGGATCCCGATAAAATGCTTTCTGCGGCGCATCTGTAGAAGTTGCTGAGAGTTGTAGGGGACATGCTGAACTTCCTGAGCCTTCTAAGGACGTAGAGGCGTTGGTGTGCTTTCTTGGTCGTTGCTTCAGTATGGGTGGTCCAGGAGAAGTTGTTGGTGATATTCTGAAATTGATATTCTGAATAAATTTCAAGATCCTCCTTTATGTTCACAAAGCCCTTAACGGGCTTGTCCCCACCTACATCAAAAGTCTGCCCTCACCACCAGGTCCCTCAGATCGGCCGACTTGGGGTTACTGAACATCCCGCGGTCTCGGCATAAGCTCAGCGGCGACTGCGCCTTTGCGGTTGCAGCTCCTAGACTGTGGAACAGCATCCCTCTTCCCATCAGAACTGCCCCCTCCATCGACTCCTTTAAGTCGAGAATTAAAACTCATCTTTACTCTCAAGCCTTTCTTGACGTCCTCTGAGGGAGGGCTATATGTATGTATTTATGTATGTAATTAATCTATGAACCACTGTTGTATAACGTTAGTACCTCCACCAATGTAAAGCACTTTGGCCAACGAGAGTTGTTTTGTAAATGTGCTATAGAAATAAAAGTGACTTGACTTGACTCCTAGGAATTTGAGGTTTTCAACTATCTTTACTTTGGCAATGCCGTCAATGCAGACTATGTGTACCGACTCGCTTCCTGAAGCCGATCACTATCTCCTTTGTCTCGCTGACACTGAGAGAAAGGTTGTTGTCTTGACACCGGGACACAAGGTTTAAATGGTGATAGCTTTGATAGTTCTATCGAATGGCATCTGCTCCCTAATGCTCAGTCAGATCTGTCTGCATTGACTTTGTTGTACTCTCAGCCATAATCTTATCTGATTTCTAGGAAATAGTGATTGCAGCTGGATTAATGCCTTGTCAAAAGATTTGGAATTATGGTAGCCAAATTATATACAAGTATTTATTTTTACAATTTTCCTTTCGTGTTAGCAATTAGGAACACGTCAGCCATAATAATCAATGATGCAGCGGTGGCGTTGCAGCCTCACAGCGCCGGGTTCCATCCTGATTACAGGTGCTGTCTGCATGGAGTTTGCACGTTCTCTCCGTGACCGCGTGGATTTTCTCCAGGGTGCTCCGGTCTCCTCCCACACTCCAAAGACATCCAGGTTTGTAGGCTAATTGTTCAAGAAGGAACTGCAGATGCTGGAATATCGAAGGTACACAAAATTGCTGGAGAAATTCAGCGGGTGCAGCAGCATCTATGGAGCGAAGAAAATAGGCGACGTTTCGGGTCGAAACCCTTCGTCAGACTGATGGGGGGGTGGGAGGGGAGAAGGAAGGAAAAAGGGGAGGAGGAGGAGCCCGAGGGCGGGGGGGATGGGAGGAGACAGCTCGAGGGTTAAGGAAGGGGAGGAGACAGCAAGGGCTAGCAAAATTGGGAGAATTCAACATTCATGCCATCAGGATGCAAGCTGCCCAGGCGGAATATGAGGTGCTGTTCCTCCAATTTCCGGTGTTGCTCACTCTGGCAATGGAGGAGACCCAGGACAGAGAGGTTGGATTGGGAATGGGAGGGGGAGTTGAAGTGCTGAGCCACCGGGAGTTCAGGTAGGTTATTGCGGACTGAGCGGAGGTGTTCGGCGAAACGATCGTCCAACCTACGCTTAGTCTCCCCGATGTAAATCAGCTGACATCTAGAGCAGCGGATGCAGTAGATGAGGTTGGAGGAGATACAGGTGAACCTTTGTCGCACCTGGAACGACTGCTTGGGACCTTGAATGGAGTCGAGGGGGGAGGTGAAGGGACAGGTGTTGCATTTCTTGCGGTTGCAACGGAAAGTGCCCGGGGAGGGGGTGGTACGGGAGGGAAGGGAAGAATTGACAAGGGAGTTGCGGAGGGAGCGGTCTTTGCGGAAGGCAGACATAGGGGGGAGATGGGAAGATGTGGCGAGTGGTGGGGTCACGTTGGAGGTGGCGGAAATGGCGGAGGATTATGTGTTGTATTTGCCGGCTGATGGGGTGAAAGGTGAGGACCAGAGGGACTCTGCCCTTGTTGCGAGTGCGGGGATGGGGAGAGAGAGCAGTGTTGCGGGGTATGGATGAGACCCTGGTGTGAGCCTCATCTATGGTGGTGGAGGGGAATCCCTGTTCCCTGAAGAACGAGGACATTTCCAATGCCCTGGTGTGGAACGTCTCATCCTGGGAACAGATGCGGCGTAGGCGGAGGAATTGGGAGTAGGGGATGGAGTCTTTACAGGGGGCAGGGTGGGAAGGCGTGTAATCCAGATAGCCATGTGAGTCAGTTGGTTTGTAGTGTATGTCGGTCAGAAGTCTGTCCCCTGCGATGGAGATGGTGAGGTCAAGGAATGGTAGGGAAGTGTCGGAAATGGTCCAGGTGTATTGGAGTGCCGGATGGAAGTTGGTGGTGAAGTGGATGAAGTCAGTCAGTTGTGTGTAGGCTAATTGGCTTGGTATAAGTGTAAATTGTCCCTAGTGTGTGTGTGGGATAGTGTTAAGGGCCTGCCCCATGAGCATGCGACTCCATGCGGCAAGCGCGACCTAACGTGGTCGCTTGAGCCGTATGGCCTCGCGGGGCCGGTCCCACTTCGATCGCCGGAGCCGTATGGAGTTGTGCGGAGCTGGTCCCGACAACTGACACTGTCCAAAGATTCCTCGTGGCAACGGCCTGCCGGCCCACACCCGCATTGAGGCCGTACACACCGCCTCGACGGCCGTACGCACCGCCTCAACGGGCGTGCGCAGCGTCTTGACGGCCTACGCCTTCGCTCGAACCTCACGTCAACTCATACGGGATCACTCGACCTCTGCGCGGCCCCCGCTTCCGGTTTGGTCGCGCTCGCCGCATGCAGTCGCATGCTCGTGGGACAGGCCCTTTAGTGTGCGGGGATCGCTGATTGATCGGCGGGCCGTGGGGCCTGTTTCCGCGCTGTATCTCTCGCCGAAACTAAACTATTCTAAACCATAATCTCATTTGATTTCTAGGAAATAATGATTGCAGTTGGATTAATCCCTTGTTTGTCCAAAGAAAGCTGACCATCTGGTTTGCACTGATGGTAAACAAAGAATATAGATGTATTTGTTTTAACAATTTTATTTTCGTGTTAGAGATTAGGAATCGATAAGCAATAATAATCGCAGTTTATGTTGCGAGGATATTGCCAGGACTCGAGGGCCTGAGCTACAGGGAGAGGTTGAGCAGGCTGGGTCTCTATTCCTCGCTTTGAGAAGAAGGTTGTCCGCCCTCACCTCCATAGGCTTTGTTTAGTTAATTATTGCCATGCGTACCCATGTTCAGTGAAAAGCTTTTGTCAAAGAAAAGACAGTCCATGAACCCAACCGAGCTGTCCACAGTACTCAGATAATGGATAAAGAGTACAACATAATGAATAGTGAAAGGCCTGGATAGAGTGGATGTGGAGAGGATGTTTCCACTGGTGGGAGAGTCTAGGACCAGAGGGCACAGTATAAAAGTACATACCTTTAGAAAGGAGATGAAGAGGAATTTATTTAGGCAAAGGGTGGTGCATCTGTGGAATTCATTGCCTCAGACGGCTGTGGAAACAAAGTCAGTGGATATATTTAGAGACATGTAGATTCCTGATTAGTGTGGGTGTCAGGGGTTATAGGGAGAAGGCAGGAGAATGGGGTTGAGAGGGAGAAATAGATCAGCCATGATTGAATGGCGGAGTAGACTTGATGGGCCGAATGGCCTAATTGAGCTCCTAGAATTTATGGACATTATCAACTACTATCACCTCAATGTTTAGTTCCGTTTAGTTAATTATTGTCATGTGTAGCGATGTAAAGTGTAAAGCTTTTCTCCAAGAAAAGACTGCATGATTACAATGAAGCTGTCGACATCTAACCTAATTGAGGCTCAGTGTTCAACACCATCAAGTCAGGAGAGTTTATTGTCATGTGTCCCAGATAGGACAATAAAATTCTTGCTTGCTGCAGCACAACAGAATATTGTAGGCATAAATACAGATCAGATCAGTGTGACCATATACCATAGAATATATATATATATATTTACATACACATAAATACACAGATAAAGTGCAATACCCTCCAAACTGGTTATACAATACAGGGAACAGGCTTCATCCGTATTTCTGCTCATCCCTATGCAACTGGATCCTTGACTTCCTCATCAACAGGCCACAATTGGTACGAATTGGCAACGTCACATCCTCCTTGAAAACCATCAGCACGGGAGCACTCAGCGCTGTGTGGTCAGTCTATACCCGTGACTGTGTGGCTAGACAGAGGGTGGTACGGGTGGCGCAGCAGTAGAGTTGCTGCCTCACAGCGGAAGAGACTCGGGTTCCATCTTGTCTTCGGGTGCTGTCTGTACGGGGTTTGTACGTTCTCCCCGTGACCTGCATGGGTTTTCTCTGGGTGCCCTGGTTTACCCCCACCACTACAAAGACTGCTACAGGTTTATAGGTTAATTGGCTTAGGTTACAAAATAAAATTGTAAATTGTCCCGAGTGTGTAGGATAGTGCTCGTGTATTGGTGGTCGGTGCAGAATCGGTGGGCCGTAGGGCCTGTTTCCACACCACAGAAGCATCTCCACAATCGCTCCACACTCTTAAAGTAAAGCCTAAAGTCTGAAGTTGCAACGCTGTCTTGAAATTTGCTGACGACACCACTGCTGTTGGATGGATTACAGGTACTGATGAGTGAGAGGATAGGCACAAAACGTTGGAGTAACTCAGCGGGACAGGCCAGCATCTCCGGAGAGAAGGAACAGGTGACATTTCGGGTCGAGACCATTCTTCAGACTGCAAGGTCTGAGACGATCTCGACCCAAAACCTCACCCATTCCTTCCCTCCAGAGATGCTGCCTGTCCCGCTGACTTACTCCAGCTCTTTGTGTCTCTCTTCGGTTTAAACCAGCATCCGCAGTTCCTTCCCTGCACAATGATGTCAGTTTCGAGGGAGTTTGACAATCTGATTGAGTGGTGCCAGAGCAACAATCTTGCTCTCAAAGGTAGACAAAAATGCTGGAGAAACCCAGCGGGTGAGGCAGCATCTATGGAGCGAAGGGATAGGTGAACCGAGAATATAATATATTAGATAGAGATACACAGAAAGACAGAGACAAAATGTTTAAGAAGGAACTGCAGATGCTGGAAAATCGAAGGTAGACACAAAATGCTGGAGAAACTCAGCGGGTTTCAGTGAGACAGTTTCTCTGGATGCTTTCAAGAGAGAGCTAGATAGGGCTCTTAAAGATAGCGGTCAGGTGATATGGGGAAAAGGCAGGAACGTGTTACTGTTTGGGGATGATCAGCCATGATCACATTGAATGGCGGTGCTGGCTTGAAGGGCCGAATGGCCTACTCCTGCACTTATTGTCTATTGTCTATTGAGGTAGCATCTGTGGACATTTCGGCTGAAACCAGGAAGGCAGCATCTATGGAGCGAA